>NW_028232044.1:0-387122 GCF_054491065.1 Syngnathus leptorhynchus
TTTATGTTTTACACGCGTTTTAAATTTTATTGCCGAAATCGCTTTTTCTCGCCGAGATAAGCACGTTTTCTGAAATGCCGCTCTCCCGTCACTCTGGTTAAAGTGTTATGAAAAAAAAGGCTGTTGGGGGCTAGGGAGTATCGAGTTGATCATTATACATGAAGAAATAACCAATTTCATCGTTTGGTTTATGTTTTACACGCGTTTTAAATTTTATTGCCGAAATCGCTTTTTCTCGCCGAGATAAGCACGTTTTCTGAAATGCCGCTCTCCCGTCACTCTGGTTAAAGTGTTATGAAAAAAAAGGCTGTTGGGGGCTAGGGAGTATCGAGTTGATCATTATACATGAAGAAATAACCAATTTCATCGTTTGGTTTATGTTTTACACGCGTTTTAAATTTTATTGCCGAAATCGCTTTTTCTCGCCGAGATAAGCACGTTTTCTGAAATGCCGCTCTCCCGTCACTCTGGTTAAAGTGTTATGAAAAAAAAGGCTGTTGGGGGCTAGGGAGTATCGAGTTGATCATTATACATGAAGAAATAACCAATTTCATCGTTTGGTTTATGTTTTACACGCGTTTTAAATTTTATTGCCGAAATCGCTTTTTCTCGCCGAGATAAGCACGTTTTCTGAAATGCCGCTCTCCCGTCACTCTGGTTAAAGTGTTATGAAAAAAAAGGCTGTTGGGGGCTAGGGAGTATCGAGTTGATCATTATACATGAAGAAATAACCAATTTCATCGTTTGGTTTATGTTTTACACGCGTTTTAAATTTTATTGCCGAAATCGCTTTTTCTCGCCGAGATAAGCACGTTTTCTGAAATGCCGCTCTCCCGTCACTCTGGTTAAAGTGTTATGAAAAAAAAGGCTGTTGGGGGCTAGGGAGTATCGAGTTGATCATTATACATGAAGAAATAACCAATTTCATCGTTTGGTTTATGTTTTACACGCGTTTTAAATTTTATTGCCGAAATCGCTTTTTCTCGCCGAGATAAGCACGTTTTCTGAAATGCCGCTCTCCCGTCACTCTGGTTAAAGTGTTATGAAAAAAAAGGCTGTTGGGGGCTAGGGAGTATCGAGTTGATCATTATACATGAAGAAATAACCAATTTCATCGTTTGGTTTATGTTTTACACGCGTTTTAAATTTTATTGCCGAAATCGCTTTTTCTCGCCGAGATAAGCACGTTTTCTGAAATGCCGCTCTCCCGTCACTCTGGTTAAAGTGTTATGAAAAAAAAGGCTGTTGGGGGCTAGGGAGTATCGAGTTGATCATTATACATGAAGAAATAACCAATTTCATCGTTTGGTTTATGTTTTACACGCGTTTTAAATTTTATTGCCGAAATCGCTTTTTCTCGCCGAGATAAGCACGTTTTCTGAAATGCCGCTCTCCCGTCACTCTGGTTAAAGTGTTATGAAAAAAAAGGCTGTTGGGGGCTAGGGAGTATCGAGTTGATCATTATACATGAAGAAATAACCAATTTCATCGTTTGGTTTATGTTTTACACGCGTTTTAAATTTTATTGCCGAAATCGCTTTTTCTCGCCGAGATAAGCACGTTTTCTGAAATGCCGCTCTCCCGTCACTCTGGTTAAAGTGTTATGAAAAAAAAGGCTGTTGGGGGCTAGGGAGTATCGAGTTGATCATTATACATGAAGAAATAACCAATTTCATCGTTTGGTTTATGTTTTACACGCGTTTTAAATTTTATTGCCGAAATCGCTTTTTCTCGCCGAGATAAGCACGTTTTCTGAAATGCCGCTCTCCCGTCACTCTGGTTAAAGTGTTATGAAAAAAAAGGCTGTTGGGGGCTAGGGAGTATCGAGTTGATCATTATACATGAAGAAATAACCAATTTCATCGTTTGGTTTATGTTTTACACGCGTTTTAAATTTTATTGCCGAAATCGCTTTTTCTCGCCGAGATAAGCACGTTTTCTGAAATGCCGCTCTCCCGTCACTCTGGTTAAAGTGTTATGAAAAAAAAGGCTGTTGGGGGCTAGGGAGTATCGAGTTGATCATTATACATGAAGAAATAACCAATTTCATCGTTTGGTTTATGTTTTACACGCGTTTTAAATTTTATTGCCGAAATCGCTTTTTCTCGCCGAGATAAGCACGTTTTCTGAAATGCCGCTCTCCCGTCACTCTGGTTAAAGTGTTATGAAAAAAAAGGCTGTTGGGGGCTAGGGAGTATCGAGTTGATCATTATACATGAAGAAATAACCAATTTCATCGTTTGGTTTATGTTTTACACGCGTTTTAAATTTTATTGCCGAAATCGCTTTTTCTCGCCGAGATAAGCACGTTTTCTGAAATGCCGCTCTCCCGTCACTCTGGTTAAAGTGTTATGAAAAAAAAGGCTGTTGGGGGCTAGGGAGTATCGAGTTGATCATTATACATGAAGAAATAACCAATTTCATCGTTTGGTTTATGTTTTACACGCGTTTTAAATTTTATTGCCGAAATCGCTTTTTCTCGCCGAGATAAGCACGTTTTCTGAAATGCCGCTCTCCCGTCACTCTGGTTAAAGTGTTATGAAAAAAAAGGCTGTTGGGGGCTAGGGAGTATCGAGTTGATCATTATACATGAAGAAATAACCAATTTCATCGTTTGGTTTATGTTTTACACGCGTTTTAAATTTTATTGCCGAAATCGCTTTTTCTCGCCGAGATAAGCACGTTTTCTGAAATGCCGCTCTCCCGTCACTCTGGTTAAAGTGTTATGAAAAAAAAGGCTGTTGGGGGCTAGGGAGTATCGAGTTGATCATTATACATGAAGAAATAACCAATTTCATCGTTTGGTTTATGTTTTACACGCGTTTTAAATTTTATTGCCGAAATCGCTTTTTCTCGCCGAGATAAGCACGTTTTCTGAAATGCCGCTCTCCCGTCACTCTGGTTAAAGTGTTATGAAAAAAAAGGCTGTTGGGGGCTAGGGAGTATCGAGTTGATCATTATACATGAAGAAATAACCAATTTCATCGTTTGGTTTATGTTTTACACGCGTTTTAAATTTTATTGCCGAAATCGCTTTTTCTCGCCGAGATAAGCACGTTTTCTGAAATGCCGCTCTCCCGTCACTCTGGTTAAAGTGTTATGAAAAAAAAGGCTGTTGGGGGCTAGGGAGTATCGAGTTGATCATTATACATGAAGAAATAACCAATTTCATCGTTTGGTTTATGTTTTACACGCGTTTTAAATTTTATTGCCGAAATCGCTTTTTCTCGCCGAGATAAGCACGTTTTCTGAAATGCCGCTCTCCCGTCACTCTGGTTAAAGTGTTATGAAAAAAAAGGCTGTTGGGGGCTAGGGAGTATCGAGTTGATCATTATACATGAAGAAATAACCAATTTCATCGTTTGGTTTATGTTTTACACGCGTTTTAAATTTTATTGCCGAAATCGCTTTTTCTCGCCGAGATAAGCACGTTTTCTGAAATGCCGCTCTCCCGTCACTCTGGTTAAAGTGTTATGAAAAAAAAGGCTGTTGGGGGCTAGGGAGTATCGAGTTGATCATTATACATGAAGAAATAACCAATTTCATCGTTTGGTTTATGTTTTACACGCGTTTTAAATTTTATTGCCGAAATCGCTTTTTCTCGCCGAGATAAGCACGTTTTCTGAAATGCCGCTCTCCCGTCACTCTGGTTAAAGTGTTATGAAAAAAAAGGCTGTTGGGGGCTAGGGAGTATCGAGTTGATCATTATACATGAAGAAATAACCAATTTCATCGTTTGGTTTATGTTTTACACGCGTTTTAAATTTTATTGCCGAAATCGCTTTTTCTCGCCGAGATAAGCACGTTTTCTGAAATGCCGCTCTCCCGTCACTCTGGTTAAAGTGTTATGAAAAAAAAGGCTGTTGGGGGCTAGGGAGTATCGAGTTGATCATTATACATGAAGAAATAACCAATTTCATCGTTTGGTTTATGTTTTACACGCGTTTTAAATTTTATTGCCGAAATCGCTTTTTCTCGCCGAGATAAGCACGTTTTCTGAAATGCCGCTCTCCCGTCACTCTGGTTAAAGTGTTATGAAAAAAAAGGCTGTTGGGGGCTAGGGAGTATCGAGTTGATCATTATACATGAAGAAATAACCAATTTCATCGTTTGGTTTATGTTTTACACGCGTTTTAAATTTTATTGCCGAAATCGCTTTTTCTCGCCGAGATAAGCACGTTTTCTGAAATGCCGCTCTCCCGTCACTCTGGTTAAAGTGTTATGAAAAAAAAGGCTGTTGGGGGCTAGGGAGTATCGAGTTGATCATTATACATGAAGAAATAACCAATTTCATCGTTTGGTTTATGTTTTACACGCGTTTTAAATTTTATTGCCGAAATCGCTTTTTCTCGCCGAGATAAGCACGTTTTCTGAAATGCCGCTCTCCCGTCACTCTGGTTAAAGTGTTATGAAAAAAAAGGCTGTTGGGGGCTAGGGAGTATCGAGTTGATCATTATACATGAAGAAATAACCAATTTCATCGTTTGGTTTATGTTTTACACGCGTTTTAAATTTTATTGCCGAAATCGCTTTTTCTCGCCGAGATAAGCACGTTTTCTGAAATGCCGCTCTCCCGTCACTCTGGTTAAAGTGTTATGAAAAAAAAGGGTGTTGGGGGATAGGGAGTATCGAGTTGATCATTATACATGAAGAAATAACCAATTTCATCGTTTGGTTTATGTTTTACACGCGTTTTAAATTTTATTGCCGAAATCGCTTTTTCTCGCCGAGATAAGCACGTTTTCTGAAATGCCGCTCTCCCGTCACTCTGGTTAAAGTGTTATGAAAAAAAAGGCTGTTGGGGGCTAGGGAGTATCGAGTTGATCATTATACATGAAGAAATAACCAATTTCATCGTTTGGTTTATGTTTTACACGCGTTTTAAATTTTATTGCCGAAATCGCTTTTTCTCGCCGAGATAAGCACGTTTTCTGAAATGCCGCTCTCCCGTCACTCTGGTTAAAGTGTTATGAAAAAAAAGGCTGTTGGGGGCTAGGGAGTATCGAGTTGATCATTATACATGAAGAAATAACCAATTTCATCGTTTGGTTTATGTTTTACACGATGCTGAGCTCCAGCTCGAAGTGTAAAAAGAACCGGGCTGGTTAAAAAAAGAACCGGGCGACCCGGTAAAATTGCTTAGCCGGGGCTCTGGAAGCCTAACACGGCGTGATCTTGTCCAAAAAGCCGCTGCTGAGCTCCAGCTGGAAGTGTAAAAAGAACCGGGCTGGTTAAAAAAAAGAACCGGGCGACCCAGTAAAATTGCTTAGCCGGGGCTCTGGAAGCCTAACACGGCGTGATCTTGTCCAAAAAGCCGCTGCTGAGCTCGAGCTGGAAGTGTAAAAAGAACCGGGCTGGTTAAAAAAAAGAACCGGGCGGCCCGGTAAAATTGCTTAGCCGGGGCTCTGGAAGCCTAACCCGGCGTGATACTGTGCAAAAAGCTGCTGCTGAGCTCTAGCTGGAAGTGTAAAAAAAAACCGGGCTGGTTAAAAAAAAGAACCGGGCGACCCTGTAAAATTGCTTAGCCGGGGCTCTGGAAGCCTAACACGGCGTGATCTTGTCCAAAAACCCGCTGCTGAGCTCCAGCTGGAAGTGTAAAAAGAACCGGGCTGGTTAAAAAAAAGAACCGGGCGGGCCGGTAAAATTGCTTAGACGGGGCTCTGGAAGCCTAACACGGCGTGATCTTGTCCAAAAAGCCGCTCGTGAGCTCCAGCTGGAAGTGTAAAAAGAACCGGGCTGGTTCAAAAAAAGAACCGGGCGGCCCGGTAGAATTGCTTAGCCGAGGTCCTGGAAGCCTAACCCGGCGTGATCTTGCGCAAAAAGCCGCTGCTGAGCTCCAGCTGGAAGTGTAAAAAGAACCGGGCTGGTTCAAAAAAAGAACCGGGCGGCCCGGTAAAATTGCTTAGCCGGGGTCCTGGAAGCCTAACGCGGCGTGATCTTGCCCGAAAGTCGGCCTCTATACTTCCATATTAGGTACCAGGCGCTCAGAGCCAACTTGGCAAAAATTTTCTAAGTGCCCACGGCTCTGCGGGGATTGTGCGTCCGACCCGCGCCGGTTCTCCAGCCGGCCTAAAATAACGCAAAACCAGCCTCTCCCCCTGGAGCTCACAGCCAAAGGCGAAACTTTTCTAAGTGCCTACGGCTCTGCGGGCTTTTGAGTCCGCCCCGCGCCGGTTCGTCGGTCGGCCTCAAAAAGCGAAAAATCAGCCTCTCTCCCTGGAGCTCGACTCGAGTTGATCATTATACATGAAGAAATAACCAATTTCATCGTTTGGTTTATGTTTTACACGCGTTTTAAATTTTATTGCCGAAATCGCTTATTCTCGCCGAGATAAGCACGTTTTCTGAAATGCCGCTCTCCCGTCACTCTGGTTAAAGTGTTATGAAAAAAAAGGCTGTTGGGGGCTAGGGAGTATCGAGTTGATCATTATACATGAAGAAATAACCAATTTCATCGTTTGGTTTATGTTTTACACGCGTTTTAAATTTTATTGCCGAAATCGCTTTTTCTCGCCGAGATAAGCACGTTTTCTGAAATGCCGCTCTCCCGTCACTCTGGTTAAAGCGTTATGAAAAAAAAGGCTGTTGGGGGCTAGGGAGTATCGAGTTGATCATTATACATGAAGAAATAACCAATTTCATCGTTTGGTTTATGTTTTACACGCGTTTTAAATTTTATTGCCGAAATCGCTTTTTCTCGCCGAGATAAGCACGTTTTCTGAAATGCCGCTCTCCCGTCACTCTGGTTAAAGTGTTATGAAAAAAAAGGCTGTTGGGGGCTAGGGAGTATCGAGTTGATCATTATACATGAAGAAATAACCAATTTCATCGTTTGGTTTATGTTTTACACGCGTTTTAAATTTTATTGCCGAAATCGCTTTTTCTCGCCGAGATAAGCACGTTTTCTGAAATGCCGCTCTCCCGTCACTCTGGTTAAAGTGTTATGAAAAAAAAGGCTGTTGGGGGCTAGGGAGTATCGAGTTGATCATTATACATGAAGAAATAACCAATTTCATCGTTTGGTTTATGTTTTACACGCGTTTTAAATTTTATTGCCGAAATCGCTTTTTCTCGCCGAGATAAGCACGTTTTCTGAAATGCCGCTCTCCCGTCACTCTGGTTAAAGTGTTATGAAAAAAAAAGGCTGTTGGGGGCTAGGGAGTATCGAGTTGATCATTATACATGAAGAAATAACCAATTTCATCGTTTGGTTTATGTTTTACACGCGTTTTAAATTTTATTGCCGAAATCGCTTTTTCTCGCCGAGATAAGCACGTTTTCTGAAATGCCGCTCTCCCGTCACTCTGGTTAAAGTGTTATGAAAAAAAAGGCTGTTGGGGGCTAGGGAGTATCGAGTTGATCATTATACATGAAGAAATAACCAATTTCATCGTTTGGTTTATGTTTTACACGCGTTTTAAATTTTATTGCCGAAATCGCTTTTTCTCGCCGAGATAAGCAGGTTTTCTGAAATGCCGCTCTCCCGTCACTCTGGTTAAAGTGTTATGAAAAAAAAGGCTGTTGGGGGCTAGGGAGTATCGAGTTGATCATTATACATGAAGAAATAACCAATTTCATCGTTTGGTTTATGTTTTACACGCGTTTTAAATTTTATTGCCGAAATCGCTTTTTCTTGCCGAGATAAGCACGTTTTCTGAAATGCCGCTCTCCCGTCACTCTGGTTAAAGTGTTATGAAAAAAAAGGCTGTTGGGGGCTAGGGAGTATCGAGTTGATCATTATACATGAAGAAATAACCAATTTCATCGTTTGGTTTATGTTTTACACGCGTTTTAAATTTTATTGCCGAAATCGCTTTTTCTCGCCGAGATAAGCACGTTTTCTGAAATGCCGCTCTCCCGTCACTCTGGTTAAAGTGTTATGAAAAAAAAGGCTGTTGGGGGCTAGGGAGTATCGAGTTGATCATTATACATGAAGAAATAACCAATTTCATCGTTTGGTTTATGTTTTACACGCGTTTTAAATTTTATTGCCGAAATCGCTTTTTCTCGCCGAGATAAGCACGTTTTCTGAAATGCCGCTCTCCCGTCACTCTGGTTAAAGTGTTATGAAAAAAAAGGCTGTTGGGGGCTAGGGAGTATCGAGTTGATCATTATACATGAAGAAATAACCAATTTCATCGTTTGGTTTATGTTTTACACGCGTTTTAAATTTTATTGCCGAAATCGCTTTTTCTCGCCGAGATAAGCACGTTTTCTGAAATGCTGCTCTCCCGTCACTCTGGTTAAAGTGTTATGAAAAAAAAGGCTGTTGGGGGCTAGGGAGTATCGAGTTGATCATTATACATGAAGAAATAACCAATTTCATCGTTTGGTTTATGTTTTACACGCGTTTTAAATTTTATTGCCGAAATCGCTTTTTCTCGCCGAGATAAGCACGTTTTCTGAAATGCCGCTCTCCCGTCACTCTGGTTAAAGTGTTATGAAAAAAAAGGCTGTTGGGGGCTAGGGAGTATCGAGTTGATCATTATACATGAAGAAATAACCAATTTCATCGTTTGGTTTATGTTTTACACGCGTTTTAAATTTTATTGCCGAAATCGCTTTTTCTCGCCGAGATAAGCACGTTTTCTGAAATGCCGCTCTCCCGTCACTCTGGTTAAAGTGTTATGAAAAAAAAGGCTGTTGGGGGCTAGGGAGTATCGAGTTGATCATTATACAGGAAGAAATAACCAATTTCATCGTTTGGTTTATGTTTTACACGCGTTTTAAATTTTATTGCCGAAATCGCTTTTTCTCGCCGAGATAAGCACGTTTTCTGAAATGCCGCTCTCCCGTCACTCTGGTTAAAGTGTTATGAAAAAAAAGGCTGTTGGGGGCTAGGGAGTATCGAGTTGATCATTATACATGAAGAAATAACCAATTTCATCGTTTGGTTTATGTTTTACACGCGTTTTAAATTTTATTGCCGAAATCGCTTTTTCTCGCCGAGATAAGCACGTTTTCTGAAATGCCGCTCTCCCGTCACTCTGGTTAAAGTGTTATGAAAAAAAAGGCTGTTGGGGGCTAGGGAGTATCGAGTTGATCATTATACATGAAGAAATAACCAATTTCATCGTTTGGTTTATGTTTTACACGCGTTTTAAATTTTATTGCCGAAATCGCTTTTTCTCGCCGAGATAAGCACGTTTTCTGAAATGCCGCTCTCCCGTCACTCTGGTTAAAGTGTTATGAAAAAAAAGGCTGTTGGGGGCTAGGGAGTATCGAGTTGATCATTATACATGAAGAAATAACCAATTTCATCGTTTGGTTTATGTTTTACACGCGTTTTAAATTTTATTGCCGAAATCGCTTTTTCTCGCCGAGATAAGCACGTTTTCTGAAATGCCGCTCTCCCGTCACTCTGGTTAAAGTGTTATGAAAAAAAAGGCTGTTGGGGGCTAGGGAGTATCGAGTTGATCATTATACATGAAGAAATAACCAATTTCATCGTTTGGTTTATGTTTTACACGCGTTTTAAATTTTATTGCCGAAATCGCTTTTTCTCGCCGAGATAAGCACGTTTTCTGAAATGCCGCTCTCCCGTCACTCTGGTTAAAGTGTTATGAAAAAAAAGGCTGTTGGGGGCTAGGGAGTATCGAGTTGATCATTATACATGAAGAAATAACCAATTTCATCGTTTGGTTTATGTTTTACACGCGTTTTAAATTTTATTGCCGAAATCGCTTTTTCTCGCCGAGATAAGCACGTTTTCTGAAATGCCGCTCTCCCGTCACTCTGGTTAAAGTGTTATGAAAAAAAAAGGCTGTTGGGGGCTAGGGAGTATCGAGTTGATCATTATACATGAAGAAATAACCAATTTCATCGTTTGGTTTATGTTTTACACGCGTTTTAAATTTTATTGCCGAAATCGCTTTTTCTCGCCGAGATAAGCACGTTTTCTGAAATGCCGCTCTCCCGTCACTCTGGTTAAAGTGTTATGAAAAAAAAGGCTGTTGGGGGCTAGGGAGTATCGAGTTGATCATTATACATGAAGAAATAACCAATTTCATCGTTTGGTTTATGTTTTACACGCGTTTTAAATTTTATTGCCGAAATCGCTTTTTCTCGCCGAGATAAGCACGTTTTCTGAAATGCCGCTCTCCCGTCACTCTGGTTAAAGTGTTATGAAAAAAAAGGCTGTTGGGGGCTAGGGAGTATCGAGTTGATCATTATACATGAAGAAATAACCAATTTCATCGTTTGGTTTATGTTTTACACGCGTTTTAAATTTTATTGCCGAAATCGCTTTTTCTCGCCGAGATAAGCACGTTTTCTGAAATGCCGCTCTCCCGTCACTCTGGTTAAAGTGTTATGAAAAAAAAGGCTGTTGGGGGCTAGGGAGTATCGAGTTGATCATTATACATGAAGAAATAACCAATTTCATCGTTTGGTTTATGTTTTACACGTGTTTTAAATGTTATTGCCGAAATCGCTTTTTCTCGCCGAGATAAGCACGTTTTCTGAAATGCCGCTCTCCCGTCACTCTGGTTAAAGTGTTATGAAAAAAAAGGCTGTTGGGGGCTAGGGAGTATCGAGTTGATCATTATACATGAAGAAATAACCAATTTCATCGTTTGGTTTATGTTTTACACGCGTTTTAAATTTTATTGCCGAAATCGCTTTTTCTCGCCGAGATAAGCAGGTTTTCTGAAATGCCGCTCTCCCGTCACTCTGGTTAAAGTGTTATGAAAAAAAAGGCTGTTGGGGGCTAGGGAGTATCGAGTTGATCATTATACATGAAGAAATAACCAATTTCATCGTTTGGTTTATGTTTTACACGCGTTTTAAATTTTATTGCCGAAATCGCTTTTTCTTGCCGAGATAAGCACGTTTTCTGAAATGCCGCTCTCCCGTCACTCTGGTTAAAGTGTTATGAAAAAAAAGGCTGTTGGGGGCTAGGGAGTATCGAGTTGATCATTATACATGAAGAAATAACCAATTTCATCGTTTGGTTTATGTTTTACACGATGCTGAGCTCCAGCTGGAAGTGTAAAAAGAACCGGGCTGGTTAAAAAAAGAACCGGGCGACCCGGTAAAATTGCTTAGCCGGGGCTCTGGAAGCCTAACACGGCGTGATCTTGTCCAAAAAGCCGCTGCTGAGCTCCAGCTGGAAGTGTAAAAAGAACCGGGCTGGTTAAAAAAAAGAACCGGGCGACCCGGTAAAATTGCTTAGCCGGGGCTCTGGAAGCCTAACACGGCGTGATCTTGTCCAAAAAGCCGCTGCTGAGCTCCAGCTGGAAGTGTAAAAAGAACCGGGCTGGTCAAAAAAAAGAACCGGGCGGCCCGGTAAAATTGCTTAGCCGGGGCTCTGGAAGCCTAACCCGGCGTGATACTGTGCAAAAAGCTGCTGCTGAACTCCAGCTGGAAGTGTAAAAAAAACCGGGCTGGTTAAAAAAAAGAACCGGGCGACCCTGTAAAATTGCTTAGCCGGGGCTCTGGAAGCCTAACACGGCGTGATCTTGTCCAAAAACCCGCTGCTGAGCTCCAGCTGGAAGTGTAAAAAGAACCGGGCTGGTTAAAAAAAAGAACCGGGCGGGCCGGTAAAATTGCTTAGCCGGGGCTCTGGAAGCCTAACACGGCGTGATCTTGTCCAAAAAGCCGCTCGTGAGCTCCAGCTGGAAGTGTAAAAAGAACCGGGCTGGTTCAAAAAAAAGAACCGGGCGGCCCGGTAGAATTGCTTAGCCGAGGTCCTGGAAGCCTAACCCGGCGTGATCTTGCGCAAAAAGCCGCTGCTGAGCTCCAGCTGGAAGTGTAAAAAGAACCGGGCTGGTTCAAAAAAAGAACCGGGCGGCCCGGTAAAATTGCTTAGCCGGGGTCCTGGAAGCCTAACGCGGCGTGATCTTGCCCGAAAGTCGGCCTCTATACTTCCATATTAGGTACCAGGCGCTCAGAGCCAACTTGGCAAAAATGTTCTAAGTGCCCACGGCTCTGCGGGGATTGTGCGTCCGACCCGCGCCGGTTCTCCAGCCGGCCTAAAATAACGCAAAACCAGCCTCTCCCCTGGAGCTCACAGCCAAAGGCGAAACTTTTCTAAGTGCCTACGGCTCTGCGGGCTTTTGAGTCCGCCCCGCGCCGGTTCGTCGGTCGGCCTCAAAAAGCGAAAAATCAGCCTCTCTCCCTGGAGCTCGACTCGAGTTGATCATTATACATGAAGAAATAACCAATTTCATCGTTTGGTTTATGTTTTACACGCGTTTTAAATTTTATTGCCGAAATCGCTTTTTCTCGCCGAGATAAGCACGTTTTCTGAAATGCCGCTCTCCCGTCACTCTGGTTAAAGTGTTATGAAAAAAAAGGCTGTTGGGGGCTAGGGAGTATCGAGTTGATCATTATACATGAAGAAATAACCAATTTCATCGTTTGGTTTATGTTTTACACGCGTTTTAAATTTTATTGCCGAAATCGCTTTTTCTCGCCGAGATAAGCACGTTTTCTGAAATGCCGCTCTCCCGTCACTCTGGTTAAAGTGTTATGAAAAAAAAGGCTGTTGGGGGCTAGGGAGTATCGAGTTGATCATTATACATGAAGAAATAACCAATTTCATCGTTTGGTTTATGTTTTACACGCGTTTTAAATTTTATTGCCGAAATCGCTTTTTCTCGCCGAGATAAGCACGTTTTCTGAAATGCCGCTCTCCCGTCACTCTGGTTAAAGTGTTATGAAAAAAAAGGCTGTTGGGGGCTAGGGAGTATCGAGTTGATCATTATACATGAAGAAATAACCAATTTCATCGTTTGGTTTATGTTTTACACGCATTTTAAATTTTATTGCCGAAATCGCTTTTTCTCGCCGAGATAAGCACGTTTTCTGAAATGCCGCTCTCCCGTCACTCTGGTTAAAGTGTTATGAAAAAAAAGGCTGTTGGGGGCTAGGGAGTATCGAGTTGATCATTATACATGAAGAAATAACCAATTTCATCGTTTGGTTTATGTTTTACACGCGTTTTAAATTTTATTGCCGAAATCGCTTTTTCTTGCCGAGATAAGCACGTTTTCTGAAATGCCGCTCTCCCGTCACTCTGGTTAAAGTGTTATGAAAAAAAAGGCTGTTGGGGGCTAGGGAGTATCGAGTTGATCATTATACATGAAGAAATAACCAATTTCATCGTTTGGTTTATGTTTTACACGATGCTGAGCTCCAGCTGGAAGTGTAAAAAGAACCGGGCTGGTTAAAAAAAGAACCGGGCGACCCGGTAAAATTGCTTAGCCGGGGCTCTGGAAGCCTAACACGGCGTGATCTTGTCCAAAAAGCCGCTGCTGAGCTCCAGCTGGAAGTGTAAAAAGAACCGGGCTGGTTAAAAAAAAGAACCGGGCGACCCGGTAAAATTGCTTAGCCGGGGCTCTGGAAGCCTAACACGGCGTGATCTTGTCCAAAAAGCCGCTGCTGAGCTCCAGCTGGAAGTGTAAAAAGAACCGGGCTGGTCAAAAAAAAGAACCGGGCGGCCCGGTAAAATTGCTTAGCCGGGGCTCTGGAAGCCTAACCCGGCGTGATACTGTGCAAAAAGCTGCTGCTGAACTCCAGCTGCAAGTGTAAAAAAAACCGGGCTGGTTAAAAAAAAGAACCGGGCGACCCTGTAAAATTGCTTAGCCGGGGCTCTGGAAGCCTAACACGGCGTGATCTTGTCCAAAAACCCGCTGCTGAGCTCCAGCTGGAAGTGTAAAAAGAACCGGGCTGGTTAAAAAAAAGAACCGGGCGGGCCGGTAAAATTGCTTAGCCGGGGCTCTGGAAGCCTAACACGGCGTGATCTTGTCCAAAAAGCTGCTCGTGAGCTCCAGCTGGAAGTGTAAAAAGAACCGGGCTGGTTCAAAAAAAAGAACCGGGCGGCCCGGTAGAATTGCTTAGCCGAGGTCCTGGAAGCCTAACCCGGCGTGATCTTGCGCAAAAAGCCGCTGCTGAGCTCCAGCTGGAAGTGTAAAAAGAACCGGGCTGAATCAAAAAAAGAACCGGGCGGCCCGGTAAAATTGCTTAGCCGGGGTCCTGGAAGCCTAACGCGGCGTGATCTTGCCCGAAAGTCGGCCTCTATACTTCCATATTAGGTACCAGGCGCTCAGAGCCAACTTGGCAAAAATGTTCTAAGTGCCCACGGCTCTGCGGGGATTGTGCGTCCGACCCGCGCCGGTTCTCCAGCCGGCCTAAAATAACGCAAAACCAGCCTCTCCCCTGGAGCTCACAGCCAAAGGCGAAACTTTTCTAAGTGCCTACGGCTCTGCGGGCTTTTGAGTCCGCCCCGCGCCGGTTCGTCGGTCGGCCTCAAAAAGCGAAAAATCAGCCTCTCTCCCTGGAGCTCGACTCGAGTTGATCATTATACATGAAGAAATAACCAATTTCATCGTTTGGTTTATGTTTTACACGCGTTTTAAATTTTATTGCCGAAATCGCTTTTTCTCGCCGAGATAAGCACGTTTTCTGAAATGCCGCTCTCCCGTCACTCTGGTTAAAGTGTTATGAAAAAAAAGGCTGTTGGGGGCTAGGGAGTATCGAGTTGATCATTATACATGAAGAAATAACCAATTTCATCGTTTGGTTTATGTTTTACACGCGTTTTAAATTTTATTGCCGAAATCGCTTTTTCTCGCCGAGATAAGCACGTTTTCTGAAATGCCGCTCTCCCGTCACTCTGGTTAAAGTGTTATGAAAAAAAAGGCTGTTGGGGGCTAGGGAGTATCGAGTTGATCATTATACATGAAGAAATAACCAATTTCATCGTTTGGTTTATGTTTTACACGCGTTTTAAATTTTATTGCCGAAATCGCTTTTTCTCGCCGAGATAAGCACGTTTTCTGAAATGCCGCTCTCCCGTCACTCTGGTTAAAGTGTTATGAAAAAAAAGGCTGTTGGGGGCTAGGGAGTATCGAGTTGATCATTATACATGAAGAAATAACCAATTTCATCGTTTGGTTTATGTTTTACACGCGTTTTAAATTTTATTGCCGAAATCGCTTTTTCTCGCCGAGATAAGCACGTTTTCTGAAATGCCGCTCTCCCGTCACTCTGGTTAAAGTGTTATGAAAAAAAAGGCTGTTGGGGGCTAGGGAGTATCGAGTTGATCATTATACATGAAGAAATAACCAATTTCATCGTTTGGTTTATGTTTTACACGCGTTTTAAATTTTATTGCCGAAATCGCTTTTTCTCGCCGAGATAAGCACGTTTTCTGAAATGCCGCTCTCCCGTCACTCTGGTTAAAGTGTTATGAAAAAAAAAGGCTGTTGGGGGCTAGGGAGTATCGAGTTGATCATTATACATGAAGAAATAACCAATTTCATCGTTTGGTTTATGTTTTACACGCGTTTTAAATTATTGCATCCTCGCCGAGATAAGCACGTTTTCTGAAATGCCGCTCTCCCGTCACTCTGGTTAAAGTGTTATGAAAAAAAAGGCTGTTGGGGGCTAGGGAGTATCGAGTTGATCATTATACATGAAGAAATAACCAATTTCATCGTTTGGTTTATGTTTTACACGCGTTTTAAATTTTATTGCCGAAATCGCTTTTTCTCGCCGAGATAAGCACGTTTTCTGAAATGCCGCTCTCCCGTCACTCTGGTTAAAGTGTTATGAAAAAAAAGGCTGTTGGGGGCTAGGGAGTATCGAGTTGATCATTATACATAAAGAAATAACCAATTTCATCGTTTGGTTTATGTTTTACACGCGTTTTAAATTTTATTGCCGAAATCGCTTTTTCTCGCCGAGATAAGCACGTTTTCTGAAATGCCGCTCTCCCGTCACTCTGGTTAAAGTGTTATGAAAAAAAAGGCTGTTGGGGGCTAGGGAGTATCGAGTTGATCATTATACATGAAGAAATAACCAATTTCATCGTTTGGTTTATGTTTTACACGCGTTTTAAATTTTATTGCCGAAATCGCTTTTTCTCGCCGAGATAAGCACGTTTTCTGAAATGCCGCTCTCCCGTCACTCTGGTTAAAGTGTTATGAAAAAAAAGGCTGTTGGGGGCTAGGGAGTATCGAGTTGATCATTATACATGAAGAAATAACCAATTTCATCGTTTGGTTTATGTTTTACACGCGTTTTAAATTTTATTGCCGAAATCGCTTTTTCTCGCCGAGATAAGCACGTTTTCTGAAATGCCGCTCTCCCGTCACTCTGGTTAAAGTGTTATGAAAAAAAAGGCTGTTGGGGGCTAGGGAGTATCGAGTTGATCATTATACATGAAGAAATAACCAATTTCATCGTTTGGTTTATGTTTTACACGCGTTTTAAATTTTATTGCCGAAATCGCTTTTTCTCGCCGAGATAAGCACGTTTTCTGAAATGCTGCTCTCCCGTCACTCTGGTTAAAGTGTTATGAAAAAAAAGGCTGTTGGGGGCTAGGGAGTATCGAGTTGATCATTATACATGAAGAAATAACCAATTTCATCGTTTGGTTTATGTTTTACACGCGTTTTAAATTTTATTGCCGAAATCGCTTTTTCTCGCCGAGATAAGCACGTTTTCTGAAATGCCGCTCTCCCGTCACTCTGGTTAAAGTGTTATGAAAAAAAAGGCTGTTGGGGGCTAGGGAGTATCGAGTTGATCATTATACATGAAGAAATAACCAATTTCATCGTTTGGTTTATGTTTTACACGCGTTTTAAATTTTATTGCCGAAATCGCTTTTTCTCGCCGAGATAACACGTTTTCTGAAATGCCGCTCTCCCGTCACTCTGGTTAAAGTGTTATGAAAAAAAAGGCTGTTGGGGGCTAGGGAGTATCGAGTTGATCATTATACATGAAGAAATAACCAATTTCATCGTTTGGTTTATGTTTTACACGCGTTTTAAATTTTATTGCCGAAATCGCTTTTTCTCGCCGAGATAAGCACGTTTTCTGAAATGCCGCTCTCCCGTCACTCTGGTTAAAGTGTTATGAAAAAAAAGGCTGTTGGGGGCTAGGGAGTATCGAGTTGATCATTATACATGAAGAAATAACCAATTTCATCGTTTGGTTTATGTTTTACACGCGTTTTAAATTTTATTGCCGAAATCGCTTTTTCTCGCCGAGATAAGCACGTTTTCTGAAATGCCGCTCTCCCGTCACTCTGGTTAAAGTGTTATGAAAAAAAAGGCTGTTGGGGGCTAGGGAGTATCGAGTTGATCATTATACATGAAGAAATAACCAATTTCATCGTTTGGTTTATGTTTTACACGCGTTTTAAATTTTATTGCCGAAATCGCTTTTTCTCGCCGAGATAAGCACGTTTTCTGAAATGCCGCTCTCCCGTCACTCTGGTTAAAGTGTTATGAAAAAAAAGGCTGTTGGGGGCTAGGGAGTATCGAGTTGATCATTATACATGAAGAAATAACCAATTTCATCGTTTGGTTTATGTTTTACACGCGTTTTAAATTTTATTGCCGAAATCGCTTTTTCTCGCCGAGATAAGCACGTTTTCTGAAATGCCGCTCTCCCGTCACTCTGGTTAAAGTGTTATGAAAAAAAAGGCTGTTGGGGGCTAGGGAGTATCGAGTTGATCATTATACATGAAGAAATAACCAATTTCATCGTTTGGTTTATGTTTTACACGCGTTTTAAATTTTATTGCCGAAATCGCTTTTTCTCGCCGAGATAAGCACGTTTTCTGAAATGCCGCTCTCCCGTCACTCTGGTTAAAGTGTTATGAAAAAAAAGGCTGTTGGGGGCTAGGGAGTATCGAGTTGATCATTATACATGAAGAAATAACCAATTTCATCGTTTGGTTTATGTTTTACACGCGTTTTAAATTTTATTGCCGAAATCGCTTTTTCTCACCGAGATAACACGTTTTCTGAAATGCCGCTCTCCCGTCACTCTGGTTAAAGTGTTATGAAAAAAAAGGCTGTTGGGGGCTAGGGAGTATCGAGTTGATCATTATACATGAAGAAATAACCAATTTCATCGTTTGGTTTATGTTTTACACGCGTTTTAAATTTTATTGCCGAAATCGCTTTTTCTCGCCGAGATAAGCACGTTTTCTGAAATGCCGCTCTCCCGTCACTCTGGTTAAAGTGTTATGAAAAAAAAGGCTGTTGGGGGCTAGGGAGTATCGAGTTGATCATTATACATGAAGAAATAACCAATTTCATCGTTTGGTTTATGTTTTACACGTGTTTTAAATTTTATTGCCGAAATCGCTTTTTCTCGCCGAGATAAGCACGTTTTCTGAAATGCCGCTCTCCCGTCACTCTGGTTAAAGTGTTATGAAAAAAAAGGCTGTTGGGGGCTAGGGAGTATCGAGTTGATCATTATACATGAAGAAATAACCAATTTCATCGTTTGGTTTATGTTTTACACGCGTTTTAAATTTTATTGCCGAAATCGCTTTTTCTCGCCGAGATAAGCACGTTTTCTGAAATGCCGCTCTCCCGTCACTCTGGTTAAAGTGTTATGAAAAAAAAGGCTGTTGGGGGCTAGGGAGTATCGAGTTGATCATTATACATGAAGAAATAACCAATTTCATCGTTTGGTTTATGTTTTACACGCGTTTTAAATTTTATTGCCGAAATCGCTTTTTCTCGCCGAGATAAGCACGTTTTCTGAAATGCCGCTCTCCCGTCACTCTGGTTAAAGTGTTATGAAAAAAAAGGCTGTTGGGGGCTAGGGAGTATCGAGTTGATCATTATACAGGAAGAAATAACCAATTTCATCGTTTGGTTTATGTTTTACACGCGTTTTAAATTTTATTGCCGAAATCGCTTTTTCTCGCCGAGATAAGCACGTTTTCTGAAATGCCGCTCTCCCGTCACTCTGGTTAAAGTGTTATGAAAAAAAAGGCTGTTGGGGGCTAGGGAGTATCGAGTTGATCATTATACATGAAGAAATAACCAATTTCATCGTTTGGTTTATGTTTTACACGCGTTTTAAATTTTATTGCCGAAATCGCTTTTTCTCGCCGAGATAAGCACGTTTTCTGAAATGCCGCTCTCCCGTCACTCTGGTTAAAGTGTTATGAAAAAAAAGGCTGTTGGGGGCTAGGGAGTATCGAGTTGATCATTATACATGAAGAAATAACCAATTTCATCGTTTGGTTTATGTTTTACACGCGTTTTAAATTTTATTGCCGAAATCGCTTTTTCTCGCCGAGATAAGCACGTTTTCTGAAATGCCGCTCTCCCGTCACTCTGGTTAAAGTGTTATGAAAAAAAAGGCTGTTGGGGGCTAGGGAGTATCGAGTTGATCATTATACATGAAGAAATAACCAATTTCATCGTTTGGTTTATGTTTTACACGCGTTTTAAATTTTATTGCCGAAATCGCTTTTTCTCGCCGAGATAAGCACGTTTTCTGAAATGCCGCTCTCCCGTCACTCTGGTTAAAGTGTTATGAAAAAAAAGGGTGTTGGGGGATAGGGAGTATCGAGTTGATCATTATACATGAAGAAATAACCAATTTCATCGTTTGGTTTATGTTTTACACGCGTTTTAAATTTTATTGCCGAAATCGCTTTTTCTCGCCGAGATAAGCACGTTTTCTGAAATGCCGCTCTCCCGTCACTCTGGTTAAAGTGTTATGAAAAAAAGGCTGTTGGGGGCTAGGGAGTATCGAGTTGATCATTATACATGAAGAAATAACCAATTTCATCGTTTGGTTTATGTTTTACACGCGTTTTAAATTTTATTGCCGAAATCGCTTTTTCTCGCCGAGATAAGCACGTTTTCTGAAATGCCGCTCTCCCGTCACTCTGGTTAAAGTGTTATGAAAAAAAAGGCTGTTGGGGGCTAGGGAGTATCGAGTTGATCATTATACATGAAGAAATAACCAATTTCATCGTTTGGTTTATGTTTTACACGATGCTGAGCTCCAGCTCGAAGTGTAAAAAGAACCGGGCTGGTTAAAAAAAGAACCGGGCGACCCGGTAAAATTGCTTAGCCGGGGCTCTGGAAGCCTAACACGGCGTGATCTTGTCCAAAAAGCCGCTGCTGAGCTCCAGCTGGAAGTGTAAAAAGAACCGGGCTGGTTAAAAAAAAGAACCGGGCGACCCAGTAAAATTGCTTAGCCGGGGCTCTGGAAGCCTAACACGGCGTGATCTTGTCCAAAAAGCCGCTGCTGAGCTCCAGCTGGAAGTGTAAAAAGAACCGGGCTGGTTAAAAAAAAGAACCGGGCGGCCCGGTAAAATTGCTTAGCCGGGGCTCTGGAAGCCTAACCCGGCGTGATACTGTGCAAAAAGCTGCTGCTGAGCTCCAGCTGGAAGTGTAAAAAAAACCGGGCTGGTTAAAAAAAAGAACCGGGCGACCCTGTAAAATTGCTTAGCCGGGGCTCTGGAAGCCTAACACGGCGTGATCTTGTCCAAAAACCCGCTGCTGAGCTCCAGCTGGAAGTGTAAAAAGAACCGGGCTGGTTAAAAAAAAGAACCGGGCGGGCCGGTAAAATTGCTTAGACGGGGCTCTGGAAGCCTAACACGGCGTGATCTTGTCCAAAAAGCCGCTCGTGAGCTCCAGCTGGAAGTGTAAAAAGAACCGGGCTGGTTCAAAAAAAGAACCGGGCGGCCCGGTAGAATTGCTTAGCCGAGGTCCTGGAAGCCTAACCCGGCGTGATCTTGCGCAAAAAGCCGCTGCTGAGCTCCAGCTGGAAGTGTAAAAAGAACCGGGCTGGTTCAAAAAAAGAACCGGGCGGCCCGGTAAAATTGCTTAGCCGGGGTCCTGGAAGCCTAACGCGGCGTGATCTTGCCCGAAAGTCGGCCTCTATACTTCCATATTAGGTACCAGGCGCTCAGAGCCAACTTGGCAAAAATTTTCTAAGTGCCCACGGCTCTGCGGGGATTGTGCGTCCGACCCGCGCCGGTTCTCCAGCCGGCCTAAAATAACGCAAAACCAGCCTCTCCCCCTGGAGCTCACAGCCAAAGGCGAAACTTTTCTAAGTGCCTACGGCTCTGCGGGCTTTTGAGTCCGCCCCGCGCCGGTTCGTCGGTCGGCCTCAAAAAGCGAAAAATCAGCCTCTCTCCCTGGAGCTCGACTCGAGTTGATCATTATACATGAAGAAATAACCAATTTCATCGTTTGGTTTATGTTTTACACGCGTTTTAAATTTTATTGCCGAAATCGCTTATTCTCGCCGAGATAAGCACGTTTTCTGAAATGCCGCTCTCCCGTCACTCTGGTTAAAGTGTTATGAAAAAAAAGGCTGTTGGGGGCTAGGGAGTATCGAGTTGATCATTATACATGAAGAAATAACCAATTTCATCGTTTGGTTTATGTTTTACACGCGTTTTAAATTTTATTGCCGAAATCGCTTTTTCTCGCCGAGATAAGCACGTTTTCTGAAATGCCGCTCTCCCGTCACTCTGGTTAAAGCGTTATGAAAAAAAAGGCTGTTGGGGGCTAGGGAGTATCGAGTTGATCATTATACATGAAGAAATAACCAATTTCATCGTTTGGTTTATGTTTTACACGCGTTTTAAATTTTATTGCCGAAATCGCTTTTTCTCGCCGAGATAAGCACGTTTTCTGAAATGCCGCTCTCCCGTCACTCTGGTTAAAGTGTTATGAAAAAAAAGGCTGTTGGGGGCTAGGGAGTATCGAGTTGATCATTATACATGAAGAAATAACCAATTTCATCGTTTGGTTTATGTTTTACACGCGTTTTAAATTTTATTGCCGAAATCGCTTTTTCTCGCCGAGATAAGCACGTTTTCTGAAATGCCGCTCTCCCGTCACTCTGGTTAAAGTGTTATGAAAAAAAAGGCTGTTGGGGGCTAGGGAGTATCGAGTTGATCATTATACATGAAGAAATAACCAATTTCATCGTTTGGTTTATGTTTTACACGCGTTTTAAATTTTATTGCCGAAATCGCTTTTTCTCGCCGAGATAAGCACGTTTTCTGAAATGCCGCTCTCCCGTCACTCTGGTTAAAGTGTTATGAAAAAAAAAGGCTGTTGGGGGCTAGGGAGTATCGAGTTGATCATTATACATGAAGAAATAACCAATTTCATCGTTTGGTTTATGTTTTACACGCGTTTTAAATTTTATTGCCGAAATCGCTTTTTCTCGCCGAGATAAGCACGTTTTCTGAAATGCCGCTCTCCCGTCACTCTGGTTAAAGTGTTATGAAAAAAAAGGCTGTTGGGGGCTAGGGAGTATCGAGTTGATCATTATACATGAAGAAATAACCAATTTCATCGTTTGGTTTATGTTTTACACGCGTTTTAAATTTTATTGCCGAAATCGCTTTTTCTCGCCGAGATAAGCACGTTTTCTGAAATGCCGCTCTCCCGTCACTCTGGTTAAAGTGTTATGAAAAAAAAGGCTGTTGGGGGCTAGGGAGTATCGAGTTGATCATTATACATGAAGAAATAACCAATTTCATCGTTTGGTTTATGTTTTACACGCGTTTTAAATTTTATTGCCGAAATCGCTTTTTCTCGCCGAGATAAGCAGGTTTTCTGAAATGCCGCTCTCCCGTCACTCTGGTTAAAGTGTTATGAAAAAAAAGGCTGTTGGGGGCTAGGGAGTATCGAGTTGATCATTATACATGAAGAAATAACCAATTTCATCGTTTGGTTTATGTTTTACACGCGTTTTAAATTTTATTGCCGAAATCGCTTTTTCTTGCCGAGATAAGCACGTTTTCTGAAATGCCGCTCTCCCGTCACTCTGGTTAAAGTGTTATGAAAAAAAAGGCTGTTGGGGGCTAGGGAGTATCGAGTTGATCATTATACATGAAGAAATAACCAATTTCATCGTTTGGTTTATGTTTTACACGCGTTTTAAATTTTATTGCCGAAATCGCTTTTTCTCGCCGAGATAAGCACGTTTTCTGAAATGCCGCTCTCCCGTCACTCTGGTTAAAGTGTTATGAAAAAAAAGGCTGTTGGGGGCTAGGGAGTATCGAGTTGATCATTATACATGAAGAAATAACCAATTTCATCGTTTGGTTTATGTTTTACACGCGTTTTAAATTTTATTGCCGAAATCGCTTTTTCTCGCCGAGATAAGCACGTTTTCTGAAATGCCGCTCTCCCGTCACTCTGGTTAAAGTGTTATGAAAAAAAAGGCTGTTGGGGGCTAGGGAGTATCGAGTTGATCATTATACATGAAGAAATAACCAATTTCATCGTTTGGTTTATGTTTTACACGCGTTTTAAATTTTATTGCCGAAATCGCTTTTTCTCGCCGAGATAAGCACGTTTTCTGAAATGCTGCTCTCCCGTCACTCTGGTTAAAGTGTTATGAAAAAAAAGGCTGTTGGGGGCTAGGGAGTATCGAGTTGATCATTATACATGAAGAAATAACCAATTTCATCGTTTGGTTTATGTTTTACACGCGTTTTAAATTTTATTGCCGAAATCGCTTTTTCTCGCCGAGATAAGCACGTTTTCTGAAATGCCGCTCTCCCGTCACTCTGGTTAAAGTGTTATGAAAAAAAAGGCTGTTGGGGGCTAGGGAGTATCGAGTTGATCATTATACATGAAGAAATAACCAATTTCATCGTTTGGTTTATGTTTTACACGCGTTTTAAATTTTATTGCCGAAATCGCTTTTTCTCGCCGAGATAAGCACGTTTTCTGAAATGCCGCTCTCCCGTCACTCTGGTTAAAGTGTTATGAAAAAAAAGGCTGTTGGGGGCTAGGGAGTATCGAGTTGATCATTATACAGGAAGAAATAACCAATTTCATCGTTTGGTTTATGTTTTACACGCGTTTTAAATTTTATTGCCGAAATCGCTTTTTCTCGCCGAGATAAGCACGTTTTCTGAAATGCCGCTCTCCCGTCACTCTGGTTAAAGTGTTATGAAAAAAAAGGCTGTTGGGGGCTAGGGAGTATCGAGTTGATCATTATACATGAAGAAATAACCAATTTCATCGTTTGGTTTATGTTTTACACGCGTTTTAAATTTTATTGCCGAAATCGCTTTTTCTCGCCGAGATAAGCACGTTTTCTGAAATGCCGCTCTCCCGTCACTCTGGTTAAAGTGTTATGAAAAAAAAGGCTGTTGGGGGCTAGGGAGTATCGAGTTGATCATTATACATGAAGAAATAACCAATTTCATCGTTTGGTTTATGTTTTACACGCGTTTTAAATTTTATTGCCGAAATCGCTTTTTCTCGCCGAGATAAGCACGTTTTCTGAAATGCCGCTCTCCCGTCACTCTGGTTAAAGTGTTATGAAAAAAAAGGCTGTTGGGGGCTAGGGAGTATCGAGTTGATCATTATACATGAAGAAATAACCAATTTCATCGTTTGGTTTATGTTTTACACGCGTTTTAAATTTTATTGCCGAAATCGCTTTTTCTCGCCGAGATAAGCACGTTTTCTGAAATGCCGCTCTCCCGTCACTCTGGTTAAAGTGTTATGAAAAAAAAGGGTGTTGGGGGATAGGGAGTATCGAGTTGATCATTATACATGAAGAAATAACCAATTTCATCGTTTGGTTTATGTTTTACACGCGTTTTAAATTTTATTGCCGAAATCGCTTTTTCTCGCCGAGATAAGCACGTTTTCTGAAATGCCGCTCTCCCGTCACTCTGGTTAAAGTGTTATGAAAAAAAGGCTGTTGGGGGCTAGGGAGTATCGAGTTGATCATTATACATGAAGAAATAACCAATTTCATCGTTTGGTTTATGTTTTACACGCGTTTTAAATTTTATTGCCGAAATCGCTTTTTCTCGCCGAGATAAGCACGTTTTCTGAAATGCCGCTCTCCCGTCACTCTGGTTAAAGTGTTATGAAAAAAAAGGCTGTTGGGGGCTAGGGAGTATCGAGTTGATCATTATACATGAAGAAATAACCAATTTCATCGTTTGGTTTATGTTTTACACGATGCTGAGCTCCAGCTCGAAGTGTAAAAAGAACCGGGCTGGTTAAAAAAAGAACCGGGCGACCCGGTAAAATTGCTTAGCCGGGGCTCTGGAAGCCTAACACGGCGTGATCTTGTCCAAAAAGCCGCTGCTGAGCTCCAGCTGGAAGTGTAAAAAGAACCGGGCTGGTTAAAAAAAAGAACCGGGATACCCAGTAAAATTGCTTAGCCGGGGCTCTGGAAGCCTAACACGGCGTGATCTTGTCCAAAAAGCCGCTGCTGAGCTCCAGCTGGAAGTGTAAAAAGAACCGGGCTGGTTAAAAAAAAGAACCGGGCGGCCCGGTAAAATTGCTTAGCCGGGGCTCTGGAAGCCTAACCCGGCGTGATACTGTGCAAAAAGCTGCTGCTGAGCTCCAGCTGGAAGTGTAAAAAAAACCGGGCTGGTTAAAAAAAAGAACCGGGCGACCCTGTAAAATTGCTTAGCCGGGGCTCTGGAAGCCTAACACGGCGTGATCTTGTCCAAAAACCCGCTGCTGAGCTCCAGCTGGAAGTGTAAAAAGAACCGGGCTGGTTAAAAAAAAGAACCGGGCGGGCCGGTAAAATTGCTTAGCCGGGGCTCTGGAAGCCTAACACGGCGTGATCTTGTCCAAAAAGCCGCTCGTGAGCTCCAGCTGGAAGTGTAAAAAGAACCGGGCTGGTTCAAAAAAAGAACCGGGCGGCCCGGTAGAATTGCTTAGCCGAGGTCCTGGAAGCCTAACCCGGCGTGATCTTGCGCAAAAAGCCGCTGCTGAGCTCCAGCTGGAAGTGTAAAAAGAACCGGGCTGGTTCAAAAAAAGAACCGGGCGGCCCGGTAAAATTGCTTAGCCGGGGTCCTGGAAGCCTAACGCGGCGTGATCTTGCCCGAAAGTCGGCCTCTATACTTCCATATTAGGTACCAGGCGCTCAGAGCCAACTTGGCAAAAATTTTCTAAGTGCCCACGGCTCTGCGGGGATTGTGCGTCCGACCCGCGCCGGTTCTCCAGCCGGCCTAAAATAACGCAAAACCAGCCTCTCCCCCTGGAGCTCACAGCCAAAGGCGAAACTTTTCTAAGTGCCTACGGCTCTGCGGGCTTTTGAGTCCGCCCCGCGCCGGTTCGTCGGTCGGCCTCAAAAAGCGAAAAATCAGCCTCTCTCCCTGGAGCTCGACTCGAGTTGATCATTATACATGAAGAAATAACCAATTTCATCGTTTGGTTTATGTTTTACACGCGTTTTAAATTTTATTGCCGAAATCGCTTATTCTCGCCGAGATAAGCACGTTTTCTGAAATGCCGCTCTCCCGTCACTCTGGTTAAAGTGTTATGAAAAAAAAGGCTGTTGGGGGCTAGGGAGTATCGAGTTGATCATTATACATGAAGAAATAACCAATTTCATCGTTTGGTTTATGTTTTACACGCGTTTTAAATTTTATTGCCGAAATCGCTTTTTCTCGCCGAGATAAGCACGTTTTCTGAAATGCCGCTCTCCCGTCACTCTGGTTAAAGCGTTATGAAAAAAAAGGCTGTTGGGGGCTAGGGAGTATCGAGTTGATCATTATACATGAAGAAATAACCAATTTCATCGTTTGGTTTATGTTTTACACGCGTTTTAAATTTTATTGCCGAAATCGCTTTTTCTCGCCGAGATAAGCACGTTTTCTGAAATGCCGCTCTCCCGTCACTCTGGTTAAAGTGTTATGAAAAAAAAGGCTGTTGGGGGCTAGGGAGTATCGAGTTGATCATTATACATGAAGAAATAACCAATTTCATCGTTTGGTTTATGTTTTACACGCGTTTTAAATTTTATTGCCGAAATCGCTTTTTCTCGCCGAGATAAGCACGTTTTCTGAAATGCCGCTCTCCCGTCACTCTGGTTAAAGTGTTATGAAAAAAAAGGCTGTTGGGGGCTAGGGAGTATCGAGTTGATCATTATACATGAAGAAATAACCAATTTCATCGTTTGGTTTATGTTTTACACGATGCTGAGCTCCAGCTGGAAGTCTAAAAAGAACCGGGCTGGTTAAAAAAAGAACCGGGCGACCCGGTAAAATTGCTTAGCCGGGGCTCTGGAAGCCTAACACGGCGTGATCTTGTCCAAAAAGCCGCTGCTGAGCTCCAGCTGGAAGTGTAAAAAGAACCGGGCTGGTTAAAAAAAAGAACCGGGCGACCCGGTAAAATTGCTTAGCCGGGGCTCTGGAAGCCTAACACGGCGTGATCTTGTCCAAAAAGCCGCTGCTGAGCTCCAGCTGGAAGTGTAAAAAGAACCGGGCTGGTCAAAAAAAAGAACCGGGCGGCCCGGTAAAATTGCTTAGCCGGGGCTCTGGAAGCCTAACCCGGCGTGATACTGTGCAAAAAGCTGCTGCTGAACTCCAGCTGCAAGTGTAAAAAAAACCGGGCTGGTTAAAAAAAAGAACCGGGCGACCCTGTAAAATTGCTTAGCCGGGGCTCTGGAAGCCTAACACGGCGTGATCTTGTCCAAAAACCCGCTGCTGAGCTCCAGCTGGAAGTGTAAAAAGAACCGGGCTGGTTAAAAAAAAGAACCGGGCGGGCCGGTAAAATTGCTTAGCCGGGGCTCTGGAAGCCTAACACGGCGTGATCTTGTCCAAAAAGCCGCTCGTGAGCTCCAGCTGGAAGTGTAAAAAGAACCGGGCTGGTTCAAAAAAAAGAACCGGGCGGCCCGGTAGAATTGCTTAGCCGAGGTCCTGGAAGCCTAACCCGGCGTGATCTTGCGCAAAAAGCCGCTGCTGAGCTCCAGCTGGAAGTGTAAAAAGAACCGGGCTGGTTCAAAAAAAGAACCGGGCGGCCCGGTAAAATTGCTTAGCCGGGGTCCTGGAAGCCTAACGCGGCGTGATCTTGCCCGAAAGTCGGCCTCTATACTTCCATATTAGGTACCAGGCGCTCAGAGCCAACTTGGCAAAAATGTTCTAAGTGCCCACGGCTCTGCGGGGATTGTGCGTCCGACCCGCGCCGGTTCTCCAGCCGGCCTAAAATAACGCAAAACCAGCCTCTCCCCTGGAGCTCACAGCCAAAGGCGAAACTTTTCTAAGTGCCTACGGCTCTGCGGGCTTTTGAGTCCGCCCCGCGCCGGTTCGTCGGTCGGCCTCAAAAAGCGAAAAATCAGCCTCTCTCCCTGGAGCTCGACTCGAGTTGATCATTATACATGAAGAAATAACCAATTTCATCGTTTGGTTTATGTTTTACACGCGTTTTAAATTTTATTGCCGAAATCGCTTTTTCTCGCCGAGATAAGCACGTTTTCTGAATTGCCGCTCTCCCGTCACTCTGGTTAAAGTGTTATGAAAAAAAAGGCTGTTGGGGGCTAGGGAGTATCGAGTTGATCATTATACATGAAGAAATAACCAATTTCATCGTTTGGTTTATGTTTTACACGCGTTTTAAATTTTATTGCCGAAATCGCTTTTTCTCGCCGAGATAAGCACGTTTTCTGAAATGCCGCTCTCCCGTCACTCTGGTTAAAGTGTTATGAAAAAAAAGGCTGTTGGGGGCTAGGGAGTATCGAGTTGATCATTATACATGAAGAAATAACCAATTTCATCGTTTGGTTTATGTTTTACACGCGTTTTAAATTTTATTGCCGAAATCGCTTTTTCTCGCCGAGATAAGCACGTTTTCTGAAATGCCGCTCTCCCGTCACTCTGGTTAAAGTGTTATGAAAAAAAAAGGCTGTTGGGGGCTAGGGAGTATCGAGTTGATCATTATACATGAAGAAATAACCAATTTCATCGTTTGGTTTATGTTTTACACGCGTTTTAAATTTTATTGCCGAAATCGCTTTTTCTCGCCGAGATAAGCACGTTTTCTGAAATGCCGCTCTCCCGTCACTCTGGTTAAAGTGTTATGAAAAAAAAGGCTGTTGGGGGCTAGGGAGTATCGAGTTGATCATTATACATGAAGAAATAACCAATTTCATCGTTTGGTTTATGTTTTACACGCGTTTTAAATTTTATTGCCGAAATCGCTTTTTCTCGCCGAGATAAGCACGTTTTCTGAAATGCCGCTCTCCCGTCACTCTGGTTAAAGTGTTATGAAAAAAAAGGCTGTTGGGGGCTAGGGAGTATCGAGTTGATCATTATACATGAAGAAATAACCAATTTCATCGTTTGGTTTATGTTTTACACGCGTTTTAAATTTTATTGCCGAAATCGCTTTTTCTCGCCGAGATAAGCACGTTTTCTGAAATGCCGCTCTCCCGTCACTCTGGTTAAAGTGTTATGAAAAAAAAGGCTGTTGGGGGCTAGGGAGTATCGAGTTGATCATTATACATGAAGAAATAACCAATTTCATCGTTTGGTTTATGTTTTACACGCGTTTTAAATTTTATTGCCGAAATCGCTTTTTCTCGCCGAGATAAGGACGTTTTCTGAAATGCCGCTCTCCCGTCACTCTGGTTAAAGTGTTATGAAAAAAAAGGCTGTTGGGGGCTAGGGAGTATCGAGTTGATCATTATACATGAAGAAATAACCAATTTCATCGTTTGGTTTATGTTTTACACGCATTTTAAATTTTATTGCCGAAATCGCTTTTTCTCGCCGAGATAAGCACGTTTTCTGAAATGCCGCTCTCCCGTCACTCTGGTTAAAGTGTTATGAAAAAAAAGGCTGTTGGGGGCTAGGGAGTATCGAGTTGATCATTATACATGAAGAAATAACCAATTTCATCGTTTGGTTTATGTTTTACACGCGTTTTAAATTTTATTGCCGAAATCGCTTTTTCTTGCCGAGATAAGCACGTTTTCTGAAATGCCGCTCTCCCGTCACTCTGGTTAAAGTGTTATGAAAAAAAAGGCTGTTGGGGGCTAGGGAGTATCGAGTTGATCATTATACATGAAGAAATAACCAATTTCATCGTTTGGTTTATGTTTTACACGATGCTGAGCTCCAGCTGGAAGTGTAAAAAGAACCGGGCTGGTTAAAAAAAGAACCGGGCGACCCGGTAAAATTGCTTAGCCGGGGCTCTGGAAGCCTAACACGGCGTGATCTTGTCCAAAAAGCCGCTGCTGAGCTCCAGCTGGAAGTGTAAAAAGAACCGGGCTGGTTAAAAAAAAGAACCGGGCGACCCGGTAAAATTGCTTAGCCGGGGCTCTGGAAGCCTAACACGGCGTGATCTTGTCCAAAAAGCCGCTGCTGAGCTCCAGCTGGAAGTGTAAAAAGAACCGGGCTGGTCAAAAAAAAGAACCGGGCGGCCCGGTAAAATTGCTTAGCCGGGGCTCTGGAAGCCTAACCCGGCGTGATACTGTGCAAAAAGCTGCTGCTGAACTCCAGCTGCAAGTGTAAAAAAAACCGGGCTGGTTAAAAAAAAGAACCGGGCGACCCTGTAAAATTGCTTAGCCGGGGCTCTGGAAGCCTAACACGGCGTGATCTTGTCCAAAAACCCGCTGCTGAGCTCCAGCTGGAAGTGTAAAAAGAACCGGGCTGGTTAAAAAAAAGAACCGGGCGGGCCGGTAAAATTGCTTAGCCGGGGCTCTGGAAGCCTAACACGGCGTGATCTTGTCCAAAAAGCCGCTCGTGAGCTCCAGCTGGAAGTGTAAAAAGAACCGGGCTGGTTCAAAAAAAAGAACCGGGCGGCCCGGTAGAATTGCTTAGCCGAGGTCCTGGAAGCCTAACCCGGCGTGATCTTGCGCAAAAAGCCGCTGCTGAGCTCCAGCTGGAAGTGTAAAAAGAACCGGGCTGGTTCAAAAAAAGAACCGGGCGGCCCGGTAAAATTGCTTAGCCGGGGTCCTGGAAGCCTAACGCGGCGTGATCTTGCCCGAAAGTCGGCCTCTATACTTCCATATTAGGTACCAGGCGCTCAGAGCCAACTTGGCAAAAATGTTCTAAGTGTCCACGGCTCTGCGGGGATTGTGCGTCCGACCCGCGCCGGTTCTCCAGCCGGCCTAAAATAACGCAAAACCAGCCTCTCCCCTGGAGCTCACAGCCAAAGGCGAAACTTTTCTAAGTGCCTACGGCTCTGCGGGCTTTTGAGTCCGCCCCGCGCCGGTTCGTCGGTCGGCCTCAAAAAGCGAAAAATCAGCCTCTCTCCCTGGAGCTCGACTCGAGTTGATCATTATACATGAAGAAATAACCAATTTCATCGTTTGGTTTATGTTTTACACGCGTTTTAAATTTTATTGCCGAAATCGCTTTTTCTCGCCGAGATAAGCACGTTTTCTGAAATGCCGCTCTCCCGTCACTCTGGTTAAAGTGTTATGATAAAAAAGGCTGTTGGGGGCTAGGGAGTATCGAGTTGATCATTATACATGAAGAAATAACCAATTTCATCGTTTGGTTTATGTTTTACACGCGTTTTAAATTTTATTGCCGAAATCGCTTTTTCTCGCCGAGATAAGCACGTTTTCTGAAATGCCGCTCTCCCGTCACTCTGGTTAAAGTGTTATGAAAAAAAAGGCTGTTGGGGGCTAGGGAGTATCGAGTTGATCATTATACATGAAGAAATAACCAATTTCATCGTTTGGTTTATGTTTTACACGCGTTTTAAATTTTATTGCCGAAATCGCTTTTTCTCGCCGAGATAAGCACGTTTTCTGAAATGCCGCTCTCCCGTCACTCTGGTTAAAGTGTTATGAAAAAAAAGGCTGTTGGGGGCTAGGGAGTATCGAGTTGATCATTATACATGAAGAAATAACCAATTTCATCGTTTGGTTTATGTTTTACACGCGTTTTAAATTTTATTGCCGAAATCGCTTTTTCTCGCCGAGATAAGCACGTTTTCTGAATTGCCGCTCTCCCGTCACTCTGGTTAAAGTGTTATGAAAAAAAAGGCTGTTGGGGGCTAGGGAGTATCGAGTTGATCATTATACATGAAGAAATAACCAATTTCATCGTTTGGTTTATGTTTTACACGCGTTTTAAATTTTATTGCCGAAATCGCTTTTTCTCGCCGAGATAAGCACGTTTTCTGAAATGCCGCTCTCCCGTCACTCTGGTTAAAGTGTTATGAAAAAAAAGGCTGTTGGGGGCTAGGGAGTATCGAGTTGATCATTATACATGAAGAAATAACCAATTTCATCGTTTGGTTTATGTTTTACACGCGTTTTAAATTTTATTGCCGAAATCGCTTTTTCTCGCCGAGATAAGCACGTTTTCTGAAATGCCGCTCTCCCGTCACTCTGGTTAAAGTGTTATGAAAAAAAAAGGCTGTTGGGGGCTAGGGAGTATCGAGTTGATCATTATACATGAAGAAATAACCAATTTCATCGTTTGGTTTATGTTTTACACGCGTTTTAAATTTTATTGCCGAAATCGCTTTTTCTCGCCGAGATAAGCACGTTTTCTGAAATGCCGCTCTCCCGTCACTCTGGTTAAAGTGTTATGAAAAAAAAGGCTGTTGGGGGCTAGGGAGTATCGAGTTGATCATTATACATGAAGAAATAACCAATTTCATCGTTTGGTTTATGTTTTACACGCGTTTTAAATTTTATTGCCGAAATCGCTTTTTCTCGCCGAGATAAGCACGTTTTCTGAAATGCCGCTCTCCCGTCACTCTGGTTAAAGTGTTATGAAAAAAAAGGCTGTTGGGGGCTAGGGAGTATCGAGTTGATCATTATACATGAAGAAATAACCAATTTCATCGTTTGGTTTATGTTTTACACGCGTTTTAAATTTTATTGCCGAAATCGCTTTTTCTCGCCGAGATAAGCACGTTTTCTGAAATGCCGCTCTCCCGTCACTCTGGTTAAAGTGTTATGAAAAAAAAGGCTGTTGGGGGCTAGGGAGTATCGAGTTGATCATTATACATGAAGAAATAACCAATTTCATCGTTTGGTTTATGTTTTACACGCGTTTTAAATTTTATTGCCGAAATCGCTTTTTCTCGCCGAGATAAGGACGTTTTCTGAAATGCCGCTCTCCCGTCACTCTGGTTAAAGTGTTATGAAAAAAAAGGCTGTTGGGGGCTAGGGAGTATCGAGTTGATCATTATACATGAAGAAATAACCAATTTCATCGTTTGGTTTATGTTTTACACGCATTTTAAATTTTATTGCCGAAATCGCTTTTTCTCGCCGAGATAAGCACGTTTTCTGAAATGCCGCTCTCCCGTCACTCTGGTTAAAGTGTTATGAAAAAAAAGGCTGTTGGGGGCTAGGGAGTATCGAGTTGATCATTATACATGAAGAAATAACCAATTTCATCGTTTGGTTTATGTTTTACACGCGTTTTAAATTTTATTGCCGAAATCGCTTTTTCTTGCCGAGATAAGCACGTTTTCTGAAATGCCGCTCTCCCGTCACTCTGGTTAAAGTGTTATGAAAAAAAAGGCTGTTGGGGGCTAGGGAGTATCGAGTTGATCATTATACATGAAGAAATAACCAATTTCATCGTTTGGTTTATGTTTTACACGATGCTGAGCTCCAGCTGGAAGTGTAAAAAGAACCGGGCTGGTTAAAAAAAGAACCGGGCGACCCGGTAAAATTGCTTAGCCGGGGCTCTGGAAGCCTAACACGGCGTGATCTTGTCCAAAAAGCCGCTGCTGAGCTCCAGCTGGAAGTGTAAAAAGAACCGGGCTGGTTAAAAAAAAGAACCGGGCGACCCGGTAAAATTGCTTAGCCGGGGCTCTGGAAGCCTAACACGGCGTGATCTTGTCCAAAAAGCCGCTGCTGAGCTCCAGCTGGAAGTGTAAAAAGAACCGGGCTGGTCAAAAAAAAGAACCGGGCGGCCCGGTAAAATTGCTTAGCCGGGGCTCTGGAAGCCTAACCCGGCGTGATACTGTGCAAAAAGCTGCTGCTGAACTCCAGCTGCAAGTGTAAAAAAAACCGGGCTGGTTAAAAAAAAGAACCGGGCGACCCTGTAAAATTGCTTAGCCGGGGCTCTGGAAGCCTAACACGGCGTGATCTTGTCCAAAAACCCGCTGCTGAGCTCCAGCTGGAAGTGTAAAAAGAACCGGGCTGGTTAAAAAAAAGAACCGGGCGGGCCGGTAAAATTGCTTAGCCGGGGCTCTGGAAGCCTAACACGGCGTGATCTTGTCCAAAAAGCCGCTCGTGAGCTCCAGCTGGAAGTGTAAAAAGAACCGGGCTGGTTCAAAAAAAAGAACCGGGCGGCCCGGTAGAATTGCTTAGCCGAGGTCCTGGAAGCCTAACCCGGCGTGATCTTGCGCAAAAAGCCGCTGCTGAGCTCCAGCTGGAAGTGTAAAAAGAACCGGGCTGGTTCAAAAAAAGAACCGGGCGGCCCGGTAAAATTGCTTAGCCGGGGTCCTGGAAGCCTAACGCGGCGTGATCTTGCCCGAAAGTCGGCCTCTATACTTCCATATTAGGTACCAGGCGCTCAGAGCCAACTTGGCAAAAATGTTCTAAGTGTCCACGGCTCTGCGGGGATTGTGCGTCCGACCCGCGCCGGTTCTCCAGCCGGCCTAAAATAACGCAAAACCAGCCTCTCCCCTGGAGCTCACAGCCAAAGGCGAAACTTTTCTAAGTGCCTACGGCTCTGCGGGCTTTTGAGTCCGCCCCGCGCCGGTTCGTCGGTCGGCCTCAAAAAGCGAAAAATCAGCCTCTCTCCCTGGAGCTCGACTCGAGTTGATCATTATACATGAAGAAATAACCAATTTCATCGTTTGGTTTATGTTTTACACGCGTTTTAAATTTTATTGCCGAAATCGCTTTTTCTCGCCGAGATAAGCACGTTTTCTGAAATGCCGCTCTCCCGTCACTCTGGTTAAAGTGTTATGATAAAAAAGGCTGTTGGGGGCTAGGGAGTATCGAGTTGATCATTATACATGAAGAAATAACCAATTTCATCGTTTGGTTTATGTTTTACACGCGTTTTAAATTTTATTGCCGAAATCGCTTTTTCTCGCCGAGATAAGCACGTTTTCTGAAATGCCGCTCTCCCGTCACTCTGGTTAAAGTGTTATGAAAAAAAAGGCTGTTGGGGGCTAGGGAGTATCGAGTTGATCATTATACATGAAGAAATAACCAATTTCATCGTTTGGTTTATGTTTTACACGCGTTTTAAATTTTATTGCCGAAATCGCTTTTTCTCGCCGAGATAAGCACGTTTTCTGAAATGCCGCTCTCCCGTCACTCTGGTTAAAGTGTTATGAAAAAAAAGGCTGTTGGGGGCTAGGGAGTATCGAGTTGATCATTATACATGAAGAAATAACCAATTTCATCGTTTGGTTTATGTTTTACACGCATTTTAAATTTTATTGCCGAAATCGCTTTTTCTCGCCGAGATAAGCACGTTTTCTGAAATGCCGCTCTCCCGTCACTCTGGTTAAAGTGTTATGAAAAAAAAGGCTGTTGGGGGCTAGGGAGTATCGAGTTGATCATTATACATGAAGAAATAACCAATTTCATCGTTTGGTTTATGTTTTACACGCGTTTTAAATTTTATTGCCGAAATCGCTTTTTCTTGCCGAGATAAGCACGTTTTCTGAAATGCCGCTCTCCTGTCACTCTGGTTAAAGTGTTATGAAAAAAAAGGCTGTTGGGGGCTAGGGAGTATCGAGTTGATCATTATACATGAAGAAATAACCAATTTCATCGTTTGGTTTATGTTTTACACGCGTTTTAAATTTTATTGCCGAAATCGCTTTTTCTCGCCGAGATAAGCACGTTTTCTGAAATGCCGCTCTCCCGTCACTCTGGTTAAAGTGTTATGAAAAAAAAGGCTGTTGGGGGCTAGGGAGTATCGAGTTGATCATTATACATGAAGAAATAACCAATTTCATCGTTTGGTTTATGTTTTACACGATGCTGAGCTCCAGCTGGAAGTGTAAAAAGAACCGGGCTGGTTAAAAAAAGAACCGGGCGACCCGGTAAAATTGCTTAGCCGGGGCTCTGGAAGCCTAACACGGCGTGATCTTGTCCAAAAAGCCGCTGCTGAGCTCCAGCTGGAAGTGTAAAAAGAACCGGGCTGGTTAAAAAAAAGAACCGGGCGACCCGGTAAAATTGCTTAGCCGGGGCTCTGGAAGCCTAACACGGCGTGATCTTGTCCAAAAAGCCGCTGCTGAGCTCCAGCTGGAAGTGTAAAAAGAACCGGGCTGGTCAAAAAAAAGAACCGGGCGGCCCGGTAAAATTGCTTAGCCGGGGCTCTGGAAGCCTAACCCGGCGTGATACTGTGCAAAAAGCTGCTGCTGAACTCCAGCTGCAAGTGTAAAAAAAACCGGGCTGGTTAAAAAAAAGAACCGGGCGACCCTGTAAAATTGCTTAGCCGGGGCTCTGGAAGCCTAACACGGCGTGATCTTGTCCAAAAACCCGCTGCTGAGCTCCAGCTGGAAGTGTAAAAAGAACCGGGCTGGTTAAAAAAAAGAACCGGGCGGGCCGGTAAAATTGCTTAGCCGGGGCTCTGGAAGCCTAACACGGCGTGATCTTGTCCAAAAAGCCGCTCGTGAGCTCCAGCTGGAAGTGTAAAAAGAACCGGGCTGGTTCAAAAAAAAGAACCGGGCGGCCCGGTAGAATTGCTTAGCCGAGGTCCTGGAAGCCTAACCCGGCGTGATCTTGCGCAAAAAGCCGCTGCTGAGCTCCAGCTGGAAGTGTAAAAAGAACCGGGCTGGTTCAAAAAAAGAACCGGGCGGCCCGGTAAAATTGCTTAGCCGGGGTCCTGGAAGCCTAACGCGGCGTGATCTTGCCCGAAAGTCGGCCTCTATACTTCCATATTAGGTACCAGGCGCTCAGAGCCAACTTGGCAAAAATGTTCTAAGTGCCCACGGCTCTGCGGGGATTGTGCGTCCGACCCGCGCCGGTTCTCCAGCCGGCCTAAAATAACGCAAAACCAGCCTCTCCCCTGGAGCTCACAGCCAAAGGCGAAACTTTTCTAAGTGCCTACGGCTCTGCGGGCTTTTGAGTCCGCCCCGCGCCGGTTCGTCGGTCGGCCTCAAAAAGCGAAAAATAAGCCTCTCTCCCTGGAGCTCGACTCGAGTTGATCATTATACATGAAGAAATAACCAATTTCATCGTTTGGTTTATGTTTTACACGCGTTTTAAATTTTATTGCCGAAATCGCTTTTTCTCGCCGAGATAAGCACGTTTTCTGAAATGCCGCTCTCCCGTCACTCTGGTTAAAGTGTTATGAAAAAAAAGGCTGTTGGGGGCTAGGGAGTATCGAGTTGATCATTATACATGAAGAAATAACCAATTTCATCGTTTGGTTTATGTTTTACACGCATTTTAAATTTTATTGCCGAAATCGCTTTTTCTCGCCGAGATAAGCACGTTTTCTGAAATGCCGCTCTCCCGTCACTCTGGTTAAAGTGTTATGAAAAAAAAGGCTGTTGGGGGCTAGGGAGTATCGAGTTGATCATTATACATGAAGAAATAACCAATTTCATCGTTTGGTTTATGTTTTACACGCGTTTTAAATTTTATTGCCGAAATCGCTTTTTCTTGCCGAGATAAGCACGTTTTCTGAAATGCCGCTCTCCTGTCACTCTGGTTAAAGTGTTATGAAAAAAAAGGCTGTTGGGGGCTAGGGAGTATCGAGTTGATCATTATACATGAAGAAATAACCAATTTCATCGTTTGGTTTATGTTTTACACGATGCTGAGCTCCAGCTGGAAGTGTAAAAAGAACCGGGCTGGTTAAAAAAAGAACCGGGCGACCCGGTAAAATTGCTTAGCCGGGGCTCTGGAAGCCTAACACGGCGTGATCTTGTCCAAAAAGCCGCTGCTGAGCTCCAGCTGGAAGTGTAAAAAGAACCGGGCTGGTTAAAAAAAAGAACCGGGCGACCCGGTAAAATTGCTTAGCCGGGGCTCTGGAAGCCTAACACGGCGTGATCTTGTCCAAAAAGCCGCTGCTGAGCTCCAGCTGGAAGTGTAAAAAGAACCGGGCTGGTCAAAAAAAAGAACCGGGCGGCCCGGTAAAATTGCTTAGCCGGGGCTCTGGAAGCCTAACCCGGCGTGATACTGTGCAAAAAGCTGCTGCTGAACTCCAGCTGCAAGTGTAAAAAAAACCGGGCTGGTTAAAAAAAAGAACCGGGCGACCCTGTAAAATTGCTTAGCCGGGGCTCTGGAAGCCTAACACGGCGTGATCTTGTCCAAAAACCCGCTGCTGAGCTCCAGCTGGAAGTGTAAAAAGAACCGGGCTGGTTAAAAAAAAGAACCGGGCGGGCCGGTAAAATTGCTTAGCCGGGGCTCTGGAAGCCTAACACGGCGTGATCTTGTCCAAAAAGCCGCTCGTGAGCTCCAGCTGGAAGTGTAAAAAGAACCGGGCTGGTTCAAAAAAAAGAACCGGGCGGCCCGGTAGAATTGCTTAGCCGAGGTCCTGGAAGCCTAACCCGGCGTGATCTTGCGCAAAAAGCCGCTGCTGAGCTCCAGCTGGAAGTGTAAAAAGAACCGGGCTGGTTCAAAAAAAGAACCGGGCGGCCCGGTAAAATTGCTTAGCCGGGGTCCTGGAAGCCTAACGCGGCGTGATCTTGCCCGAAAGTCGGCCTCTATACTTCCATATTAGGTACCAGGCGCTCAGAGCCAACTTGGCAAAAATGTTCTAAGTGCCCACGGCTCTGCGGGGATTGTGCGTCCGACCCGCGCCGGTTCTCCAGCCGGCCTAAAATAACGCAAAACCAGCCTCTCCCCTGGAGCTCACAGCCAAAGGCGAAACTTTTCTAAGTGCCTACGGCTCTGCGGGCTTTTGAGTCCGCCCCGCGCCGGTTCGTCGGTCGGCCTCAAAAAGCGAAAAATCAGCCTCTCTCCCTGGAGCTCGACTCGAGTTGATCATTATACATGAAGAAATAACCAATTTCATCGTTTGGTTTATGTTTTACACGGGTTTTAAATTTTATTGCCGAAATCGCTTTTTCTCGCCGAGATAAGCACGTTTTCTGAAATGCCGCTCTCCCGTCACTCTGGTTAAAGTGTTATGAAAAAAAAGGCTGTTGGGGGCTAGGGAGTATCGAGTTGATCATTATACATGAAGAAATAACCAATTTCATCGTTTGGTTTATGTTTTACACGCGTTTTAAATTTTATTGCCGAAATCGCTTTTTCTCGCCGAGATAAGCACGTTTTCTGAAATGCCGCTCTCCCGTCACTCTGGTTAAAGTGTTATGAAAAAAAAGGCTGTTGGGGGCTAGGGAGTATCGAGTTGATCATTATACATGAAGAAATAACCAATTTCATCGTTTGGTTTATGTTTTACACGCGTTTTAAATTTTATTGCCGAAATCGCTTTTTCTCGCCGAGATAAGCACGTTTTCTGAAATGCCGCTCTCCCGTCACTCTGGTTAAAGTGTTATGAAAAAAAAGGCTGTTGGGGGCTAGGGAGTATCGAGTTGATCATTATACATGAAGAAATAACCAATTTCATCGTTTGGTTTATGTTTTACACGCATTTTAAATTTTATTGCCGAAATCGCTTTTTCTCGCCGAGATAAGCACGTTTTCTGAAATGCCGCTCTCCCGTCACTCTGGTTAAAGTGTTATGAAAAAAAAGGCTGTTGGGGGCTAGGGAGTATCGAGTTGATCATTATACATGAAGAAATAACCAATTTCATCGTTTGGTTTATGTTTTACACGCGTTTTAAATTTTATTGCCGAAATCGCTTTTTCTTGCCGAGATAAGCACGTTTTCTGAAATGCCGCTCTCCCGTCACTCTGGTTAAAGTGTTATGAAAAAAAAGGCTGTTGGGGGCTAGGGAGTATCGAGTTGATCATTATACATGAAGAAATAACCAATTTCATCGTTTGGTTTATGTTTTACACGATGCTGAGCTCCAGCTGGAAGTGTAAAAAGAACCGGGCTGGTTAAAAAAAGAACCGGGCGACCCGGTAAAATTGTTTAGCCGGGGCTCTGGAAGCCTAACACGGCGTGATCTTGTCCAAAAAGCCGCTGCTGAGCTCCAGCTGGAAGTGTAAAAAGAACCGGGCTGGTTAAAAAAAAGAACCGGGCGACCCGGTAAAATTGCTTAGCCGGGGCTCTGGAAGCCTAACACGGCGTGATCTTGTCCAAAAAGCCGCTGCTGAGCTCCAGCTGGAAGTGTAAAAAGAACCGGGCTGGTCAAAAAAAAGAACCGGGCGGCCCGGTAAAATTGCTTAGCCGGGGCTCTGGAAGCCTAACCCGGCGTGATACTGTGCAAAAAGCTGCTGCTGAACTCCAGCTGCAAGTGTAAAAAAAACCGGGCTGGTTAAAAAAAAGAACCGGGCGACCCTGTAAAATTGCTTAGCCGGGGCTCTGGAAGCCTAACACGGCGTGATCTTGTCCAAAAACCCGCTGCTGAGCTCCAGCTGGAAGTGTAAAAAGAACCGGGCTGGTTAAAAAAAAGAACCGGGCGGGCCGGTAAAATTGCTTAGCCGGGGCTCTGGAAGCCTAACACGGCGTGATCTTGTCCAAAAAGCCGCTCGTGAGCTCCAGCTGGAAGTGTAAAAAGAACCGGGCTGGTTCAAAAAAAAGAACCGGGCGGCCCGGTAGAATTGCTTAGCCGAGGTCCTGGAAGCCTAACCCGGCGTGATCTTGCGCAAAAAGCCGCTGCTGAGCTCCAGCTGGAAGTGTAAAAAGAACCGGGCTGGTTCAAAAAAAGAACCGGGCGGCCCGGTAAAATTGCTTAGCCGGGGTCCTGGAAGCCTAACGCGGCGTGATCTTGCCCGAAAGTCGGCCTCTATACTTCCATATTAGGTACCAGGCGCTCAGAGCCAACTTAGCAAAAATGTTCTAAGTGCCCACGGCTCTGCGGGGATTGTGCGTCCGACCCGCGCCGGTTCTCCAGCCGGCCTAAAATAACGCAAAACCAGCCTCTCCCCTGGAGCTCACAGCCAAAGGCGAAACTTTTCTAAGTGCCTACGGCTCTGCGGGCTTTTGAGTCCGCCCCGCGCCGGTTCGTCGGTCGGCCTCAAAAAGCGAAAAATCAGCCTCTCTCCCTGGAGCTCGACTCGAGTTGATCATTATACATGAAGAAATAACCAATTTCATCGTTTGGTTTATGTTTTACACGCGTTTTAAATTTTATTGCCGAAATCGCTTTTTCTCGCCGAGATAAGCACGTTTTCTGAAATGCCGCTCTCCCGTCACTCTGGTTAAAGTGTTATGAAAAAAAAGGCTGTTGGGGGCTAGGGAGTATCGAGTTGATCATTATACATGAAGAAATAACCAATTTCATCGTTTGGTTTATGTTTTACACGCGTTTTAAATTTTATTGCCGAAATCGCTTTTTCTCGCCGAGATAAGCACGTTTTCTGAAATGCCGCTCTCCCGTCACTCTGGTTAAAGTGTTATGAAAAAAAAGGCTGTTGGGGGCTAGGGAGTATCGAGTTGATCATTATACATGAAGAAATAACCAATTTCATCGTTTGGTTTATGTTTTACACGCGTTTTAAATTTTATTGCCGAAATCGCTTTTTCTCGCCGAGATAAGCACGTTTTCTGAAATGCCGCTCTCCCGTCACTCTGGTTAAAGTGTTATGAAAAAAAAGGCTGTTGGGGGCTAGGGAGTATCGAGTTGATCATTATACATGAAGAAATAACCAATTTCATCGTTTGGTTTATGTTTTACACGCATTTTAAATTTTATTGCCGAAATCGCTTTTTCTCGCCGAGATAAGCACGTTTTCTGAAATGCCGCTCTCCCGTCACTCTGGTTAAAGTGTTATGAAAAAAAAGGCTGTTGGGGGCTAGGGAGTATCGAGTTGATCATTATACATGAAGAAATAACCAATTTCATCGTTTGGTTTATGTTTTACACGCGTTTTAAATTTTATTGCCGAAATCGCTTTTTCTCGCCGAGATAAGCACGTTTTCTGAAATGCCGCTCTCCCGTCACTCTGGTTAAAGTGTTATGAAAAAAAAGGCTGTTGGGGGCTAGGGAGTATCGAGTTGATCATTATACATGAAGAAATAACCAATTTCATCGTTTGGTTTATGTTTTACACGCGTTTTAAATTTTATTGCCGAAATCGCTTTTTCTCGCCGAGATAAGCACGTTTTCTGAAATGCCGCTCTCCCGTCACTCTGGTTAAAGTGTTATGAAAAAAAAAGGCTGTTGGGGGCTAGGGAGTATCGAGTTGATCATTATACATGAAGAAATAAGCAATTTCATCGTTTGGTTTATGTTTTACACGCGTTTTAAATTTTATTGCCGAAATCGCTTTTTCTCGCCGAGATAAGCACGTTTTCTGAAATGCCGCTCTCCCGTCACTCTGGTTAAAGTGTTATGAAAAAAAAGGCTGTTGGGGGCTAGGGAGTATCGAGTTGATCATTATACATGAAGAAATAACCAATTTCATCGTTTGGTTTATGTTTTACACGCGTTTTAAATTTTATTGCCGAAATCGCTTTTTCTCGCCGAGATGAGCACGTTTTCTGAAATGCCGCTCTCCCGTCACTCTGGTTAAAGTGTTATGAAAAAAAAGGCTGTTGGGGGCTAGGGAGTATCGAGTTGATCATTATACATGAAGAAATAACCAATTTCATCGTTTGGTTTATGTTTTACACGCGTTTTAAATTTTATTGCCGAAATCGCTTTTTCTCGCCGAGATAAGCACGTTTTCTGAAATGCCGCTCTCCCGTCACTCTGGTTAAAGTGTTATGAAAAAAAAGGCTGTTGGGGGCTAGGGAGTATCGAGTTGATCATATACATGAAGAAATAACCAATTTCATCGTTTGGTTTATGTTTTACACGCGTTTTAAATTTTATTGCCGAAATCGCTTTTTCTCGCCGAGATAAGCACGTTTTCTGAAATGCCGCTCTCCCGTCACTCTGGTTAAAGTGTTATGAAAAAAAAGGCTGTTGGGGGCTAGGGAGTATCGAGTTGATCATTATACATGAAGAAATAACCAATTTCATCGTTTGGTTTATGTTTTACACGCGTTTTAAATTTTATTGCCGAAATCGCTTTTTCTCGCCGAGATAAGCACGTTTTCTGAAATGCCGCTCTCCCGTCACTCTGGTTAAAGTGTTATGAAAAAAAAGGCTGTTGGGGGCTAGGGAGTATCGAGTTGATCATTATACATGAAGAAATAACCAATTGCATCGTTTGGTTTATGTTTTACACGCGTTTTAAATTTTATTGCCGAAATCGCTTTTTCTCGCCGAGATAAGCACGTTTTCTGAAATGCCGCTCTCCCGTCACTCTGGTTAAAGTGTTATAAAAAAAAAAGGCTGTTGGGGGCTAGGGAGTATCGAGTTGATCATTATACATGAAGAAATAACCAATTTCATCGTTTGGTTTATGTTTTACACGCGTTTTAAATTTTATTGCCGAAATCGCTTTTTCTCGCCGAGATAAGCACGTTTTCTGAAATGCCGCTCTCCCGTCACTCTGGTTAAAGTGTTATGAAAAAAAAGGCTGTTGGGGGCTAGGGAGTATCGAGTTGATCATTATACATGAAGAAATAACCAATTTCATCGTTTGGTTTATGTTTTACACGCGTTTTAAATTTTATTGCCGAAATCGCTTTTTCTCGCCGAGATAAGCACGTTTTCTGAAATGCCGCTCTCCCGTCACTCTGGTTAAAGTGTTATGAAAAAAAAGGCTGTTGGGGGCTAGGGAGTATCGAGTTGATCATTATACATGAAGAAATAACCAATTTCATCGTTTGGTTTATGTTTTACACGCGTTTTAAATTTTATTGCCGAAATCGCTTTTTCTCGCCGAGATAAGCACGTTTTCTGAAATGCCGCTCTCCCGTCACTCTGGTTAAAGTGTTATGAAAAAAAAAGGCTGTTGGGGGCTAGGGAGTATCGAGTTGATCATTATACATGAAGAAATAACCAATTTCATCGTTTGGTTTATGTTTTACACGCGTTTTAAATTTTATTGCCGAAATCGCTTTTTCTCGCCGAGATAAGCACGTTTTCTGAAATGCCGCTCTCCCGTCACTCTGGTTAAAGTGTTATGAAAAAAAAGGCTGTTGGGGGCTAGGGAGTATCGAGTTGATCATTATACATGAAGAAATAACCAATTTCATCGTTTGGTTTATGTTTTACACGCGTTTTAAATTTTATTGCCGAAATCGCTTTTTCTCGCCGAGATAAGCACGTTTTCTGAAATGCCGCTCTCCCGTCACTCTGGTTAAAGTGTTATGAAAAAAAAGGCTGTTGGGGGCTAGGGAGTATCGAGTTGATCATTATACATGAAGAAATAACCAATTTCATCGTTTGGTTTATGTTTTACACGCGTTTTAAATTTTATTGCCGAAATCGCTTTTTCTCGCCGAGATAAGCACGTTTTCTGAAATGCCGCTCTCCCGTCACTCTGGTTAAAGTGTTATGAAAAAAAAGGCTGTTGGGGGCTAGGGAGTATCGAGTTGATCATTATACATGAAGAAATAACCAATTTCATCGTTTGGTTTATGTTTTACACGCGTTTTAAATTTTATTGCCGAAATCGCTTTTTCTTGCCGAGATAAGCACGTTTTCTGAAATGCCGCTCTCCCGTCACTCTGGTTAAAGTGTTATGAAAAAAAAGGCTGTTGGGGGCTAGGGAGTATCGAGTTGATCATTATACATGAAGAAATAACCAATTTCATCGTTTGGTTTATGTTTTACACGATGCTGAGCTCCAGCTGGAAGTGTAAAAAGAACCGGGCTGGTTAAAAAAAGAACCGGGCGACCCGGTAAAATTGCTTAGCCGGGGCTCTGGAAGCCTAACACGGCGTGATCTTGTCCAAAAAGCCGCTGCTGAGCTCCAGCTGGAAGTGTAAAAAGAACCGGGCTGGTTAAAAAAAAGAACCGGGCGACCCGGTAAAATTGCTTAGCCGGGGCTCTGGAAGCCTAACACGGCGTGATCTTGTCCAAAAAGCCGCTGCTGAGCTCCAGCTGGAAGTGTAAAAAGAACCGGGCTGGTCAAAAAAAAGAACCGGGCGGCCCGGTAAAATTGCTTAGCCGGGGCTCTGGAAGCCTAACCCGGCGTGATACTGTGCAAAAAGCTGCTGCTGAACTCCAGCTGGAAGTGTAAAAAAAACCGGGCTGGTTAAAAAAAAGAACCGGGCGACCCTGTAAAATTGCTTAGCCGGGGCTCTGGAAGCCTAACACGGCGTGATCTTGTCCAAAAACCCGCTGCTGAGCTCCAGCTGGAAGTGTAAAAAGAACCGGGCTGGTTAAAAAATAAGAACCGGGCGGGCCGGTAAAATTGCTTAGCCGGGGCTCTGGAAGCCTAACACGGCGTGATCTTGTCCAAAAAGCCGCTCGTGAGCTCCAGCTGGAAGTGTAAAAAGAACCGGGCTGGTTCAAAAAAAAGAACCGGGCGGCCCGGTAGAATTGCTTAGCCGAGGTCCTGGAAGCCTAACCCGGCGTGATCTTGCGCAAAAAGCCGCTGCTGAGCTCCAGCTGGAAGTGTAAAAAGAACCGGGCTGGTTCAAAAAAAGAACCGGGCGGCCCGGTAAAATTGCTTAGCCGGGGTCCTGGAAGCCTAACGCGGCGTGATCTTGCCCGAAAGTCATCCTCTATACTTCCATATTAGGTACCAGGCGCTCAGAGCCAACTTGGCAAAAATGTTCTAAGTGCCCACGGCTCTGCGGGGATTGTGCGTCCGACCCGCGCCGGTTCTCCAGCCGGCCTAAAATAACGCAAAACCAGCCTCTCCCCCTGGAGCTCACAGCCAAAGGCGAAACTTTTCTAAGTGCCTACGGCTCTGCGGGCTTTTGAGTCCGCCCCGCGCCGGTTCGTCGGTCGGCCTCAAAAAGCGAAAAATCAGCCTCTCTCCCTGGAGCTCGACTCGAGTTGATCATTATACATGAAGAAATAACCAATTTCATCGTTTGGTTTATGTTTTACACGCGTTTTAAATTTTATTGCCGAAATCGCTTTTTCTCGCCGAGATAAGCACGTTTTCTGAAATGCCGCTCTCCCGTCACTCTGGTTAAAGTGTTATGAAAAAAAAGGCTGTTGGGGGCTAGGGAGTATCGAGTTGATCATTATACATGAAGAAATAACCAATTTCATCGTTTGGTTTATGTTTTACACGCGTTTTAAATTTTATTGCCGAAATCGCTTTTTCTCGCCGAGATAAGCACGTTTTCTGAAATGCCGCTCTCCCGTCACTCTGGTTAAAGTGTTATGAAAAAAAAGGCTGTTGGGGGCTAGGGAGTATCGAGTTGATCATTATACATGAAGAAATAACCAATTTCATCGTTTGGTTTATGTTTTACACGCGTTTTAAATTTTATTGCCGAAATCGCTTTTTCTCGCCGATATAAGCACGTTTTCTGAAATGCCGCTCTCCCGTCACTCTGGTTAAAGTGTTATGAAAAAAAAGGCTGTTGGGGGCTAGGGAGTATCGAGTTGATCATTATACATGAAGAAATAACCAATTTCATCGTTTGGTTTATGTTTTACACGCGTTTTAAATTTTATTGCCGAAATCGCTTTTTCTCGCCGAGATAAGCACGTTTTCTGAAATGCCGCTCTCCCGTCACTCTGGTTAAAGTGTTATGAAAAAAAAGGCTGTTGGGGGCTAGGGAGTATCGAGTTGATCATTATACATGAAGAAATAACCAATTTCATCGTTTGGTTTATGTTTTACACGCGTTTTAAATTTTATTGCCGAAATCGCTTTTTCTCGCCGAGATAAGCACGTTTTCTGAAATGCCGCTCTCCCGTCACTCTGGTTAAAGTGTTATGAAAAAAAAGGCTGTTGGGGGCTAGGGAGTATCGAGTTGATCATTATACATGAAGAAATAACCAATTTCATCGTTTGGTTTATGTTTTACACGCGTTTTAAATTTTATTGCCGAAATCGCTTTTTCTCGCCGAGATAAGCACGTTTTCTGAAATGCCGCTCTCCCGTCACTCTGGTTAAAGTGTTATGAAAAAAAAGGCTGTTGGGGGCTAGGGAGTATCGAGTTGATCATTATACATGAAGAAATAACCAATTTCATCGTTTGGTTTATGTTTTACACGCGTTTTAAATTTTATTGCCGAAATCGCTTTTTCTCGCCGAGATAAGCACGTTTTCTGAAATGCCGCTCTCCCGTCACTCTGGTTAAAGTGTTATGAAAAAAAAGGCTGTTGGGGGCTAGGGAGTATCGAGTTGATCATTATACATGAAGAAATAACCAATTTCATCGTTTGGTTTATGTTTTACACGCGTTTTAAATTTTATTGCCGAAATCGCTTTTTCTCGCCGAGATAAGCACGTTTTCTGAAATGCCGCTCTCCCGTCACTCTGGTTAAAGTGTTATGAAAAAAAAGGCTGTTGGGGGCTAGGGAGTATCGAGTTGATCATTATACATGAAGAAATAACCAATTTCATCGTTTGGTTTATGTTTTACACGCGTTTTAAATTTTATTGCCGAAATCGCTTTTTCTCGCCGAGATAAGCACGTTTTCTGAAATGCCGCTCTCCCGTCACTCTGGTTAAAGTGTTATGAAAAAAAAGGCTGTTGGGGGCTAGGGAGTATCGAGTTGATCATTATACATGAAGAAATAACCAATTTCATCGTTTGGTTTATGTTTTACACGCGTTTTAAATTTTATTGCCGAAATCGCTTTTTCTCGCCGAGATAAGCACGTTTTCTGAAATGCCGCTCTCCCGTCACTCTGGTTAAAGTGTTATGAAAAAAAAGGCTGTTGGGCGCTAGGGAGTATCGAGTTGATCATTATATATGAAGAAATAACTAATTTCATCGTTTGGTTTATGTTTTACACGCGTTTTAAATTTTATTGCCAAAATCGCTTTTTCTCGCTGAGATAAGCACGTTTTCTGAAATGCCGCTCTCCCGTCACTCTGGTTAAAGTGTTATGAAAAAAAAGTCTGTTGGGGGCTAGGGAGTATCGAGTTGATCATTATACATGAAGAAATAACCAATTTCATCGTTTGGTTTATGTTTTACACGCGTTTTAAATTTTATTGCCGAAATCGCTTTTTCTCGCCGAGATAAGCACGTTTTCTGAAATGCCGCTCTCCCGTCACTCTGGTTAAAGTGTTATGAAAAAAAAGGCTGTTGGGGGCTAGGGAGTATCGAGTTGATCATTATACATGAAGAAATAACCAATTTCATCGTTTGGTTTATGTTTTACACGCGTTTTAAATTTTATTGCCGAAATCGCTTTTTCTCGCCGAGATAAGCACGTTTTCTGAAATGCCGCTCTCCCGTCACTCTGGTTAAAGTGTTATGAAAAAAAAGGCTGTTGGGGGCTAGGGAGTATCGAGTTGATCATTATACATGAAGAAATAACCAATTTCATCGTTTGGTTTATGTTTTACACGCGTTTTAAATTTTATTGCCGAAATCGCTTTTTCTCGCCGAGATAAGCACGTTTTCTGAAATGCCGCTCTCCCGTCACTCTGGTTAAAGTGTTATGAAAAAAAAAGGCTGTTGGGGGCTAGGGAGTATCGAGTTGATCATTATACATGAAGAAATAACCAATTTCATCGTTTGGTTTATGTTTTACACGCGTTTTAAATTTTATTGCCGAAATCGCTTTTTCTCGCCGAGATAAGCACGTTTTCTGAAATGCCGCTCTCCCGTCACTCTGGTTAAAGTGTTAAGAAAAAAAAGGCTGTTGGGGGCTAGGGAGTATCGAGTTGATCATTATACATGAAGAAATAAACAATTTCATCGTTTGGTTTATGTTTTACACGCGTTTTAAATTTTATTGCCGAAATCGCTTTTTCTCGCCGAGATAAGCACGTTTTCTGAAATGCCGCTCTCCCGTCACTCTGGTTAAAGTGTTATGAAAAAAAAGGCTGTTGGGGGCTAGGGAGTATCGAGTTGATCATTATACATGAAGAAATAACCAATTTCATCGTTTGGTTTATATTTTACACGCGTTTTAAATTTTATTGCCGAAATCGCTTTTTCTCGCCGAGATAAGCACGTTTTCTGAAATGCCGCTCTCCCGTCACTCTGGTTAAAGTGTTATGAAAAAAAAGGCTGTTGGGGGCTAGGGAGTATCGAGTTGATCATTATACATGAAGAAATAACCAATTTCATCGTTTGGTTTATGTTTTACACGCGTTTTAAATTTTATTGCCGAAATCGCTTTTTCTCGCCGAGATAAGCACGTTTTCTGAAATGCCGCTCTCCCGTCACTCTGGTTAAAGTGTTATGAAAAAAAAGGCTGTTGGGGGCTAGGGAGTATCGAGTTGATCATTATACATGAAGAAATAACCAATTTCATCGTTTGGTTTATGTTTTACACGCGTTTTAAATTTTATTGCCGAAATCGCTTTTTCTCGCCGAGATAAGCACGTTTTCTGAAATGCCGCTCTCCCGTCACTCTGGTTAAAGTGTTATGATAAAAAAGGCTGTTGGGGGCTAGGGAGTATCGAGTTGATCATTATACATGAAGAAATAACCAATTTCATCGTTTGGTTTATGTTTTACACGCGTTTTAAATTTTATTGCCGAAATCGCTTTTTCTCGCCGAGATAAGCACGTTTTCTGAAATGCCGCTCTCCCGTCACTCTGGTTAAAGTGTTATGAAAAAAAAGGCTGTTGGGGGCTAGGGAGTATCGAGTTGATCATTATACATGAAGAAATAACCAATTTCATCGTTTGGTTTATGTTTTACACGCGTTTTAAATTTTATTGCCGAAATCGCTTTTTCTCGCCGAGATAAGCACGTTTTCTGAAATGCCGCTCTCCCGTCACTCTGGTTAAAGTGTTATGATAAAAAAGGCTGTTGGGGGCTAGGGAGTATCGAGTTGATCATTATACATGAAGAAATAACCAATTTCATCGTTTGGTTTATGTTTTACACGCGTTTTAAATTTTATTGCCGAAATCGCTTTTTCTCGCCGAGATAAGCACGTTTTCTGAAATGCCGCTCTCCCGTCACTCTGGTTAAAGTGTTATGAAAAAAAAGGCTGTTGGGGGCTAGGGAGTATCGAGTTGATCATTATACATAAAGAAATAACCAATTTCATCGTTTGGTTTATGTTTTACACGCGTTTTAAATTTTATTGCCGAAATCGCTTTTTCTCGCCGAGATAAGCACGTTTTCTGAAATGCCGCTCTCCCGTCACTCTGGTTAAAGTGTTATGAAAAAAAAGGCTGTTGGGGGCTAGGGAGTATCGAGTTGATCATTATACATGAAGAAATAACCAATTTCATCGTTTGGTTTATGTTTTACACGCATTTTAAATTTTATTGCCGAAATCGCTTTTTCTCGCCGAGATAAGCACGTTTTCTGAAATGCCGCTCTCCCGTCACTCTGGTTAAAGTGTTATGAAAAAAAAGGCTGTTGGGGGCTAGGGAGTATCGAGTTGATCATTATACATGAAGAAATAACCAATTTCATCGTTTGGTTTATGTTTTACACGCGTTTTAAATTTTATTGCCGAAATCGCTTTTTCTCGCCGAGATAAGCACGTTTTCTGAAATGCCGCTCTCCCGTCACTCTGGTTAAAGTGTTATGAAAAAAAAGGCTGTTGGGGGCTAGGGAGTATCGAGTTGATCATTATACATGAAGAAATAACCAATTTCATCGTTTGGTTTATGTTTTACACGCGTTTTAAATTTTATTGCCGAAATCGCTTTTTCTCGCCGAGATAAGCACGTTTTCTGAAATGCCGCTCTCCCGTCACTCTGGTTAAAGTGTTATGAAAAAAAAAGGCTGTTGGGGGCTAGGGAGTATCGAGTTGATCATTATACATGAAGAAATAAGCAATTTCATCGTTTGGTTTATGTTTTACACGCGTTTTAAATTTTATTGCCGAAATCGCTTTTTCTCGCCGAGATAAGCACGTTTTCTGAAATGCCGCTCTCCCGTCACTCTGGTTAAAGTGTTATGAAAAAAAAGGCTGTTGGGGGCTAGGGAGTATCGAGTTGATCATTATACATGAAGAAATAACCAATTTCATCGTTTGGTTTATGTTTTACACGCGTTTTAAATTTTATTGCCGAAATCGCTTTTTCTCGCCGAGATGAGCACGTTTTCTGAAATGCCGCTCTCCCGTCACTCTGGTTAAAGTGTTATGAAAAAAAAGGCTGTTGGGGGCTAGGGAGTATCGAGTTGATCATTATACATGAAGAAATAACCAATTTCATCGTTTGGTTTATGTTTTACACGCGTTTTAAATTTTATTGCCGAAATCGCTTTTTCTCGCCGAGATAAGCACGTTTTCTGAAATGCCGCTCTCCCGTCACTCTGGTTAAAGTGTTATGAAAAAAAAGGCTGTTGGGGGCTAGGGAGTATCGAGTTGATCATATACATGAAGAAATAACCAATTTCATCGTTTGGTTTATGTTTTACACGCGTTTTAAATTTTATTGCCGAAATCGCTTTTTCTCGCCGAGATAAGCACGTTTTCTGAAATGCCGCTCTCCCGTCACTCTGGTTAAAGTGTTATGAAAAAAAAGGCTGTTGGGGGCTAGGGAGTATCGAGTTGATCATTATACATGAAGAAATAACCAATTTCATCGTTTGGTTTATGTTTTACACGCGTTTTAAATTTTATTGCCGAAATCGCTTTTTCTCGCCGAGATAAGCACGTTTTCTGAAATGCCGCTCTCCCGTCACTCTGGTTAAAGTGTTATGAAAAAAAAGGCTGTTGGGGGTTAGGGAGTATCGAGTTGATCATTATACATGAAGAAATAACCAATTTCATCGTTTGGTTTATGTTTTACACGCGTTTTAAATTTTATTGCCGAAATCGCTTTTTCTCGCCGAGATAAGCACGTTTTCCGAAATGCCGCTCTCCCGTCACTCTGGTTAAAGTGTTATAAAAAAAAAAGGCTGTTGGGGGCTAGGGAGTATCGAGTTGATCATTATACATGAAGAAATAACCAATTTCATCGTTTGGTTTATGTTTTACACGCGTTTTAAATTTTATTGCCGAAATCGCTTTTTCTCGCCGAGATAAGCACGTTTTCTGAAATGCCGCTCTCCCGTCACTCTGGTTAAAGTGTTATGAAAAAAAAGGCTGTTGGGGGCTAGGGAGTATCGAGTTGATCATTATACATGAAGAAATAACCAATTTCATCGTTTGGTTTATGTTTTACACGCGTTTTAAATTTTATTGCCGAAATCGCTTTTTCTCGCCGAGATAAGCACGTTTTCTGAAATGCCGCTCTCCCGTCACTCTGGTTAAAGTGTTATGAAAAAAAAGGCTGTTGGGGGCTAGGGAGTATCGAGTTGATCATTATACATGAAGAAATAACCAATTTCATCGTTTGGTTTATGTTTTACACGCGTTTTAAATTTTATTGCCGAAATCGCTTTTTCTCGCCGAGATAAGCACGTTTTCTGAAATGCCGCTCTCCCGTCACTCTGGTTAAAGTGTTATGAAAAAAAAAGGCTGTTGGGGGCTAGGGAGTATCGAGTTGATCATTATACATGAAGAAATAACCAATTTCATCGTTTGGTTTATGTTTTACACGCGTTTTAAATTTTATTGCCGAAATCGCTTTTTCTCGCCGAGATAAGCACGTTTTCTGAAATGCCGCTCTCCCGTCACTCTGGTTAAAGTGTTATGAAAAAAAAGGCTGTTGGGGGCTAGGGAGTATCGAGTTGATCATTATACATGAAGAAATAACCAATTTCATCGTTTGGTTTATGTTTTACACGCGTTTTAAATTTTATTGCCGAAATCGCTTTTTCTCGCCGAGATAAGCACGTTTTCTGAAATGCCGCTCTCCCGTCACTCTGGTTAAAGTGTTATGAAAAAAAAGGCTGTTGGGGGCTAGGGAGTATCGAGTTGATCATTATACATGAAGAAATAACCAATTTCATCGTTTGGTTTATGTTTTACACGCGTTTTAAATTTTATTGCCGAAATCGCTTTTTCTCGCCGAGATAAGCACGTTTTCTGAAATGCCGCTCTCCCGTCACTCTGGTTAAAGTGTTATGAAAAAAAAGGCTGTTGGGGGCTAGGGAGTATCGAGTTGATCATTATACATGAAGAAATAACCAATTTCATCGTTTGGTTTATGTTTTACACGCGTTTTAAATTTTATTGCCGAAATCGCTTTTTCTCGCCGAGATAAGCACGTTTTCTGAAATGCCGCTCTCCCGTCACTCTGGTTAAAGTGTTATGAAAAAAAAGGCTGTTGGGGGCTAGGGAGTATCGAGTTGATCATTATACATGAAGAAATAACCAATTTCATCGTTTGGTTTATGTTTTACACGCGTTTTAAATTTTATTGCCGAAATCGCTTTTTCTTGCCGAGATAAGCACGTTTTCTGAAATGCCGCTCTCCCGTCACTCTGGTTAAAGTGTTATGAAAAAAAAGGCTGTTGGGGGCTAGGGAGTATCGAGTTGATCATTATACATGAAGAAATAACCAATTTCATCGTTTGGTTTATGTTTTACACGATGCTGAGCTCCAGCTGGAAGTGTAAAAAGAACCGGGCTGGTTAAAAAAAGAACCGGGCGACCCGGTAAAATTGCTTAGCCGGGGCTCTGGAAGCCTAACACGGCGTGATCTTGTCCAAAAAGCCGCTGCTGAGCTCCAGCTGGAAGTGTAAAAAGAACCGGGCTGGTTAAAAAAAAGAACCGGGCGACCCGGTAAAATTGCTTAGCCGGGGCTCTGGAAGCCTAACACGGCGTGATCTTGTCCAAAAAGCCGCTGCTGAGCTCCAGCTGGAAGTGTAAAAAGAACCGGGCTGGTCAAAAAAAAGAACCGGGCGGCCCGGTAAAATTGCTTAGCCGGGGCTCTGGAAGCCTAACCCGGCGTGATACTGTGCAAAAAGCTGCTGCTGAACTCCAGCTGGAAGTGTAAAAAAAACCGGGCTGGTTAAAAAAAAGAACCGGGCGACCCTGTAAAATTGCTTAGCCGGGGCTCTGGAAGCCTAACACGGCGTGATCTTGTCCAAAAACCCGCTGCTGAGCTCCAGCTGGAAGTGTAAAAAGAACCGGGCTGGTTAAAAAATAAGAACCGGGCGGGCCGGTAAAATTGCTTAGCTGGGGCTCTGGAAGCCTAACACGGCGTGATCTTGTCCAAAAAGCCGCTCGTGAGCTCCAGCTGGAAGTGTAAAAAGAACCGGGCTGGTTCAAAAAAAAGAACCGGGCGGCCCGGTAGAATTGCTTAGCCGAGGTCCTGGAAGCCTAACCCGGCGTGATCTTGCGCAAAAAGCCGCTGCTGAGCTCCAGCTGGAAGTGTAAAAAGAACCGGGCTGGTTCAAAAAAAGAACCGGGCGGCCCGGTAAAATTGCTTAGCCGGGGTCCTGGAAGCCTAACGCGGCGTGATCTTGCCCGAAAGTCATCCTCTATACTTCCATATTAGGTACCAGGCGCTCAGAGCCAACTTGGCAAAAATGTTCTAAGTCCCCACGGCTCTGCGGGGATTGTGCGTCCGACCCGCGCCGGTTCTCCAGCCGGCCTAAAATAACGCAAAACCAGCCTCTCCCCCTGGAGCTCACAGCCAAAGGCGAAACTTTTCTAAGTGCCTACGGCTCTGCGGGCTTTTGAGTCCGCCCCGCGCCGGTTCGTCGGTCGGCCTCAAAAAGCGAAAAATCAGCCTCTCTCCCTGGAGCTCGACTCGAGTTGATCATTATACATGAAGAAATAACCAATTTCATCGTTTGGTTTATGTTTTACACGCGTTTTAAATTTTATTGCCGAAATCGCTTTTTCTCGCCGAGATAAGCACGTTTTCTGAAATGCCGCTCTCCCGTCACTCTGGTTAAAGTGTTATGAAAAAAAGGCTGTTGGGGGCTAGGGAGTATCGAGTTGATCATTATACATGAAGAAATAACCAATTTCATCGTTTGGTTTATGTTTTACACGCGTTTTAAATTTTATTGCCGAAATCGCTTTTTCTCGCCAAGATAAGCAGGTTTTCTGAAATGCCGCTCTCCCGTCACTCTGGTTAAAGTGTTATGAAAAAAAAGGCTGTTGGGGGCTAGGGAGTATCAAGTTGATCATTATACATGAAGAAATAACCAATTTCATCGTTTGGTTTATGTTTTACACGCGTTTTAAATTTTATTGCCGAAATCGCTTTTTCTCGCCGAGATAAGCACGTTTTCTGAAATGCCGCTCTCCCGTCACTCTGGTTAAAGTGTTATGAAAAAAAAGGCTGTTGGGGGCTAGGGAGTATCGAGTTGATCATTATACATGAAGAAATAACCAATTTCATCGTTTGGTTTATGTTTTACACGCGTTTTAAATTTTATTGCCGAAATCGCTTTTTCTCGCCGAGATAAGCACGTTTTCTGAAATGCCGCTCTCCCGTCACTCTGGTTAAAGTGTTATGAAAAAAAAGGCTGTTGGGGGCTAGGGAGTATCGAGTTGATCATTATACATGAAGAAATAAGCAATTTCATCGTTTGGTTTATGTTTTACACGCGTTTTAAATTTTATTGCCGAAATCGCTTTTTCTCGCCGAGATAAGCACGTTTTCTGAAATGCCGCTCTCCCGTCACTCTGGTTAAAGTGTTATGAAAAAAAAGGCTGTTGGGGGCTAGGGAGTATCGAGTTGATCATTATACATGAAGAAATAACCAATTTCATCGTTTGGTTTATGTTTTACACGCGTTTTAAATTTTATTGCCGAAATCGCTTTTTCTCGCCGAGATAAGCACGTTTTCTGAAATGCCGCTCTCCCGTCACTCTGGTTAAAGTGTTATAAAAAAAAAAAGGCTGTTGGGGGCTAGGGAGTATCGAGTTGATCATTATACATGAAGAAATAACCAATTTCATCGTTTGGTTTATGTTTTACACGCGTTTTAAATTTTATTGCCGAAATCGCTTTTTCTCGCCGAGATAAGCACGTTTTCTGAAATGCCGCTCTCCCGTCACTCTGGTTAAAGTGTTATGAAAAAAAAGGCTGTTGGGGGCTAGGGAGTATCGAGTTGATCATTATACATGAAGAAATAACCAATTTCATCGTTTGGTTTATGTTTTACACGCATTTTAAATTTTATTGCCGAAATCGCTTTTTCTCGCCGAGATAAGCACGTTTTCTGAAATGCCGCTCTCCCGTCACTCTGGTTAAAGTGTTATGAAAAAAAAGGCTGTTGGGGGCTAGGGAGTATCGAGTTGATCATTATACATGAAGAAATAACCAATTTCATCGTTTGGTTTATGTTTTACACGCGTTTTAAATTTTATTGCCGAAATCGCTTTTTCTCGCCGAGATAAGCACGTTTTCTGAAATGCCGCTCTCCCGTCACTCTGGTTAAAGTGTTATGAAAAAAAAGGCTGTTGGGGGCTAGGGAGTATCGAGTTGATCATTATACATGAAGAAATAACCAATTTCATCGTTTGGTTTATGTTTTACACGCGTTTTAAATTTTATTGCCGAAATCGCTTTTTCTCGCCGAGATAAGCACGTTTTCTGAAATGCCGCTCTCCCGTCACTCTGGTTAAAGTGTTATGAAAAAAAAGGCTGTTGGGGGCTAGGGAGTATCGAGTTGATCATTATACATGAAGAAATAACCAATTTCATCGTTTGGTTTATGTTTTACACGCGTTTTAAATTTTATTGCCGAAATCGCTTTTTCTCGCCGAGATAAGCACGTTTTCTGAAATGCCGCTCTCCCGTCACTCTGGTTAAAGTGTTATGAAAAAAAAGGCTGTTGGGGGCTAGGGAGTATCGAGTTGATCATTATACATGAAGAAATAACCAATTTCATCGTTTGGTTTATGTTTTACACGCGTTTTAAATTTTACTGCCGAAATCGCTTTTTCTCGCCGAGATAAGCACGTTTTTTGAAATGCCGCTCTCCCGTCACTCTGGTTAAAGTGTTATGAAAAAAAAGGCTGTTGGGGGCTAGGGAGTATCGAGTTGATCATTATACATGAAGAAATAACCAATTTCATCGTTTGGTTTATGTTTTACACGCGTTTTAAATTTTATTGCCGAAATCGCTTTTTCTCGCCGAGATAAGCACGTTTTCTGAAATGCCGCTCTCCCGTCACTCTGGTTAAAGTGTTATGAAAAAAAAGGCTGTTGGGGGCTAGGGAGTATCGAGTTGATCATTATACATGAAGAAATAACCAATTTCATCGTTTGGTTTATGTTTTACACGCGTTTTAAATTTTATTGCCGAAATCGCTTTTTCTCGCCGAGATAAGCACGTTTTCTGAAATGCCGCTCTCCCGTCACTCTGGTTAAAGTGTTATGAAAAAAAAGGCTGTTGGGGGCTAGGGAGTATCGAGTTGATCATTATACATGAAGAAATAACCAATTTCATCGTTTGGTTTATGTTTTACACGCGTTTTAAATTTTATTGCCGAAATCGCTTTTTCTCGCCGAGATAAGCACGTTTTCTGAAATGCCGCTCTCCCGTCACTCTGGTTAAAGTGTTATGAAAAAAAAGGCTGTTGGGCGCTAGGGAGTATCGAGTTGATCATTATATATGAAGAAATAACTAATTTCATCGTTTGGTTTATGTTTTACACGCGTTTTAAATTTTATTGCCAAAATCGCTTTTTCTCGCTGAGATAAGCACGTTTTCTGAAATGCCGCTCTCCCGTCACTCTGGTTAAAGTGTTATGAAAAAAAAGGCTGTTGGGGGCTAGGGAGTATCGAGTTGATCATTATACATGAAGAAATAACCAATTTCATCGTTTGGTTTATGTTTTACACGCGTTTTAAATTTTATTGCCGAAATCGCTTTTTCTCGCCGAGATAAGCACGTTTTCTGAAATGCCGCTCTCCCGTCACTCTGGTTAAAGTGTTATGAAAAAAAAGGCTGTTGGGGGCTAGGGAGTATCGAGTTGATCATTATACATGAAGAAATAACCAATTTCATCGTTTGGTTTATGTTTTACACGTGTTTTAAATGTTATTGCCGAAATCGCTTTTTCTCGCCGAGATAAGCACGTTTTCTGAAATGCCGCTCTCCCGTCACTCTGGTTAAAGTGTTATGAAAAAAAAGGCTGTTGGGGGCTAGGGAGTATCGAGTTGATCATTATACATGAAGAAATAACCAATTTCATCGTTTGGTTTATGTTTTACACGCGTTTTAAATTTTATTGCCGAAATCGCTTTTTCTCGCCGAGATAAGCACGTTTTCTGAAATGCCGCTCTCCCGTCACTCTGGTTAAAGTGTTATGAAAAAAAAGGCTGTTGGGGGCTAGGGAGTATCGAGTTGATCATTATACATGAAGAAATAACCAATTTCATCGTTTGGTTTATGTTTTACACGCGTTTTAAATTTTATTGCCGAAATCGCTTTTTCTCGCCGAGATAAGCACGTTTTCTGAAATGCCGCTCTCCCGTCACTCTGGTTAAAGTGTTATGAAAAAAAAGGCTGTTGGGGGCTAGGGAGTATCGAGTTGATCATTATACATGAAGAAATAACCAATTTCATCGTTTGGTTTATGTTTTACACGCGTTTTAAATTTTATTGCCGAAATCGCTTTTTCTCGCCGAGATAAGCACGTTTTCTGAAATGCCGCTCTCCCGTCACTCTGGTTAAAGTGTTATGAAAAAAAAGGCTGTTGGGGGCTAGGGAGTATCGAGTTGATCATTATACATGAAGAAATAACCAATTTCATCGTTTGGTTTATGTTTTACACGCGTTTTAAATTTTATTGCCGAAATCGCTTTTTCTCGCCGAGATAAGCACGTTTTCTGAAATGCCGCTCTCCCGTCACTCTGGTTAAAGTGTTATGAAAAAAAAGGCTGTTGGGGGCTAGGGAGTATCGAGTTGATCATTATACATGAAGAAATAACCAATTTCATCGTTTGGTTTATGTTTTACACGCGTTTTAAATTTTATTGCCGAAATCGCTTTTTCTCGCCGAGATAAGCACGTTTTCTGAAATGCCGCTCTCCCGTCACTCTGGTTAAAGTGTTATGAAAAAAAAGGCTGTTGGGGGCTAGGGAGTATCGAGTTGATCATTATACATGAAGAAATAACCAATTTCATCGTTTGGTTTATGTTTTACACGCGTTTTAAATTTTATTGCCGAAATCGCTTTTTCTCGCCGAGATAAGCACGTTTTCTGAAATGCCGCTCTCCCGTCACTCTGGTTAAAGTGTTATGAAAAAAAAGGCTGTTGGGGGCTAGGGAGTATCAAGTTGATCATTATACATGAAGAAATAACCAATTTCATCGTTTGGTTTATGTTTTACACGCGTTTTAAATTTTATTGCCGAAATCGCTTTTTCTCGCCGAGATAAGCACGTTTTCTGAAATGCCGCTCTCCCGTCACTCTGGTTAAAGTGTTATGAAAAAAAAGGCTGTTGGGGGCTAGGGAGTATCGAGTTGATCATTATACATGAAGAAATAACCAATTTCATCGTTTGGTTTATGTTTTACACGCGTTTTAAATTTTATTGCCGAAATCGCTTTTTCTCGCCGAGATAAGCACGTTTTCTGAAATGCCGCTCTCCCGTCACTCTGGTTAAAGTGTTATGAAAAAAAAGGCTGTTGGGGGCTAGGGAGTATCGAGTTGATCATTATACATGAAGAAATAACCAATTTCATCGTTTGGTTTATGTTTTACACGCGTTTTAAATTTTATTGCCGAAATCGCTTTTTCTCGCCGAGATAAGCACGTTTTCTGAAATGCCGCTCTCCCGTCACTCTGGTTAAAGTGTTATAAAAAAAAAAGGCTGTTGGGGGCTAGGGAGTATCGAGTTGATCATTATACATGAAGAAATAACCAATTTCATCGTTTGGTTTATGTTTTACACGCGTTTTAAATTTTATTGCCGAAATCGCTTTTTCTCGCCGAGATAAGCACGTTTTCTGAAATGCCGCTCTCCCGTCACTCTGGTTAAAGTGTTATGAAAAAAAAGGCTGTTGGGGGCTAGGGAGTATCGAGTTGATCATTATACATGAAGAAATAACCAATTTCATCGTTTGGTTTATGTTTTACACGCATTTTAAATTTTATTGCCGAAATCGCTTTTTCTCGCCGAGATAAGCACGTTTTCTGAAATGCCGCTCTCCCGTCACTCTGGTTAAAGTGTTATGAAAAAAAAGGCTGTTGGGGGCTAGGGAGTATCGAGTTGATCATTATACATGAAGAAATAACCAATTTCATCGTTTGGTTTATGTTTTACACGATGCTGAGCTCCAGCTGGAAGTGTAAAAAGAACCGGGCTGGTTAAAAAAAGAACCGGGCGACCCGGTAAAATTGCTTAGCCGGGGCTCTGGAAGCCTAACACGGCGTGATCTTGTCCAAAAAGCCGCTGCTGAGCTCCAGCTGGAAGTGTAAAAAGAACCGGGATGGTAAAAAAAAAAAGAACCGGGCCGCCCGGTAAAATTGCTTAGCCGGCGCTCTGGAAGCCTAACCCGGCGTGATACTGTGCAAAAAGCCGCTGCTGAGCTCCAGCTGGAAGTGTAAAAAAAACCGGGCTGGTTAAAAAAAAGAACCGGGCGACCCTGTAAAATTGCTTAGCCGGGGCTCTGGAAGCCTAACACGGCGTGATCTTGTCCAAAAACCCGCTGCTGAGCTCCAGCTGGAAGTGTAAAAAGAACCGGGCTGGTTAAAAAAAAGAACCGGGCGGGCCGGTAAAATTGCTTAGCCGGGGCTCTGGAAGCCTAACACGGCGTGATCTTGTCCAAAAAGCCGCTCGTGAGCTCCAGCTGGAAGTGTAAAAAGAACCGGGCTGGTTCAAAAAAAGAACCGGGCGGCCCGGTAGAATTGCTTAGCCGAGGTCTTGGAAGCCTAACCCGGCGTGATCTTGCGCAAAAAGCCGCTGCTGAGCTCCAGCTGGAAGTGTAAAAAGAACCGGGCTGGTTCAAAAAAAGAACCGGGCGGCCCGGTAAAATTGCTTAGCCGGGGTCCTGGAAGCCTAACGCGGCGTGATCTTGCCCGAAAGTCGGCCTCTATACTTCCATATTAGGTACCAGGCGCTCAAAGTCAACTTGGCAAAACTTTTCTAAGTGCCCACGGCTCTGCGGGGATTGTGCGTCCGACCCGCGCCGGTTCTCCAGCCGGCCTAAAATAACGCAAAACCAGCCTCTCCCCCTGGAGCTCACAGCCAAAGGCGAAACTTTTCTAAGTGCCTACGGCTCTGCGGGCTTTTGAGTCCGCCCCGCGCCGGTTCGTCGGTCGGCCTCAAAAAGCGAAAAATCAGCCTCTCTCCCTGGAGCTCGACTCGAGTTGATCATTATACATGAAGAAATAACCAATTTCATCGTTTGGTTTATGTTTTACACGCGTTTTAAATTTTATTGCCGAAATCGCTTTTTCTCGCCGAGATAAGCACGTTTTCTGAAATGCCGCTCTCCCGTCACTCTGGTTAAAGTGTTATGAAAAAAAAGGCTGTTGGGGGCTAGGGAGTATCGAGTTGATCATTATACATGAAGAAATAACCAATTTCATCGTTTGGTTTATGTTTTACACGCGTTTTAAATTTTATTGCCGAAATCGCTTTTTCTCGCCGAGATAAGCACGTTTTCTGAAATGCCGCTCTCCCGTCACTCTGGTTAAAGTGTTATGAAAAAAAAGGCTGTTGGGGGCTAGGGAGTATCGAGTTGATCATTATACATGAAGAAATAACCAATTTCATCGTTTGGTTTATGTTTTACACGCGTTTTAAATTTTATTGCCGAAATCGCTTTTTCTCGCCGAGATAAGCACGTTTTCTGAAATGCCGCTCTCCCGTCACTCTGGTTAAAGTGTTATGAAAAAAAAGGCTGTTGGGGGCTAGGGAGTATCGAGTTGATCATTATACATGAAGAAATAACCAATTTCATCGTTTGGTTTATGTTTTACACGCGTTTTAAATTTTATTGCCGAAATCGCTTTTTCTCGCCGAGATAAGCACGTTTTCTGAAATGCCGCTCTCCCGTCACTCTGGTTAAAGTGTTATGAAAAAAAAGGCTGTTGGGGGCTAGGGAGTATCGAGTTGATCATTATACATGAAGAAATAACCAATTTCATCGTTTGGTTTATGTTTTACACGCGTTTTAAATTTTATTGCCGAAATCGCTTTTTCTCGCCGAGATAAGCACGTTTTCTGAAATGCCGCTCTCCCGTCACTCTGGTTGAAGTGTTATGAAAAAAAAGGCTGTTGGGGGCTAGGGAGTATCGAGTTGATCATTATACATGAAGAAATAACCAATTTCATCGTTTGGTTTATGTTTTACACGCGTTTTAAATTTTATTGCCGAAATCGCTTTTTCTCGCCGAGATAAGCACGTTTTCTGAAATGCCGCTCTCCCGTCACTCTGGTTAAAGTGTTATGAAAAAAAAGGCTGTTGGGGGCTAGGGAGTATCGAGTTGATCATTATACATGAAGAAATAACCAATTTCATCGTTTGGTTTATGTTTTACACGCGTTTTAAATTTTATTGCCGAAATCGCTTTTTCTCGCCGAGATAAGCACGTTTTCTGAAATGCCGCTCTCCCGTCACTCTGGTTAAAGTGTTATGAAAAAAAAAGGCTGTTGGGGGCTAGGGAGTATCGAGTTGATCATTATACATGAAGAAATAACCAATTTCATCGTTTGGTTTATGTTTTACACGCGTTTTAAATTTTATTGCCGAAATCGCTTTTTCTCGCCGAGATAAGCACGTTTTCTGAAATGCCGCTCTCCCGTCACTCTGGTTAAAGTGTTATGAAAAAAAAGGCTGTTGGGGGCTAGGGAGTATCGAGTTGATCATTATACATGAAGAAATAACCAATTTCATCGTTTGGTTTATGTTTTACACGCGTTTTAAATTTTATTGCCGAAATCGCTTTTTCTCGCCGAGATAAGCACGTTTTCTGAAATGCCGCTCTCCCGTCACTCTGGTTAAAGTGTTATGAAAAAAAAGGCTGTTGGGGGCTAGGGAGTATCGAGTTGATCATTATACATGAAGAAATAACCAATTTCATCGTTTGGTTTATGTTTTACACGCGTTTTAAATTTTATTGCCGAAATCGCTTTTTCTCGCCGAGATAAGCACGTTTTCTGAAATGCCGCTCTCCCGTCACTCTGGTTAAAGTGTTATGAAAAAAAAGGCTGTTGGGGGCTAGGGAGTATCGAGTTGATCATTATACATGAAGAAATAACCAATTTCATCGTTTGGTTTATGTTTTACACGCGTTTTAAATTTTATTGCCGAAATCGCTTTTTCTCGCCGAGATAAGCACGTTTTCTGAAATGCCGCTCTCCCGTCACTCTGGTTAAAGTGTTATGAAATAAAAGGCTGTTGGGGGCTAGGGAGTATCGAGTTGATCATTATACATGAAGAAATAACCAATTTCATCGTTTGGTTTATGTTTTACACGCGTTTTAAATTTTATTGCCGAAATCGCTTTTTCTCGCCGAGATAAGCACGTTTTCTGAAATGCCGCTCTCCCGTCACTCTGGTTAAAGTGTTATGATAAAAAAGGCTGTTGGGGGCTAGGGAGTATCGAGTTGATCATTATACATGAAGAAATAACCAATTTCATCGTTTGGTTTATGTTTTACACGCGTTTTAAATTTTATTGCCGAAATCGCTTTTTCTCGCCGAGATAAGCACGTTTTCTGAAATGCCGCTCTCCCGTCACTCTGGTTAAAGTGTTATGAAAAAAAAGGCTGTTGGGGGCTAGGGAGTATCGAGTTGATCATTATACATGAAGAAATAACCAATTTCATCGTTTGGTTTATGTTTTACACGCGTTTTAAATTTTATTGCCGAAATCGCTTTTTCTCGCCGAGATAAGCACGTTTTCTGAAATGCCGCTCTCCCGTCACTCTGGTTAAAGTGTTATGAAAAAAAAGGCTGTTGGGGGCTAGGGAGTATCGAGTTGATCATTATACATGAAGAAATAACCAATTTCATCGTTTGGTTTATGTTTTACACGCGTTTTAAATTTTATTGCCGAAATCGCTTTTTCTCGCCGAGATAAGCACGTTTTCTGAAATGCCGCTCTCCCGTCACTCTGGTTAAAGTGTTATGAAAAAAAAGGCTGTTGGGGGCTAGGGAGTATCGAGTTGATCATTATACATGAAGAAATAACCAATTTCATCGTTTGGTTTATGTTTTACACGCGTTTTAAATTTTATTGCCGAAATCGCTTTTTCTCGCCGAGATAAGCACGTTTTCTGAAATGCCGCTCTCCCGTCACTCTGGTTAAAGTGTTATGAAAAAAAAGGCTGTTGGGGGCTAGGGAGTATCGAGTTGATCATTATACATGAAGAAATAACCAATTTCATCGTTTGGTTTATGTTTTACACGCGTTTTAAATTTTATTGCCGAAATCGCTTTTTCTCGCCGAGATAAGCACGTTTTCTGAAATGCCGCTCTCCCGTCACTCTGGTTAAAGTGTTATGAAAAAAAAGGCTGTTGGGGGCTAGGGAGTATCGAGTTGATCATTATACATGAAGAAATAACCAATTTCATCGTTTGGTTTATGTTTTACACGCGTTTTAAATTTTATTGCCGAAATCGCTTTTTCTCGCCGAGATAAGCACGTTTTCTGAAATGCCGCTCTCCCGTCACTCTGGTTAAAGTGTTATGAAAAAAAAGGCTGTTGGGGGCTAGGGAGTATCGAGTTGATCATTATACATGAAGAAATAACCAATTTCATCGTTTGGTTTATGTTTTACACGCGTTTTAAATTTTATTGCCGAAATCGCTTTTTCTCGCCAAGATAAGCACGTTTTCTGAAATGCCGCTCTCCCGTCACTCTGGTTAAAGTGTTATGAAAAAAAAGGCTGTTGGGGGCTAGGGAGTATCAAGTTGATCATTATACATGAAGAAATAACCAATTTCATCGTTTGGTTTATGTTTTACACGCGTTTTAAATTTTATTGCCGAAATCGCTTTTTCTCGCCGAGATAAGCACGTTTTCTGAAATGCCGCTCTCCCGTCACTCTGGTTAAAGTGTTATGAAAAAAAAGGCTGTTGGGGGCTAGGGAGTATCGAGTTGATCATTATACATGAAGAAATAACCAATTTCATCGTTTGGTTTATGTTTTACACGCGTTTTAAATTTTATTGCCGAAATCGCTTTTTCTCGCCGAGATAAGCACGTTTTCTGAAATGCCGCTCTCCCGTCACTCTGGTTAAAGTGTTATGAAAAAAAAGGCTGTTGGGGGCTAGGGAGTATCGAGTTGATCATTATACATGAAGAAATAAGCAATTTCATCGTTTGGTTTATGTTTTACACGCGTTTTAAATTTTATTGCCGAAATCGCTTTTTCTCGCCGAGATAAGCACGTTTTCTGAAATGCCGCTCTCCCGTCACTCTGGTTAAAGTGTTATGAAAAAAAAGGCTGTTGGGGGCTAGGGAGTATCGAGTTGATCATTATACATGAAGAAATAACCAATTTCATCGTTTGGTTTATGTTTTACACGCGTTTTAAATTTTATTGCCGAAATCGCTTTTTCTCGCCGAGATAAGCACGTTTTCTGAAATGCCGCTCTCCCGTCACTCTGGTTAAAGTGTTATGAAAAAAAAGGCTCTTGGGGGCTAGGGAGTATCGAGTTGATCATTATACATGAAGAAATAACCAATTTCATCGTTTGGTTTATGTTTTACACGCGTTTTAAATTTTATTGCCGAAATCGCTTTTTCTCGCCGAGATAAGCACGTTTTCTGAAATGCCGCTCTCCCGTCACTCTGGTTAAAGTGTTATGAAAAAAAAAGGCTGTTGGGGGCTAGGGAGTATCGAGTTGATCATTATACATGAAGAAATAACCAATTTCATCGTTTGGTTTATGTTTTACACGCGTTTTAAATTTTATTGCCGAAATCGCTTTTTCTCGCCGAGATAAGCACGTTTTCTGAAATGCCGCTCTCCCGTCACTCTGGTTAAAGTGTTATGAAAAAAAAGGCTGTTGGGGGCTAGGGAGTATCGAGTTGATCATTATACATGAAGAAATAACCAATTTCATCGTTTGGTTTATGTTTTACACGCGTTTTAAATTTTATTGCCGAAATCGCTTTTTCTCGCCGAGATAAGCACGTTTTCTGAAATGCCGCTCTCCCGTCACTCTGGTTAAAGTGTTATGAAAAAAAAGGCTGTTGGGGGCTAGGGAGTATCGAGTTGATCATTATACATGAAGAAATAACCAATTTCATCGTTTGGTTTATGTTTTACACGCGTTTTAAATTTTATTGCCGAAATCGCTTTTTCTCGCCGAGATAAGCACGTTTTCTGAAATGCCGCTCTCCCGTCACTCTGGTTAAAGTGTTATGAAAAAAAAGGCTGTTGGGGGCTAGGGAGTATCGAGTTGATCATTATACATGAAGAAATAACCAATTTCATCGTTTGGTTTATGTTTTACACGCGTTTTAAATTTTATTGCCGAAATCGCTTTTTCTCGCCGAGATAAGCACGTTTTCTGAAATGCCGCTCTCCCGTCACTCTGGTTAAAGTGTTATGATAAAAAAGGCTGTTGGGGGCTAGGGAGTATCGAGTTGATCATTATACATGAAGAAATAACCAATTTCATCGTTTGGTTTATGTTTTACACGCGTTTTAAATTTTATTGCCGAAATCGCTTTTTCTCGCCGAGATAAGCACGTTTTCTGAAATGCCGCTCTCCCGTCACTCTGGTTAAAGTGTTATGAAAAAAAAGGCTGTTGGGGGCTAGGGAGTATCGAGTTGATCATTATACATGAAGAAATAACCAATTTCATCGTTTGGTTTATGTTTTACACGCGTTTTAAATTTTATTGCCGAAATCGCTTTTTCTCGCCGAGATAAGCACGTTTTCTGAAATGCCGCTCTCCCGTCACTCTGGTTAAAGTGTTATGAAAAAAAAGGCTGTTGGGGGCTAGGGAGTATCGAGTTGATCATTATACATGAAGAAATAACCAATTTCATCGTTTGGTTTATGTTTTACACGCGTTTTAAATTTTATTGCCGAAATCGCTTTTTCTCGCCGAGATAAGCACGTTTTCTGAAATGCCGCTCTCCCGTCACTCTGGTTAAAGTGTTATGAAAAAAAAGGCTGTTGGGGGCTAGGGAGTATCAAGTTGATCATTATACATGAAGAAATAACCAATTTCATCGTTTGGTTTATGTTTTACACGCGTTTTAAATTTTATTGCCGAAATCGCTTTTTCTCGCCGAGATAAGCACGTTTTCTGAAATGCCGCTCTCCCGTCACTCTGGTTAAAGTGTTATGAAAAAAAAGGCTGTTGGGGGCTAGGGAGTATCGAGTTGATCATTATACATGAAGAAATAACCAATTTCATCGTTTGGTTTATGTTTTACACGCGTTTTAAATTTTATTGCCGAAATCGCTTTTTCTCGCCGAGATAAGCACGTTTTCTGAAATGCCGCTCTCCCGTCACTCTGGTTAAAGTGTTATGAAAAAAAAGGCTGTTGGGGGCTAGGGAGTATCGAGTTGATCATTATACATGAAGAAATAACCAATTTCATCGTTTGGTTTATGTTTTACACGCGTTTTAAATTTTATTGCCGAAATCGCTTTTTCTCGCCGAGATAAGCACGTTTTCTGAAATGCCGCTCTCCCGTCACTCTGGTTAAAGTGTTATAAAAAAAAAGGCTGTTGGGGGCTAGGGAGTATCGAGTTGATCATTATACATGAAGAAATAACCAATTTCATCGTTTGGTTTATGTTTTACACGCGTTTTAAATTTTATTACCGAAATCGCTTTTTCTCGCCGAGATAAGCACGTTTTCTGAAATGCCGCTCTCCCGTCACTCTGGTTAAAGTGTTATGAAAAAAAAGGCTGTTGGGGGCTAGGGAGTATCGAGTTGATCATTATACATGAAGAAATAACCAATTTCATCGTTTGGTTTATGTTTTACACGCATTTTAAATTTTATTGCCGAAATCGCTTTTTCTCGCCGAGATAAGCACGTTTTCTGAAATGCCGCTCTCCCGTCACTCTGGTTAAAGTGTTATGAAAAAAAAGGCTGTTGGGGGCTAGGGAGTATCGAGTTGATCATTATACATGAAGAAATAACCAATTTCATCGTTTGGTTTATGTTTTACACGATGCTGAGCTCCAGCTGGAAGTGTAAAAAGAACCGGGCTGGTTAAAAAAAGAACCGGGCGACCCGGTAAAATTGCTTAGCCGGGGCTCTGGAAGCCTAACACGGCGTGATCTTGTCCAAAAAGCCGCTGCTGAGCTCCAGCTGGAAGTGTAAAAAGAACCGGGATGGTAAAAAAAAAAAGAACCGGGCCGCCCGGTAAAATTGCTTAGCCGGCGCTCTGGAAGCCTAACCCGGCGTGATACTGTGCAAAAAGCCGCTGCTGAGCTCCAGCTGGAAGTGTAAAAAAAACCGGGCTGGTTAAAAAAAAGAACCGGGCGACCCTGTAAAATTGCTTAGCCGGGGCTCTGGAAGCCTAACACGGCGTGATCTTGTCCAAAAACCCGCTGCTGAGCTCCAGCTGGAAGTGTAAAAAGAACCGGGCTGGTTAAAAAAAAGAACCGGGCGGGCCGGTAAAATTGCTTAGCCGGGGCTCTGGAAGCCTAACACGGCGTGATCTTGTCCAAAAAGCCGCTCGTGAGCTCCAGCTGGAAGTGTAAAAAGAACCGGGCTGGTTCAAAAAAAGAACCGGGCGGCCCGGTAGAATTGCTTAGCCGAGGTCTTGGAAGCCTAACCCGGCGTGATCTTGCGCAAAAAGCCGCTGCTGAGCTCCAGCTGGAAGTGTAAAAAGAACCGGGCTGGTTCAAAAAAAGAACCGGGCGGCCCGGTAAAATTGCTTAGCCGGGGTCCTGGAAGCCTAACGCGGCGTGATCTTGCCCGAAAGTCGGCCTCTATACTTCCATATTAGGTACCAGGCGCTCAGAGTCAACTTGGCAAAAATTTTCTAAGTGCCCACGGCTCTGCGGGGATTGTGCGTCCGACCCGCGCCGGTTCTCCAGCCGGCCTAAAATAACGCAAAACCAGCCTCTCCCCCTGGAGCTCACAGCCAAAGGCGAAACTTTTCTAAGTGCCTACGGCTCTGCGGGCTTTTGAGTCCGCCCCGCGCCGGTTCGTCGGTCGGCCTCAAAAAGCGAAAAATCAGCCTCTCTCCCTGGAGCTCGACTCGAGTTGATCATTATACATGAAGAAATAACCAATTTCATCGTTTGGTTTATGTTTTACACGCGTTTTAAATTTTATTGCCGAAATCGCTTTTTCTCGCCGAGATAAGCACGTTTTCTGAAATGCCGCTCTCCCGTCACTCTGGTTAAAGTGTTATGAAAAAAAAGGCTGTTGGGGGCTAGGGAGTATCGAGTTGATCATTATACATGAAGAAATAACCAATTTCATCGTTTGGTTTATGTTTTACACGCGTTTTAAATTTTATTGCCGAAATCGCTTTTTCTCGCCGAGATAAGCACGTTTTCTGAAATGCCGCTCTCCCGTCACTCTGGTTAAAGTGTTATGAAAAAAAAGGCTGTTGGGGGCTAGGGAGTATCGAGTTGATCATTATACATGAAGAAATAACCAATTTCATCGTTTGGTTTATGTTTTACACGCGTTTTAAATTTTATTGCCGAAATCGCTTTTTCTCGCCGAGATAAGCACGTTTTCTGAAATGCCGCTCTCCCGTCACTCTGGTTAAAGTGTTATGAAAAAAAAGGCTGTTGGGGGCTAGGGAGTATCGAGTTGATCATTATACATGAAGAAATAACCAATTTCATCGTTTGGTTTATGTTTTACACGCGTTTTAAATTTTATTGCCGAAATCGCTTTTTCTCGCCGAGATAAGCACGTTTTCTGAAATGCCGCTCTCCCGTCACTCTGGTTAAAGTGTTATGAAAAAAAAAGGCTGTTGGGGGCTAGGGAGTATCGAGTTGATCATTATACATGAAGAAATAACCAATTTCATCGTTTGGTTTATGTTTTACACGCGTTTTAAATTTTATTGCCGAAATCGCTTTTTCTCGCCGAGATAAGCACGTTTTCTGAAATGCCGCTCTCCCGTCACTCTGGTTAAAGTGTTATGAAAAAAAAGGCTGTTGGGGGCTAGGGAGTATCGAGTTGATCATTATACATGAAGAAATAACCAATTTCATCGTTTGGTTTATGTTTTACACGCGTTTTAAATTTTATTGCCGAAATCGCTTTTTCTCGCCGAGATAAGCACGTTTTCTGAAATGCCGCTCTCCCGTCACTCTGGTTAAAGTGTTATGAAAAAAAAGGCTGTTGGGGGCTAGGGAGTATCGAGTTGATCATTATACATGAAGAAATAACCAATTTCATCGTTTGGTTTATGTTTTACACGCGTTTTAAATTTTATTGCCGAAATCGCTTTTTCTCGCCGAGATAAGCACGTTTTCTGAAATGCCGCTCTCCCGTCACTCTGGTTAAAGTGTTATGAAAAAAAAGGCTGTTGGGGGCTAGGGAGTATCGAGTTGATCATTATACATGAAGAAATAACCAATTTCATCGTTTGGTTTATGTTTTACACGCGTTTTAAATTTTATTGCCGAAATCGCTTTTTCTCGCCGAGATAAGCACGTTTTCTGAAATGCCGCTCTCCCGTCACTCTGGTTAAAGTGTTATGAAATAAAAGGCTGTTGGGGGCTAGGGAGTATCGAGTTGATCATTATACATGAAGAAATAACCAATTTCATCGTTTGGTTTATGTTTTACACGCGTTTTAAATTTTATTGCCGAAATCGCTTTTTCTCGCCGAGATAAGCACGTTTTCTGAAATGCCGCTCTCCCGTCACTCTGGTTAAAGTGTTATGATAAAAAAGGCTGTTGGGGGCTAGGGAGTATCGAGTTGATCATTATACATGAAGAAATAACCAATTTCATCGTTTGGTTTATGTTTTACACGCGTTTTAAATTTTATTGCCGAAATCGCTTTTTCTCGCCGAGATAAGCACGTTTTCTGAAATGCCGCTCTCCCGTCACTCTGGTTAAAGTGTTATGAAAAAAAAGGCTGTTGGGGGCTAGGGAGTATCGAGTTGATCATTATACATGAAGAAATAACCAATTTCATCGTTTGGTTTATGTTTTACACGCGTTTTAAATTTTATTGCCGAAATCGCTTTTTCTCGCCGAGATAAGCACGTTTTCTGAAATGCCGCTCTCCCGTCACTCTGGTTAAAGTGTTATGAAAAAAAAGGCTGTTGGGGGCTAGGGAGTATCGAGTTGATCATTATACATGAAGAAATAACCAATTTCATCGTTTGGTTTATGTTTTACACGCGTTTTAAATTTTATTGCCGAAATCGCTTTTTCTCGCCGAGATAAGCACGTTTTCTGAAATGCCGCTCTCCCGTCACTCTGGTTAAAGTGTTATGAAAAAAAAGGCTGTTGGGGGCTAGGGAGTATCGAGTTGATCATTATACATGAAGAAATAACCAATTTCATCGTTTGGTTTATGTTTTACACGCGTTTTAAATTTTATTGCCGAAATCGCTTTTTCTCGCCGAGATAAGCACGTTTTCTGAAATGCCGCTCTCCCGTCACTCTGGTTAAAGTGTTATGAAAAAAAAGGCTGTTGGGGGCTAGGGAGTATCGAGTTGATCATTATACATGAAGAAATAACCAATTTCATCGTTTGGTTTATGTTTTACACGCGTTTTAAATTTTATTGCCGAAATCGCTTTTTCTCGCCGAGATAAGCACGTTTTCTGAAATGCCGCTCTCCCGTCACTCTGGTTAAAGTGTTATGAAAAAAAAGGCTGTTGGGGGCTAGGGAGTATCGAGTTGATCATTATACATGAAGAAATAACCAATTTCATCGTTTGGTTTATGTTTTACACGCGTTTTAAATTTTATTGCCGAAATCGCTTTTTCTCGCCGAGATAAGCACGTTTTCTGAAATGCCGCTCTCCCGTCACTCTGGTTAAAGTGTTATGAAAAAAAAGGCTGTTGGGGGCTAGGGAGTATCGAGTTGATCATTATACATGAAGAAATAACCAATTTCATCGTTTGGTTTATGTTTTAAACGCGTTTTAAATTTTATTGCCGAAATCGCTTTTTCTCGCCAAGATAAGCACGTTTTCTGAAATGCCGCTCTCCCGTCACTCTGGTTAAAGTGTTATGAAAAAAAAGGCTGTTGGGGGCTAGGGAGTATCAAGTTGATCATTATACATGAAGAAATAACCAATTTCATCGTTTGGTTTATGTTTTACACGCGTTTTAAATTTTATTGCCGAAATCGCTTTTTCTCGCCGAGATAAGCACGTTTTCTGAAATGCCGCTCTCCCGTCACTCTGGTTAAAGTGTTATGAAAAAAAAGGCTGTTGGGGGCTAGGGAGTATCGAGTTGATCATTATACATGAAGAAATAACCAATTTCATCGTTTGGTTTATGTTTTACACGCGTTTTAAATTTTATTGCCGAAATCGCTTTTTCTCGCCGAGATAAGCACGTTTTCTGAAATGCCGCTCTCCCGTCACTCTGGTTAAAGTGTTATGAAAAAAAAGGCTGTTGGGGGCTAGGGAGTATCGAGTTGATCATTATACATGAAGAAATAAGCAATTTCATCGTTTGGTTTATGTTTTACACGCGTTTTAAATTTTATTGCCGAAATCGCTTTTTCTCGCCGAGATAAGCACGTTTTCTGAAATGCCGCTCTCCCGTCACTCTGGTTAAAGTGTTATGAAAAAAAAGGCTGTTGGGGGCTAGGGAGTATCGAGTTGATCATTATACATGAAGAAATAACCAATTTCATCGTTTGGTTTATGTTTTACACGCGTTTTAAATTTTATTGCCGAAATCGCTTTTTCTCGCCGAGATAAGCACGTTTTCTGAAATGCCGCTCTCCCGTCACTCTGGTTAAAGTGTTATGAAAAAAAAGGCTCTTGGGGGCTAGGGAGTATCGAGTTGATCATTATACATGAAGAAATAACCAATTTCATCGTTTGGTTTATGTTTTACACGCGTTTTAAATTTTATTGCCGAAATCGCTTTTTCTCGCCGAGATAAGCACGTTTTCTGAAATGCCGCTCTCCCGTCACTCTGGTTAAAGTGTTATGAAAAAAAAAGGCTGTTGGGGGCTAGGGAGTATCGAGTTGATCATTATACATGAAGAAATAACCAATTTCATCGTTTGGTTTATGTTTTACACGCGTTTTAAATTTTATTGCCGAAATCGCTTTTTCTCGCCGAGATAAGCACGTTTTCTGAAATGCCGCTCTCCCGTCACTCTGGTTAAAGTGTTATGAAAAAAAAGGCTGTTGGGGGCTAGGGAGTATCGAGTTGATCATTATACATGAAGAAATAACCAATTTCATCGTTTGGTTTATGTTTTACACGCGTTTTAAATTTTATTGCCGAAATCGCTTTTTCTCGCCGAGATAAGCACGTTTTCTGAAATGCCGCTCTCCCGTCACTCTGGTTAAAGTGTTATGAAAAAAAAGGCTGTTGGGGGCTAGGGAGTATCGAGTTGATCATTATACATGAAGAAATAACCAATTTCATCGTTTGGTTTATGTTTTACACGCGTTTTAAATTTTATTGCCGAAATCGCTTTTTCTCGCCGAGATAAGCACGTTTTCTGAAATGCCGCTCTCCCGTCACTCTGGTTAAAGTGTTATGAAAAAAAAGGCTGTTGGGGGCTAGGGAGTATCGAGTTGATCATTATACATGAAGAAATAACCAATTTCATCGTTTGGTTTATGTTTTACACGCGTTTTAAATTTTATTGCCGAAATCGCTTTTTCTCGCCGAGATAAGCACGTTTTCTGAAATGCCGCTCTCCCGTCACTCTGGTTAAAGTGTTATGATAAAAAAGGCTGTTGGGGGCTAGGGAGTATCGAGTTGATCATTATACATGAAGAAATAACCAATTTCATCGTTTGGTTTATGTTTTACACGCGTTTTAAATTTTATTGCCGAAATCGCTTTTTCTCGCCGAGATAAGCACGTTTTCTGAAATGCCGCTCTCCCGTCACTCTGGTTAAAGTGTTATGAAAAAAAAGGCTGTTGGGGGCTAGGGAGTATCGAGTTGATCATTATACATGAAGAAATAACCAATTTCATCGTTTGGTTTATGTTTTACACGCGTTTTAAATTTTATTGCCGAAATCGCTTTTTCTCGCCGAGATAAGCACGTTTTCTGAAATGCCGCTCTCCCGTCACTCTGGTTAAAGTGTTATGAAAAAAAAGGCTGTTGGGGGCTAGGGAGTATCGAGTTGATCATTATACATGAAGAAATAACCAATTTCATCGTTTGGTTTATGTTTTACACGCGTTTTAAATTTTATTGCCGAAATCGCTTTTTCTCGCCGAGATAAGCACGTTTTCTGAAATGCCGCTCTCCCGTCACTCTGGTTAAAGTGTTATGAAAAAAAAGGCTGTTGGGGGCTAGGGAGTATCGAGTTGATCATTATACATGAAGAAATAACCAATTTCATCGTTTGGTTTATGTTTTACACGCGTTTTAAATTTTATTGCCGAAATCGCTTTTTCTCGCCGAGATAAGCACGTTTTCTGAAATGCCGCTCTCCCGTCACTCTGGTTAAAGTGTTATGAAAAAAAAGGCTGTTGGGGGCTAGGGAGTATCGAGTTGATCATTATACATGAAGAAATAACCAATTTCATCGTTTGGTTTATGTTTTACACGATGCTGAGCTCCAGCTGGAAGTGTAAAAAGAACCGGGCTGGTTAAAAAAAGAACCGGGCGACCCGGTAAAATTGCTTAGCCGGGGCTCTGGAAGCCTAACACGGCGTGATCTTGTCCAAAAATTCGCTGCTGAGCTCCAGCTGGAAGTGTAAAAAGAACCGGGCTGGTTAAAAAAAAGAACCGGGCGACCCGGTAAAATTGCTTAGCCGGGGCTCTGGAAGCCTAACACGGCGTGATCTTGTCCAAAAAGCCGCTGCTGAGCTCCAGCTGGAAGTGTAAAAAGAACCGGGATGGTTAAAAAAAAAAGAACCGGGCGGCCCGGTAAAATTGCTTAGCCGGCGCTCTGGAAGCCTAACCCGGCGTGATACTGTGCAAAAAGCCGCTGCTGAGCTCCAGCTGGAAGTGTAAAAAAAACCGGGCTGGTTAAAAAAAAGAACCGGGCGACCCTGTAAAATTGCTTAGCCGGGGCTCTGGAAGCCTAACACGGCGTGATCTTGTCCAAAAACCCGCTGCTGAGCTCCAGCTGGAAGTGTAAAAAGAACCGGGCTGGTTAAAAAAAAGAACCGGGCGGGCCGGTAAAATTGCTTAGCCGGGGCTCTGGAAGCCTAACACGGCGTGATCTTGTCCAAAAAGCCGCTCGTGAGCTCCAGCTGGAAGTGTAAAAAGAACCGGGCTGGTTCAAAAAAAGAACCGGGCGGCCCGGTAGAATTGCTTAGCCGAGGTCCTGGAAGCCTAACCCGGCGTGATCTTGCGCAATAAGCCGCTGCTGAGCTCCAGCTGGAAGTGTAAAAAGAACCGGGCTGGTTCAAAAAAAGAACCGGGCGGCCCGGTAAAATTGCTTAGCCGGGGTCCTGGAAGCCTAACGCGGCGTGATCTTGCCCGAAAGTCGGCCTCTATACTTCCATATTAGGTACCAGGCGCTCAGAGTCAACTTGGCAAAAATTTTCTAAGTGCCCACGGCTCTGCGGGGATTGTGCGTCCGACCCGCGCCGGTTCTCCAGCCGGCCTAAAATAACGCAAAACCAGCCTCTCCCCCTGGAGCTCACAGCCAAAGGCGAAACTTTTCTAAGTGCCTACGGCTCTGCGGGCTTTTGAGTCCGCCCCGCGCCGGTTCGTCGGTCGGCCTCAAAAAGCGAAAAATCAGCCTCTCTCCCTGGAGCTCGACTCGAGTTGATCATTATACATGAAGAAATAACCAATTTCATCGTTTGGTTTATGTTTTACACGCGTTTTAAATTTTATTGCCGAAATCGCTTTTTCTCGCCGAGATAAGCACGTTTTCTGAAATGCCGCTCTCCCGTCACTCTGGTTAAAGTGTTATGAAAAAAAAGCTGTTGGGGGCTAGGGAGTATCGAGTTGATCATTATACATGAAGAAATAACCAATTTCATCGTTTGGTTTATGTTTTACACGCGTTTTAAATTTTATTGCCGAAATCGCTTTTTCTCGCCGAGATAAGCACGTTTTCTGAAATGCCGCTCTCCCGTCACTCTGGTTAAAGTGTTATGAAAAAAAAGGCTGTTGGGGGCTAGGGAGTATCGAGTTGATCATTATACATGAAGAAATAACCAATTTCATCGTTTGGTTTATGTTTTACACGCGTTTTAAATTTTATTGCCGAAATCGCTTTTTCTCGCCGAGATAAGCACGTTTTCTGAAATGCCGCTCTCCCGTCACTCTGGTTAAAGTGTTATGAAAAAAAAGGCTGTTGGGGGCTAGGGAGTATCGAGTTGATCATTATACATGAAGAAATAACCAATTTCATCGTTTGGTTTATGTTTTACACGCGTTTTAAATTTTATTGCCGAAATCGCTTTTTCTCGCCGAGATAAGCACGTTTTCTGAAATGCCGCTCTCCCGTCACTCTGGTTAAAGTGTTATGAAAAAAAAGGCTGTTGGGGGCTAGGGAGTATCGAGTTGATCATTATACATGAAGAAATAACCAATTTCATCGTTTGGTTTATGTTTTACACGCGTTTTAAATTTTATTGCCGAAATCGCTTTTTCTCGCCGAGATAAGCACGTTTTCTGAAATGCCGCTCTCCCGTCACTCTGGTTAAAGTGTTATGAAAAAAAAAGGCTGTTGGGGGCTAGGGAGTATCGAGTTGATCATTATACATGAAGAAATAACCAATTTCATCGTTTGGTTTATGTTTTACACGCGTTTTAAATTTTATTGCCGAAATCGCTTTTTCTCGCCGAGATAAGCACGTTTTCTGAAATGCCGCTCTCCCGTCACTCTGGTTAAAGTGTTATGAAAAAAAAGGCTGTTGGGGGCTAGGGAGTATCGAGTTGATCATTATACATGAAGAAATAACCAATTTCATCGTTTGGTTTATGTTTTACACGCGTTTTAAATTTTATTGCCGAAATCGCTTTTTCTCGCCGAGATAAGCACGTTTTCTGAAATGCCGCTCTCCCGTCACTCTGGTTAAAGTGTTATGATAAAAAAGGCTGTTGGGGGCTAGGGAGTATCGAGTTGATCATTATACATGAAGAAATAACCAATTTCATCGTTTGGTTTATGTTTTACACGCGTTTTAAATTTTATTGCCGAAATCGCTTTTTCTCGCCGAGATAAGCACGTTTTCTGAAATGCCGCTCTCCCGTCACTCTGGTTAAAGTGTTATGAAAAAAAAGGCTGTTGGGGGCTAGGGAGTATCGAGTTGATCATTATACATGAAGAAATAACCAATTTCATCGTTTGGTTTATGTTTTACACGCGTTTTAAATTTTATTGCCGAAATCGCTTTTTCTCGCCGAGATAAGCACGTTTTCTGAAATGCCGCTCTCCCGTCACTCTGGTTAAAGTGTTATGAAAAAAAAGGCTGTTGGGGGCTAGGGAGTATCGAGTTGATCATTATACATGAAGAAATAACCAATTTCATCGTTTGGTTTATGTTTTACACGCGTTTTAAATTTTATTGCCGAAATCGCTTTTTCTCGCCGAGATAAGCACGTTTTCTGAAATGCCGCTCTCCCGTCACTCTGGTTAAAGTGTTATGAAAAAAAAGGCTGTTGGGGGCTAGGGAGTATCGAGTTGATCATTATACATGAAGAAATAACCAATTTCATCGTTTGGTTTATGTTTTACACGCGTTTTAAATTTTATTGCCGAAATCGCTTTTTCTCGCCGAGATAAGCACGTTTTCTGAAATGCCGCTCTCCCGTCACTCTGGTTAAAGTGTTATGAAAAAAAAGGCTGTTGGGGGCTAGGGAGTATCGAGTTGATCATTATACATGAAGAAATAACCAATTTCATCGTTTGGTTTATGTTTTACACGATGCTGAGCTCCAGCTGGAAGTGTAAAAAGAACCGGGCTGGTTAAAAAAAGAACCGGGCGACCCGGTAAAATTGCTTAGCCGGGGCTCTGGAAGCCTAACACGGCGTGATCTTGTCCAAAAATTCGCTGCTGAGCTCCAGCTGGAAGTGTAAAAAGAACCGGGCTGGTTAAAAAAAAGAACCGGGCGACCCGGTAAAATTGCTTAGCCGGGGCTCTGGAAGCCTAACACGGCGTGATCTTGTCCAAAAAGCCGCTGCTGAGCTCCAGCTGGAAGTGTAAAAAGAACCGGGATGGTTAAAAAAAAAAGAACCGGGCGGCCCGGTAAAATTGCTTAGCCGGCGCTCTGGAAGCCTAACCCGGCGTGATACTGTGCAAAAAGCCGCTGCTGAGCTCCAGCTGGAAGTGTAAAAAAAACCGGGCTGGTTAAAAAAAAGAACCGGGCGACCCTGTAAAATTGCTTAGCCGGGGCTCTGGAAGCCTAACACGGCGTGATCTTGTCCAAAAACCCGCTGCTGAGCTCCAGCTGGAAGTGTAAAAAGAACCGGGCTGGTTAAAAAAAAGAACCGGGCGGGCCGGTAAAATTGCTTAGCCGGGGCTCTGGAAGCCTAACACGGCGTGATCTTGTCCAAAAAGCCGCTCGTGAGCTCCAGCTGGAAGTGTAAAAAGAACCGGGCTGGTTCAAAAAAAGAACCGGGCGGCCCGGTAGAATTGCTTAGCCGAGGTCCTGGAAGCCTAACCCGGCGTGATCTTGCGCAATAAGCCGCTGCTGAGCTCCAGCTGGAAGTGTAAAAAGAACCGGGCTGGTTCAAAAAAAGAACCGGGCGGCCCGGTAAAATTGCTTAGCCGGGGTCCTGGAAGCCTAACGCGGCGTGATCTTGCCCGAAAGTCGGCCTCTATACTTCCATATTAGGTACCAGGCGCTCAGAGTCAACTTGGCAAAAATTTTCTAAGTGCCCACGGCTCTGCGGGGATTGTGCGTCCGACCCGCGCCGGTTCTCCAGCCGGCCTAAAATAACGCAAAACCAGCCTCTCCCCCTGGAGCTCACAGCCAAAGGCGAAACTTTTCTAAGTGCCTACGGCTCTGCGGGCTTTTGAGTCCGCCCCGCGCCGGTTCGTCGGTCGGCCTCAAAAAGCGAAAAATCAGCCTCTCTCCCTGGAGCTCGACTCGAGTTGATCATTATACATGAAGAAATAACCAATTTCATCGTTTGGTTTATGTTTTACACGCGTTTTAAATTTTATTGCCGAAATCGCTTTTTCTCGCCGAGATAAGCACGTTTTCTGAAATGCCGCTCTCCCGTCACTCTGGTTAAAGTGTTATGAAAAAAAAGCTGTTGGGGGCTAGGGAGTATCGAGTTGATCATTATACATGAAGAAATAACCAATTTCATCGTTTGGTTTATGTTTTACACGCGTTTTAAATTTTATTGCCGAAATCGCTTTTTCTCGCCGAGATAAGCACGTTTTCTGAAATGCCGCTCTCCCGTCACTCTGGTTAAAGTGTTATGAAAAAAAAGGCTGTTGGGGGCTAGGGAGTATCGAGTTGATCATTATACATGAAGAAATAACCAATTTCATCGTTTGGTTTATGTTTTACACGCGTTTTAAATTTTATTGCCGAAATCGCTTTTTCTCGCCGAGATAAGCACGTTTTCTGAAATGCCGCTCTCCCGTCACTCTGGTTAAAGTTTTATGAAAAAAAAGGCTGTTGGGGGCTAGGGAGTATCGAGTTGATCATTATACATGAAGAAATAACCAATTTCATCGTTTGGTTTATGTTTTACACGCGTTTTAAATTTTATTGCCGAAATCGCTTTTTCTCGCCAAGATAAGCACGTTTTCTGAAATGCCACTCTCCCGTCACTCTGGTTAAAGTGTTATGAAAAAAAAGGCTGTTGGGGGCTAGGGAGTATCGAGTTGATCATTGTACATGAAGAAATAACCAATTTCATCGTTTGGTTTATGTTTTACACGCGTTTTAAATTTTATTGCCGAAATCGCTTTTTCTCGCCGAGATAAGCACGTTTTCTGAAATGCCGCTCTCCCGTCACTCTGGTTAAAGTGTTATGAAAAAAAAGGCTGTTGGGGGCTAGGGAGTATCGAGTTGATCATTATACATGAAGAAATAACCAATTTCATCGTTTGGTTTATGTTTTACACGCGTTTTAAATTTTATTGCCGAAATCGCTTTTTCTCGCCGAGATAAGCACGTTTTCTGAAATGCCGCTCTCCCGTCACTCTGGTTAAAGTGTTGTGAAAAAAAAGGCTGTTGGGGGCTAGGGAGTATCGAGTTGATCATTATACATGAAGAAATAACCAATTTCATCGTTTGGTTTATGTTTTACACGCGTTTTAAATTTTATTGCCGAAATCGCTTTTTCTCGCCGAGATAAGCACGTTTTCTGAAATGCCGCTCTCCCGTCACTCTGGTTAAAGTGTTATGAAAAAAAAGGCTGTTGGGGGCTAGGGAGTATCGAGTTGATCATTATACATGAAGAAATAACCAATTTCATCGTTTGGTTTATGTTTTACACGCGTTTTAAATTTTATTGCCGAAATCGCTTTTTCTCGCCGAGATAAGCACGTTTTCTGAAATGCCGCTCTCCCGTCACTCTGGTTAAAGTGTTATGAAAAAAAAAGGCTGTTGGGGGCTAGGGAGTATCGAGTTGATCATTATACATGAAGAAATAACCAATTTCATCGTTTGGTTTATATTTTACACGCGTTTTAAATTTTATTGCCGAAATCGCTTTTTCTCGCCGAGATAAGCACGTTTTCTGAAATGCCGCTCTCCCGTCACTCTGGTTAAAGTGTTATGAAAAAAAAGGCTGTTGGGGGCTAGGGAGTATCGAGTTGATCATTATACATGAAGAAATAACCAATTTCATCGTTTGGTTTATGGTTTTACACGCGTTTTAAATTTTATTGCCGAAATCGCTTTTTCTCGCCGAGATAAGCACGTTTTCTGAAATGCCGCTCTCCCGTCACTCTGGTTAAAGTGTTATGAAAAAAAAGGCTGTTGGGGGCTAGGGAGTATCGAGTTGATCATTATACATGAAGAAATAACCAATTTCATCGTTTGGTTTATGTTTTACACGCGTTTTAAATTTTATTGCCGAAATCGCTTTTTCTCGCCGAGATAAGCACGTTTTCTGAAATGCCGCTCTCCCGTCACTCTGGTTAAAGTGTTATGAAAAAAAAGGCTGTTGGGGGCTAGGGAGTATCGAGTTGATCATTATACATGAAGAAATAACCAATTTCATCGTTTGGTTTATGTTTTACACGCGTTTTAAATTTTATTGCCGAAATCGCTTTTTCTCGCCGAGATAAGCACGTTTTCTGAAATGCCGCTCTCCCGTCACTCTGGTTAAAGTGTTATGAAAAAAAAGGCTGTTGGGGGCTAGGGAGTATCGAGTTGATCATTATACATGAAGAAATAACCAATTTCATCGTTTGGTTTATGTTTTACACGCGTTTTAAATTTTATTGCCGAAATCGCTTTTTCTCGCCGAGATAAGCACGTTTTCTGAAATGCCGCTCTCCCGTCACTCTGGTTGAAGTGTTATGAAAAAAAAGGCTGTTGGGGGCTAGGGAGTATCGAGTTGATCATTATACATGAAGAAATAACCAATTTCATCGTTTGGTTTATGTTTTACACGCGTTTTAAATTTTATTGCCGAAATCGCTTTTTCTCGCCGAGATAAGCACGTTTTCTGAAATGCCGCTCTCCCGTCACTCTGGTTAAAGTGTTATGAAAAAAAAGGCTGTTGGGGGCTAGGGAGTATCGAGTTGATCATTATACATGAAGAAATAACCAATTTCATCGTTTGGTTTATGTTTTACACGCGTTTTAAATTTTATTGCCGAAATCGCTTTTTCTCGCCGAGATAAGCACGTTTTCTGAAATGCCGCTCTCCCGTCACTCTGGTTAAAGTGTTATGAAAAAAAAAGGCTGTTGGGGGCTAGGGAGTATCGAGTTGATCATTATACATGAAGAAATAACCAATTTCATCGTTTGGTTTATGTTTTACACGCGTTTTAAATTTTATTGCCGAAATCGCTTTTTCTCGCCGAGATAAGCACGTTTTCTGAAATGCCGCTCTCCCGTCACTCTGGTTAAAGTGTTATGAAAAAAAAGGCTGTTGGGGGCTAGGGAGTATCGAGTTGATCATTATACATGAAGAAATAACCAATTTCATCGTTTGGTTTATGTTTTACACGCGTTTTAAATTTTATTGCCGAAATCGCTTTTTCTCGCCGAGATAAGCACGTTTTCTGAAATGCCGCTCTCCCGTCACTCTGGTTAAAGTGTTATGAAAAAAAAGGCTGTTGGGGGCTAGGGAGTATCGAGTTGATCATTATACATGAAGAAATAACCAATTTCATCGTTTGGTTTATGTTTTACACGCGTTTTAAATTTTATTGCCGAAATCGCTTTTTCTCGCCGAGATAAGCACGTTTTCTGAAATGCCGCTCTCCTGTCACTCTGGTTAAAGTGTTATGAAAAAAAAGGCTGTTGGGGGCTAGGGAGTATCGAGTTGATCATTATACATGAAGAAATAACCAATTTCATCGTTTGGTTTATGTTTTACACGATGCTGAGCTCCAGCTGGAAGTGTAAAAAGAACCGGGCTGGTTAAAAAAAGAACCGGGCGACCCGGTAAAATTGCTTAGCCGGGGCTCTGGAAGCCTAACACGGCGTGATCTTGTCCAAAAAGCCGCTGCTGAGCTCCAGCTGGAAGTGTAAAAAGAACCGGGCTGGTTAAAAAAAAGAACCGGGCGACCCGGTAAAATTGCTTAGCCGGGGCTCTGGAAGCCTAACACGGCGTGATCTTGTCCAAAAAGCCGCTGCTGAGCTCCAGCTGGAAGTGTAAAAAGAACCGGGATGGTTAAAAAAAAAAGAACCGGGCGGCCCGGTAAAATTGCTTAGCCGGCGCTCTGGAAGCCTAACCCGGCGTGATACTGTGCAAAAAGCCGCTGCTGAGCTCCAGCTGGAAGTGTAAAAAAAACCGGGCTGGTTAAAAAAAAGAACCGGGCGACCCTGTAAAATTGCTTAGCCGGGGCTCTGGAAGCCTAACACGGCGTGATCTTGTCCAAAAACCCGCTGCTGAGCTCCAGCTGGAAGTGTAAAAAGAACCGGGCTGGTTAAAAAAAAGAACCGGGCGGGCCGGTAAAATTGCTTAGCCGGGGCTCTGGAAGCCTAACACGGCGTGATCTTGTCCAAAAAGCCGCTCGTGAGCTCCAGCTGGAAGTGTAAAAAGAACCGGGCTGGTTCAAAAAAAGAACCGGGCGGCCCGGTAGAATTGCTTAGCCGAGGTCCTGGAAGCCTAACCCGGCGTGATCTTGCGCAATAAGCCGCTGCTGAGCTCCAGCTGGAAGTGTAAAAAGAACCGGGCTGGTTCAAAAAAAGAACCGGGCGGCCCGGTAAAATTGCTTAGCCGGGGTCCTGGAAGCCTAACGCGGCGTGATCTTGCCCGAAAGTCGGCCTCTATACTTCCATATTAGGTACCAGGCGCTCAGAGTCAACTTGGCAAAAATTTTCTAAGTGCCCACGGCTCTGCGGGGATTGTGCGTCCGACCCGCGCCGGTTCTCCAGCCGGCCTAAAATAACGCAAAACCAGCCTCTCCCCCTGGAGCTCACAGCCAAAGGCGAAACTTTTCTAAGTGCCTACGGCTCTGCGGGCTTTTGAGTCCGCCCCGCGCCGGTTCGTCGGTCGGCCTCAAAAAGCGAAAAATCAGCCTCTCTCCCTGGAGCTCGACTCGAGTTGATCATTATACATGAAGAAATAACCAATTTCATCGTTTGGTTTATGTTTTACACGCGTTTTAAATTTTATTGCCGAAATCGCTTTTTCTCGCCGAGATAAGCACGTTTTCTGAAATGCCGCTCTCCCGTCACTCTGGTTAAAGTGTTATGAAAAAAAAGGCTGTTGGGGGCTAGGGAGTATCGAGTTGATCATTATACATGAAGAAATAACCAATTTCATCGTTTGGTTTATGTTTTACACGCGTTTTAAATTTTATTGCCGAAATCGCTTTTTCTCGCCGAGATAAGCACGTTTTCTGAAATGCCGCTCTCCCGTCACTCTGGTTAAAGTGTTATGAAAAAAAAGGCTGTTGGGGGCTAGGGAGTATCGAGTTGATCAATATACATGAAGAAATAACCAATTTCATCGTTTGGTTTATGTTTTACACGCGTTTTAAATTTTATTGCCGAAATCGCTTTTTCTCGCCGAGATAAGCACGTTTTCTGAAATGCCGCTCTCCCGTCACTCTGGTTAAAGTGTTATGAAAAAAAAGGCTGTTGGGGGCTAGGGAGTATCGAGTTGATCATTATACATGAAGAAATAACCAATTTCATCGTTTGGTTTATGTTTTACACGCGTTTTAAATTTTATTGCCGAAATCGCTTTTTCTCGCCAAGATAAGCACGTTTTCTGAAATGCCACTCTCCCGTCACTCTGGTTAAAGTGTTATGAAAAAAAAGGCTGTTGGGGGCTAGGGAGTATCGAGTTGATCATTATACATGAAGAAATAACCAATTTCATCGTTTGGTTTATGTTTTACACGCGTTTTAAATTTTATTGCCGAAATCGCTTTTTCTCGCCGAGATAAGCACGTTTTCTGAAATGCCGCTCTCCCGTCACTCTGGTTAAAGTGTTATGAAATAAAAGGCTGTTGGGGGCTAGGGAGTATCGAGTTGATCATTATACATGAAGAAATAACCAATTTCATCGTTTGGTTTATGTTTTACACGCGTTTTAAATTTTATTGCCGAAATCGCTTTTTCTCGCCGAGATAAGCACGTTTTCTGAAATGCCGCTCTCCCGTCACTCTGGTTAAAGTGTTATGAAATAAAAGGCTGTTGGGGGCTAGGGAGTATCGAGTTGATCATTATACATGAAGAAATAACCAATTTCATCGTTTGGTTTATGTTTTACACGCGTTTTAAATTTTATTGCCGAAATCGCTTTTTCTCGCCGAGATAAGCACGTTTTCTGAAATGCCGCTCTCCCGTCACTCTGGTTAAAGTGTTATGATAAAAAAGGCTGTTGGGGGCTAGGGAGTATCGAGTTGATCATTATACATGAAGAAATAACCAATTTCATCGTTTGGTTTATGTTTTACACGCGTTTTAAATTTTATTGCCGAAATCGCTTTTTCTCGCCGAGATAAGCACGTTTTCTGAAATGCCGCTCTCCCGTCACTCTGGTTAAAGTGTTATGAAAAAAAAGGCTGTTGGGGGCTAGGGAGTATCGAGTTGATCATTATACATGAAGAAATAACCAATTTCATCGTTTGGTTTATGTTTTACACGCGTTTTAAATTTTATTGCCGAAATCGCTTTTTCTCGCCGAGATAAGCACGTTTTCTGAAATGCCGCTCTCCCGTCACTCTGGTTAAAGTGTTATGAAAAAAAAGGCTGTTGGGGGCTAGGGAGTATCGAGTTGATCATTATACATGAAGAAATAACCAATTTCATCGTTTGGTTTATGTTTTACACGTGTTTTAAATGTTATTGCCGAAATCGCTTTTTCTCGCCGAGATAAGCACGTTTTCTGAAATGCCGCTCTCCCGTCACTCTGGTTAAAGTGTTATGAAAAAAAAGGCTGTTGGGGGCTAGGGAGTATCGAGTTGATCATTATACATGAAGAAATAACCAATTTCATCGTTTGGTTTATGTTTTACACGCGTTTTAAATTTTATTGCCGAAATCGCTTTTTCTCGCCGAGATAAGCACGTTTTCTGAAATGCCGCTCTCCCGTCACTCTGGTTAAAGTGTTATGAAAAAAAAGGCTGTTGGGGGCTAGGGAGTATCGAGTTGATCATTATACATGAAGAAATAACCAATTTCATCGTTTGGTTTATGTTTTACACGCGTTTTAAATTTTATTGCCGAAATCGCTTTTTCTCGCCGAGATAAGCACGTTTTCTGAAATGCCGCTCTCCCGTCACTCTGGTTAAAGTGTTATGAAAAAAAAGGCTGTTGGGGGCTAGGGAGTATCGAGTTGATCATTATACATGAAGAAATAACCAATTTCATCGTTTGGTTTATGTTTTACACGCGTTTTAAATTTTATTGCCGAAATCGCTTTTTCTCGCCGAGATAAGCACGTTTTCTGAAATGCCGCTCTCCCGTCACTCTGGTTAAAGTGTTATGAAAAAAAAGGCTGTTGGGGGCTAGGGAGTATCGAGTTGATCATTATACATGAAGAAATAACCAATTTCATCGTTTGGTTTATGTTTTACACGCGTTTTAAATTTTATTGCCGAAATCGCTTTTTCTCGCCGAGATAAGCACGTTTTCTGAAATGCCGCTCTCCCGTCACTCTGGTTAAAGTGTTATGAAAAAAAAGGCTGTTGGGGGCTAGGGAGTATCGAGTTGATCATTATACATGAAGAAATAACCAATTTCATCGTTTGGTTTATGTTTTACACGCGTTTTAAATTTTATTGCCGAAATCGCTTTTTCTCGCCGAGATAAGCACGTTTTCTGAAATGCCGCTCTCCCGTCACTCTGGTTAAAGTGTTATGAAAAAAAAGGCTGTTGGGGGCTAGGGAGTATCGAGTTGATCATTATACATGAAGAAATAACCAATTTCATCGTTTGGTTTATGTTTTACACGCGTTTTAAATTTTATTGCCGAAATCGCTTTTTCTCGCCGAGATAAGCACGTTTTCTGAAATGCCGCTCTCCCGTCACTCTGGTTAAAGTGTTATGAAAAAAAAGGCTGTTGGGGGCTAGGGAGTATCAAGTTGATCATTATACATGAAGAAATAACCAATTTCATCGTTTGGTTTATGTTTTACACGCGTTTTAAATTTTATTGCCGAAATCGCTTTTTCTCGCCGAGATAAGCACGTTTTCTGAAATGCCGCTCTCCCGTCACTCTGGTTAAAGTGTTATGAAAAAAAAAGGCTGTTGGGGGCTAGGGAGTATCGAGTTGATCATTATACATGAAGAAATAACCAATTTCATCGTTTGGTTTATGTTTTACACGCGTTTTAAATTTTATTGCCGAAATCGCTTTTTCTCGCCGAGATAAGCACGTTTTCTGAAATGCCGCTCTCCCGTCACTCTGGTTAAAGTGTTATGAAAAAAAAGGCTCTTGGGGGCTAGGGAGTATCGAGTTGATCATTATACATGAAGAAATAACCAATTTCATCGTTTGGTTTATGTTTTACACGCGTTTTAAATTTTATTGCCGAAATCGCTTTTTCTCGCCGAGATAAGCACGTTTTCTGAAATGCCGCTCTCCCGTCACTCTGGTTAAAGTGTTATGAAAAAAAAAGGCTGTTGGGGGCTAGGGAGTATCGAGTTGATCATTATACATGAAGAAATAACCAATTTCATCGTTTGGTTTATGTTTTACACGCGTTTTAAATTTTATTGCCGAAATCGCTTTTTCTCGCCGAGATAAGCACGTTTTCTGAAATGCCGCTCTCCCGTCACTCTGGTTAAAGTGTTATGAAAAAAAAGGCTGTTGGGGGCTAGGGAGTATCGAGTTGATCATTATACATGAAGAAATAACCAATTTCATCGTTTGGTTTATGTTTTACACGCGTTTTAAATTTTATTGCCGAAATCGCTTTTTCTCGCCGAGATAAGCACGTTTTCTGAAATGCCGCTCTCCCGTCACTCTGGTTAAAGTGTTATGAAAAAAAAGGCTGTTGGGGGCTAGGGAGTATCGAGTTGATCATTATACATGAAGAAATAACCAATTTCATCGTTTGGTTTATGTTTTACACGCGTTTTAAATTTTATTGCCGAAATCGCTTTTTCTCGCCGAGATAAGCACGTTTTCTGAAATGCCGCTCTCCCGTCACTCTGGTTAAAGTGTTATGAAAAAAAAGGCTGTTGGGGGCTAGGGAGTATCGAGTTGATCATTATACATGAAGAAATAACCAATTTCATCGTTTGGTTTATGTTTTACACGCGTTTTAAATTTTATTGCCGAAATCGCTTTTTCTCGCCGAGATAAGCACGTTTTCTGAAATGCCGCTCTCCCGTCACTCTGGTTAAAGTGTTATGATAAAAAAGGCTGTTGGGGGCTAGGGAGTATCGAGTTGATCATTATACATGAAGAAATAACCAATTTCATCGTTTGGTTTATGTTTTACACGCGTTTTAAATTTTATTGCCGAAATCGCTTTTTCTCGCCGAGATAAGCACGTTTTCTGAAATGCCGCTCTCCCGTCACTCTGGTTAAAGTGTTATGAAAAAAAAGGCTGTTGGGGGCTAGGGAGTATCGAGTTGATCATTATACATGAAGAAATAACCAATTTCATCGTTTGGTTTATGTTTTACACGCGTTTTAAATTTTATTGCCGAAATCGCTTTTTCTCGCCGAGATAAGCACGTTTTCTGAAATGCCGCTCTCCCGTCACTCTGGTTAAAGTGTTATGAAAAAAAAGGCTGTTGGGGGCTAGGGAGTATCGAGTTGATCATTATACATGAAGAAATAACCAATTTCATCGTTTGGTTTATGTTTTACACGCGTTTTAAATTTTATTGCCGAAATCGCTTTTTCTCGCCGAGATAAGCACGTTTTCTGAAATGCCGCTCTCCCGTCACTCTGGTTAAAGTGTTATGAAAAAAAAGGCTGTTGGGGGCTAGGGAGTATCGAGTTGATCATTATACATGAAGAAATAACCAATTTCATCGTTTGGTTTATGTTTTACACGCGTTTTAAATTTTATTGCCGAAATCGCTTTTTCTCGCCGAGATAAGCACGTTTTCTGAAATGCCGCTCTCCCGTCACTCTGGTTAAAGTGTTATGAAAAAAAAGGCTGTTGGGGGCTAGGGAGTATCAAGTTGATCATTATACATGAAGAAATAACCAATTTTATCGTTTGGTTTATGTTTTCCACGCGTTTTAAATTTTATTGCCGAAATCGCTTTTTCTCGCCGAGATAAGCACGTTTTCTGAAATGCCGCTCTCCCGTCACTCTGGTTAAAGTGTTATGAAAAAAAAGGCTGTTGGGGGCTAGGGAGTATCGAGTTGATCATTATACATGAAGAAATAAGCAATTTCATCGTTTGGTTTATGTTTTACACGCGTTTTAAATTTTATTGCCGAAATCGCTTTTTCTCGCCGAGATAAGCACGTTTTCTGAAATGCCGCTCTCCCGTCACTCTGGTTAAAGTGTTATGAAAAAAAAGGCTGTTGGGGGCTAGGGAGTATTGAGTTGATCATTATACATGAAGAAATAACCAATTTCATCGTTTGGTTTATGTTTTACACGCGTTTTAAATTTTATTGCCGAAATCGCTTTTTCTCGCCGAGATAAGCACGTTTTCTGAAATGCCGCTCTCCCGTCACTCTGGTTAAAGTGTTATGAAAAAAAAGGCTGTTGGGGGCTAGGGAGTATCGAGTTGATCATTATACATGAAGAAATAACCAATTTCATCGTTTGGTTTATGTTTTACACGCATTTTAAATTTTATTGCCGAAATCGCTTTTTCTCGCCGAGATAAGCACGTTTTCTGAAATGCCGCTCTCCCGTCACTCTGGTTAAAGTGTTATGAAAAAAAAGGCTGTTGGGGGCTAGGGAGTATCGAGTTGATCATTATACATGAAGAAATAACCAATTTCATCGTTTGGTTTATGTTTTACACGATGCTGAGCTCCAGCTGGAAGTGTAAAAAGAACCGGGCTGGTTAAAAAAAGAACCGGGCGACCCGGTAAAATTGCTTAGCCGGGGCTCTGGAAGCCTAACACGGCGTGATCTTGTCCAAAAAGCCGCTGCTGAGCTCCAGCTGGAAGTGTAAAAAGAACCGGGCTGGTTAAAAAAAAGAACCGGGCGACCCGGTAAAATTGCTTAGCCGGGGCTCTGGAAGCCTAACACGGCGTGATCTTGTCCAAAAAGCCGCTGCTGAGCTCCAGCTGGAAGTGTAAAAAGAACCGGCATGGTTAAAAAAAAAAGAACCGGGCGGCCCGGTAAAATTGCTTAGCCGGCGCTCTGGAAGCCTAACCCGGCGTGATACTGTGCAAAAAGCCGCTGCTGAGCTCCAGCTGGAAGTGTAAAAAAAACCGGGCTGGTTAAAAAAAAGAACCGGGCGACCCTGTAAAATTGCTTAGCCGGGGCTCTGGAAGCCTAACACGGCGTGATCTTGTCCAAAAACCCGCTGCTGAGCTCCAGCTGGAAGTGTAAAAAGAACCGGGCTGGTTAAAAAAAAGAACCGGGCGGGCCGGTAAAATTGCTTAGCCGGGGCTCTGGAAGCCTAACACGGCGTGATCTTGTCCAAAAAGCCGCTCGTGAGCTCCAGCTGGAAGTGTAAAAAGAACCGGGCTGGTTCAAAAAAAGAACCGGGCGGCCCGGTAGAATTGCTTAGCCGAGGTCCTGGAAGCCTAACCCGGCGTGATCTTGCGCAATAAGCCGCTGCTGAGCTCCAGCTGGAAGTGTAAAAAGAACCGGGCTGGTTCAAAAAAAGAACCGGGCGGCCCGGTAAAATTGCTTAGCCGGGGTCCTGGAAGCCTAACGCGGCGTGATCTTGCCCGAAAGTCGGCCTCTATACTTCCATATTAGGTACCAGGCGCTCAGAGTCAACTTGGCAAAAATTTTCTAAGTGCCCACGGCTCTGCGGGGATTGTGCGTCCGACCCGCGCCGGTTCTCCAGCCGGCCTAAAATAACGCAAAACCAGCCTCTCCCCCTGGAGCTCACAGCCAAAGGCGAAACTTTTCTAAGTGCCTACGGCTCTGCGGGCTTTTGAGTCCGCCCCGCGCCGGTTCGTCGGTCGGCCTCAAAAAGCGAAAAATCAGCCTCTCTCCCTGGAGCTCGACTCGAGTTGATCATTATACATGAAGAAATAACCAATTTCATCGTTTGGTTTATGTTTTACACGCGTTTTAAATTTTATTGCCGAAATCGCTTTTTCTCGCCGAGATAAGCACGTTTTCTGAAATGCCGCTCTCCCGTCACTCTGGTTAAAGTGTTATGAAAAAAAAGGCTGTTGGGGGCTAGGGAGTATCGAGTTGATCATTATACATGAAGAAATAACCAATTTCATCGTTTGGTTTATGTTTTACACGCGTTTTAAATTTTATTGCCGAAATCGCTTTTTCTCGCCGAGATAAGCACGTTTTCGGAAATGCCGCTCTCCCGTCACTCTGGTTAAAGTGTTATGAAAAAAAAGGCTGTTGGGGGCTAGGGAGTATCGAGTTGATCATTATACATGAAGAAATAACCAATTTCATCGTTTGGTTTATGTTTTACACGCGTTTTAAATTTTATTGCCGAAATCGCTTTTTCTCGCCGAGATAAGCACGTTTTCTGAAATGCCGCTCTCCCGTCACTCTGGTTAAAGTGTTATGAAAAAAAAGGCTGTTGGGGGCTAGGGAGTATCGAGTTGATCATTATACATGAAGAAATAACCAATTTCATCGTTTGGTTTATGTTTTACACGCGTTTTAAATTTTATTGCCGAAATCGCTTTTTCTCGCCAAGATAAGCACGTTTTCTGAAATGCCACTCTCCCGTCACTCTGGTTAAAGTGTTATGAAAAAAAAGGCTGTTGGGGGCTAGGGAGTATCGAGTTGATCATTATACATGAAGAAATAACCAATTTCATCGTTTGGTTTATGTTTTACACGCGTTTTAAATTTTATTGCCGAAATCGCTTTTTCTCGCCGAGATAAGCACGTTTTCTGAAATGCCGCTCTCCCGTCACTCTGGTTAAAGTGTTATGAAAAAAAAGGCTGTTGGGGGCTAGGGAGTATCGAGTTGATCATTATACATGAAGAAATAACCAATTTCATCGTTTGGTTTATGTTTTACACGCGTTTTAAATTTTATTGCCGAAATCGCTTTTTCTCGCCGAGATAAGCACGTTTTCTGAAATGCCGCTCTCCCGTCACTCTGGTTAAAGTGTTATGAAAAAAAAGGCTGTTGGGGGCTAGGGAGTATCGAGTTGATCATTATACATGAAGAAATAACCAATTTCATCGTTTGGTTTATGTTTTACACGCGTTTTAAATTTTATTGCCGAAATCGCTTTTTCTCGCCGAGATAAGCACGTTTTCTGAAATGCCGCTCTCCCGTCACTCTGGTTAAAGTGTTATGAAAAAAAAGGCTGTTGGGGGCTAGGGAGTATCGAGTTGATCATTATACATGAAGAAATAACCAATTTCATCGTTTGGTTTATGTTTTACACGCGTTTTAAATTTTATTGCCGAAATCGCTTTTTCTCGCCGAGATAAGCACGTTTTCTGAAATGCCGCTCTCCCGTCACTCTGGTTAAAGTGTTATGAAAAAAAAGGCTGTTGGGGGCTAGGGAGTATCGAGTTGATCATTATACATGAAGAAATAACCAATTTCATCGTTTGGTTTATGTTTTACACGCGTTTTAAATTTTATTGCCGAAATCGCTTTTTCTCGCCGAGATAAGCACGTTTTCTGAAATGCCGCTCTCCCGTCACTCTGGTTAAAGTGTTGTGAAAAAAAAGGCTGTTGGGGGCTAGGGAGTATTGAGTTGATCATTATACATGAAGAAATAACCAATTTCATCGTTTGGTTTATGTTTTACACGCGTTTTAAATTTTATTGCCGAAATCGCTTTTTCTCGCCGAGATAAGCACGTTTTCTGAAATGCCGCTCTCCCGTCACTCTGGTTAAAGTGTTATGAAAAAAAAGGCTGTTGGGGGCTAGGGAGTATCGAGTTGATCATTATACATGAAGAAATAACCAATTTCATCGTTTGGTTTATGTTTTACACGCGTTTTAAATTTTATTGCCGAAATCGCTTTTTCTCGCCGAGATAAGCACGTTTTCTGAAATGCCGCTCTCCCGTCACTCTGGTTAAAGTGTTATGAAAAAAAAAGGCTGTTGGGGGCTAGGGAGTATCGAGTTGATCATTATACATGAAGAAATAACCAATTTCATCGTTTGGTTTATATTTTACACGCGTTTTAAATTTTATTGCCGAAATCGCTTTTTCTCGCCGAGATAAGCACGTTTTCTGAAATGCCGCTCTCCCGTCACTCTGGTTAAAGTGTTATGAAAAAAAAGGCTGTTGGGGGCTAGGGAGTATCGAGTTGATCATTATACATGAAGAAATAACCAATTTCATCGTTTGGTTTATGGTTTTACACGCGTTTTAAATTTTATTGCCGAAATCGCTTTTTCTCGCCGAGATAAGCACGTTTTCTGAAATGCCGCTCTCCCGTCACTCTGGTTAAAGTGTTATGAAAAAAAAGGCTGTTGGGGGCTAGGGAGTATCGAGTTGATCATTATACATGAAGAAATAACCAATTTCATCGTTTGGTTTATGTTTTACACGCGTTTTAAATTTTATTGCCGAAATCGCTTTTTCTCGCCGAGATAAGCACGTTTTCTGAAATGCCGCTCTCCCGTCACTCTGGTTAAAGTGTTATGAAAAAAAAGGCTGTTGGGGGCTAGGGAGTATCGAGTTGATCATTATACATGAAGAAATAACCAATTTCATCGTTTGGTTTATGTTTTACACGCGTTTTAAATTTTATTGCCGAAATCGCTTTTTCTCGCCGAGATAAGCACGTTTTCTGAAATGCCGCTCTCCCGTCACTCTGGTTAAAGTGTTATGAAAAAAAAGGCTGTTGGGGGCTAGGGAGTATCGAGTTGATCATTATACATGAAGAAATAACCAATTTCATCGTTTGGTTTATGTTTTACACGCGTTTTAAATTTTATTGCCGAAATCGCTTTTTCTCGCCGAGATAAGCACGTTTTCTGAAATGCCGCTCTCCCGTCACTCTGGTTGAAGTGTTATGAAAAAAAAGGCTGTTGGGGGCTAGGGAGTATCGAGTTGATCATTATACATGAAGAAATAACCAATTTCATCGTTTGGTTTATGTTTTACACGCGTTTTAAATTTTATTGCCGAAATCGCTTTTTCTCGCCGAGATAAGCACGTTTTCTGAAATGCCGCTCTCCCGTCACTCTGGTTAAAGTGTTATGAAAAAAAAGGCTGTTGGGGGCTAGGGAGTATCGAGTTGATCATTATACATGAAGAAATAACCAATTTCATCGTTTGGTTTATGTTTTACACGCGTTTTAAATTTTATTGCCGAAATCGCTTTTTCTCGCCGAGATAAGCACGTTTTCTGAAATGCCGCTCTCCCGTCACTCTGGTTAAAGTGTTATGAAAAAAAAAGGCTGTTGGGGGCTAGGGAGTATCGAGTTGATCATTATACATGAAGAAATAACCAATTTCATCGTTTGGTTTATGTTTTAAACGCGTTTTAAATTTTATTGCCGAAATCGCTTTTTCTCGCCGAGATAAGCACGTTTTCTGAAATGCCGCTCTCCCGTCACTCTGGTTAAAGTGTTATGAAAAAAAAGGCTGTTGGGGGCTAGGGAGTATCGAGTTGATCATTATACATGAAGAAATAACCAATTTCATCGTTTGGTTTATGTTTTACACGCGTTTTAAATTTTATTGCCGAAATCGCTTTTTCTCGCCGAGATAAGCACGTTTTCTGAAATGCCGCTCTCCCGTCACTCTGGTTAAAGTGTTATGAAAAAAAAGGCTGTTGGGGGCTAGGGAGTATCGAGTTGATCATTATACATGAAGAAATAACCAATTTCATCGTTTGGTTTATGTTTTACACGCGTTTTAAATTTTATTGCCGAAATCGCTTTTTCTCGCCGAGATAAGCACGTTTTCTGAAATGCCGCTCTCCCGTCACTCTGGTTAAAGTGTTATGAAAAAAAAGGCTGTTGGGGGCTAGGGAGTATCGAGTTGATCATTATACATGAAGAAATAACCAATTTCATCGTTTGGTTTATGTTTTACACGATGCTGAGCTCCAGCTGGAAGTGTAAAAAGAACCGGGCTGGTTAAAAAAAGAACCGGGCGACCCGGTAAAATTGCTTAGCCGGGGCTCTGGAAGCCTAACACGGCGTGATCTTGTCCAAAAAGCCGCTGCTGAGCTCCAGCTGGAAGTGTAAAAAGAACCGGGCTGGTTAAAAAAAAGAACCGGGCGACCCGGTAAAATTGCTTAGCCGGGGCTCTGGAAGCCTAACACGGCGTGATCTTGTCCAAAAAGCCGCTGCTGAGCTCCAGCTGGAAGTGTAAAAAGAACCGGGATGGTTAAAAAAAAAAGAACCGGGCGGCCCGGTAAAATTGCTTAGCCGGCGCTCTGGAAGCCTAACCCGGCGTGATACTGTGCAAAAAGCCGCTGCTGAGCTCCAGCTGGAAGTGTAAAAAAAACCGGGCTGGTTAAAAAAAAGAACCGGGCGACCCTGTAAAATTGCTTAGCCGGGGCTCTGGAAGCCTAACACGGCGTGATCTTGTCCAAAAACCCGCTGCTGAGCTCCAGCTGGAAGTGTAAAAAGAACCGGGCTGGTTAAAAAAAAGAACCGGGCGGGCCGGTAAAATTGCTTAGCCGGGGCTCTGGAAGCCTAACACGGCGTGATCTTGTCCAAAAAGCCGCTCGTGAGCTCCAGCTGGAAGTGTAAAAAGAACCGGGCTGGTTCAAAAAAAGAACCGGGCGGCCCGGTAGAATTGCTTAGCCGAGGTCCTGGAAGCCTAACCCGGCGTGATCTTGCGCAATAAGCCGCTGCTGAGCTCCAGCTGGAAGTGTAAAAAGAACCGGGCTGGTTCAAAAAAAGAACCGGGCGGCCCGGTAAAATTGCTTAGCCGGGGTCCTGGAAGCCTAACGCGGCGTGATCTTGCCCGAAAGTCGGCCTCTATACTTCCATATTAGGTACCAGGCGCTCAGAGTCAACTTGGCAAAAATTTTCTAAGTGCCCACGGCTCTGCGGGGATTGTGCGTCCGACCCGCGCCGGTTCTCCAGCCGGCCTAAAATAACGCAAAACCAGCCTCTCCCCCTGGAGCTCACAGCCAAAGGCGAAACTTTTCTAAGTGCCTACGGCTCTGCGGGCTTTTGAGTCCGCCCCGCGCCGGTTCGTCGGTCGGCCTCAAAAAGCGAAAAATCAGCCTCTCTCCCTGGAGCTCGACTCGAGTTGATCATTATACATGAAGAAATAACCAATTTCATCGTTTGGTTTATGTTTTACACGCGTTTTAAATTTTATTGCCGAAATCGCTTTTTCTCGCCGAGATAAGCACGTTTTCTGAAATGCCGCTCTCCCGTCACTCTGGTTAAAGTGTTATGAAAAAAAGGCTGTTGGGGGCTAGGGAGTATCGAGTTGATCATTATACATGAAGAAATAACCAATTTCATCGTTTGGTTTATGTTTTACACGCGTTTTAAATTTTATTGCCGAAATCGCTTTTTCTCGCCGAGATAAGCACGTTTTCTGAAATGCCGCTCTCCCGTCACTCTGGTTAAAGTGTTATGAAAAAAAAGGCTGTTGGGGGCTAGGGAGTATCGAGTTGATCATTATACATGAAGAAATAACCAATTTCATCGTTTGGTTTATGTTTTACACGCGTTTTAAATTTTATTGCCGAAATCGCTTTTTCTCGCCGAGATAAGCACGTTTTCTGAAATGCCGCTCTCCCGTCACTCTGGTTAAAGTGTTATGAAAAAAAAGGCTGTTGGGGGCTAGGGAGTATCGAGTTGATCATTATACATGAAGAAATAACCAATTTCATCGTTTGGTTTATGTTTTACACGCGTTTTAAATTTTATTGCCGAAATCGCTTTTTCTCGCCAAGATAAGCACGTTTTCTGAAATGCCACTCTCCCGTCACTCTGGTTAAAGTGTTATGAAAAAAAAGGCTGTTGGGGGCTAGGGAGTATCGAGTTGATCATTATACATGAAGAAATAACCAATTTCATCGTTTGGTTTATGTTTTACACGCGTTTTAAATTTTATTGCCGAAATCGCTTTTTCTCGCCGAGATAAGCACGTTTTCTGAAATGCCGCTCTCCCGTCACTCTGGTTAAAGTGTTATGAAAAAAAAGGCTGTTGGGGGCTAGGGAGTATCGAGTTGATCATTATACATGAAGAAATAACCAATTTCATCGTTTGGTTTATGTTTTACACGCGTTTTAAATTTTATTGCCGAAATCGCTTTTTCTCGCCGAGATAAGCACGTTTTCTGAAATGCCGCTCTCCCGTCACTCTGGTTAAAGTGTTATGAAAAAAAAGGCTGTTGGGGGCTAGGGAGTATCGAGTTGATCATTATACATGAAGAAATAACCAATTTCATCGTTTGGTTTATGTTTTACACGCGTTTTAAATTTTATTGCCGAAATCGCTTTTTCTCGCCGAGATAAGCACGTTTTCTGAAATGCCGCTCTCCCGTCACTCTGGTTAAAGTGTTATGAAAAAAAAGGCTGTTGGGGGCTAGGGAGTATCGAGTTGATCATTATACATGAAGAAATAACCAATTTCATCGTTTGGTTTATGTTTTACACGCGTTTTAAATTTTATTGCCGAAATCGCTTTTTCTCGCCGAGATAAGCACGTTTTCTGAAATGCCGCTCTCCCGTCACTCTGGTTAAAGTGTTATGAAAAAAAAGGCTGTTGGGGGCTAGGGAGTATCGAGTTGATCATTATACATGAAGAAATAACCAATTTCATCGTTTGGTTTATGTTTTACACGCGTTTTAAATTTTATTGCCGAAATCGCTTTTTCTCGCCGAGATAAGCACGTTTTCTGAAATGCCGCTCTCCCGTCACTCTGGTTAAAGTGTTATGAAAAAAAAGGCTGTTGGGGGCTAGGGAGTATCGAGTTGATCATTATACATGAAGAAATAACCAATTTCATCGTTTGGTTTATGTTTTACACGCGTTTTAAATTTTATTGCCGAAATCGCTTTTTCTCGCCGAGATAAGCACGTTTTCTGAAATGCCGCTCTCCCGTCACTCTGGTTAAAGTGTTATGAAAAAAAAGGCTGTTGGGGGCTAGGGAGTATCGAGTTGATCATTATACATGAAGAAATAACCAATTTCATCGTTTGGTTTATGTTTTACACGCGTTTTAAATTTTATTGCCGAAATCGCTTTTTCTCGCCGAGATAAGCACGTTTTCTGAAATGCCGCTCTCCCGTCACTCTGGTTAAAGTGTTATGAAAAAAAAGGCTGTTGGGGGCTAGGGAGTATCGAGTTGATCATTATACATGAAGAAATAACCAATTTCATCGTTTGGTTTATGTTTTACACGCGTTTTAAATTTTATTGCCGAAATCGCTTTTTCTCGCCGAGATAAGCACGTTTTCTGAAATGCCGCTCTCCCGTCACTCTGGTTAAAGTGTTATGAAAAAAAAGGCTGTTGGGGGCTAGGGAGTATCGAGTTGATCATTATACATGAAGAAATAACCAATTTCATCGTTTGGTTTATGTTTTACACGCGTTTTAAATTTTATTGCCGAAATCGCTTTTTCTCGCCGAGATAAGCACGTTTTCTGAAATGCCGCTCTCCCGTCACTCTGGTTAAAGTGTTATGAAAAAAAAGGCTGTTGGGGGCTAGGGAGTATCGAGTTGATCATTATACATGAAGAAATAACCAATTTCATCGTTTGGTTTATGTTTTACACGCGTTTTAAATTTTATTGCCGAAATCGCTTTTTCTCGCCGAGATAAGCACGTTTTCTGAAATGCCGCTCTCCCGTCACTCTGGTTAAAGTGTTATGAAAAAAAAGGCTGTTGGGGGCTAGGGAGTATCGAGTTGATCATTATACATGAAGAAATAACCAATTTCATCGTTTGGTTTATGTTTTACACGCGTTTTAAATTTTATTGCCGAAATCGCTTTTTCTCGCCGAGATAAGCACGTTTTCTGAAATGCCGCTCTCCCGTCACTCTGGTTAAAGTGTTATGAAAAAAAAGGCTGTTGGGGGCTAGGGAGTATCGAGTTGATCATTATACATGAAGAAATAACCAATTTCATCGTTTGGTTTATGTTTTACACGCGTTTTAAATTTTATTGCCGAAATCGCTTTTTCTCGCCGAGATAAGCACGTTTTCTGAAATGCCGCTCTCCCGTCACTCTGGTTAAAGTGTTATGAAAAAAAAGGCTGTTGGGGGCTAGGGAGTATCGAGTTGATCATTATACATGAAGAAATAACCAATTTCATCGTTTGGTTTATGTTTTACACGCGTTTTAAATTTTATTGCCGAAATCGCTTTTTCTCGCCGAGATAAGCACGTTTTCTGAAATGCCGCTCTCCCGTCACTCTGGTTAAAGTGTTATGAAAAAAAAGGCTGTTGGGGGCTAGGGAGTATCGAGTTGATCATTATACATGAAGAAATAACCAATTTCATCGTTTGGTTTATGTTTTACACGCGTTTTAAATTTTATTGCCGAAATCGCTTTTTCTCGCCGAGATAAGCACGTTTTCTGAAATGCCGCTCTCCCGTCACTCTGGTTAAAGTGTTATGAAAAAAAAGGCTGTTGGGGGCTAGGGAGTATCGAGTTGATCATTATACATGAAGAAATAACCAATTTCATCGTTTGGTTTATGTTTTACACGCGTTTTAAATTTTATTGCCGAAATCGCTTTTTCTCGCCGAGATAAGCACGTTTTCTGAAATGCCGCTCTCCCGTCACTCTGGTTAAAGTGTTATGAAAAAAAAGGCTGTTGGGGGCTAGGGAGTATCGAGTTGATCATTATACATGAAGAAATAACCAATTTCATCGTTTGGTTTATGTTTTACACGCGTTTTAAATTTTATTGCCGAAATCGCTTTTTCTCGCCGAGATAAGCACGTTTTCTGAAATGCCGCTCTCCCGTCACTCTGGTTAAAGTGTTATGAAAAAAAAGGCTGTTGGGGGCTAGGGAGTATCGAGTTGATCATTATACATGAAGAAATAACCAATTTCATCGTTTGGTTTATGTTTTACACGCGTTTTAAATTTTATTGCCGAAATCGCTTTTTCTCGCCGAGATAAGCACGTTTTCTGAAATGCCGCTCTCCCGTCACTCTGGTTAAAGTGTTATGAAAAAAAAGGCTGTTGGGGGCTAGGGAGTATCGAGTTGATCATTATACATGAAGAAATAACCAATTTCATCGTTTGGTTTATGTTTTACACGCGTTTTAAATTTTATTGCCGAAATCGCTTTTTCTCGCCGAGATAAGCACGTTTTCTGAAATGCCGCTCTCCCGTCACTCTGGTTAAAGTGTTATGAAAAAAAAGGCTGTTGGGGGCTAGGGAGTATCGAGTTGATCATTATACATGAAGAAATAACCAATTTCATCGTTTGGTTTATGTTTTACACGCGTTTTAAATTTTATTGCCGAAATCGCTTTTTCTCGCCGAGATAAGCACGTTTTCTGAAATGCCGCTCTCCCGTCACTCTGGTTAAAGTGTTATGAAAAAAAAGGCTGTTGGGGGCTAGGGAGTATCGAGTTGATCATTATACATGAAGAAATAACCAATTTCATCGTTTGGTTTATGTTTTACACGCGTTTTAAATTTTATTGCCGAAATCGCTTTTTCTCGCCGAGATAAGCACGTTTTCTGAAATGCCGCTCTCCCGTCACTCTGGTTAAAGTGTTATGAAAAAAAAGGCTGTTGGGGGCTAGGGAGTATCGAGTTGATCATTATACATGAAGAAATAACCAATTTCATCGTTTGGTTTATGTTTTACACGCGTTTTAAATTTTATTGCCGAAATCGCTTTTTCTCGCCGAGATAAGCACGTTTTCTGAAATGCCGCTCTCCCGTCACTCTGGTTAAAGTGTTATGAAAAAAAAGGCTGTTGGGGGCTAGGGAGTATCGAGTTGATCATTATACATGAAGAAATAACCAATTTCATCGTTTGGTTTATGTTTTACACGCGTTTTAAATTTTATTGCCGAAATCGCTTTTTCTCGCCGAGATAAGCACGTTTTCTGAAATGCCGCTCTCCCGTCACTCTGGTTAAAGTGTTATGAAAAAAAAGGCTGTTGGGGGCTAGGGAGTATCGAGTTGATCATTATACATGAAGAAATAACCAATTTCATCGTTTGGTTTATGTTTTACACGCGTTTTAAATTTTATTGCCGAAATCGCTTTTTCTCGCCGAGATAAGCACGTTTTCTGAAATGCCGCTCTCCCGTCACTCTGGTTAAAGTGTTATGAAAAAAAAGGCTGTTGGGGGCTAGGGAGTATCGAGTTGATCATTATACATGAAGAAATAACCAATTTCATCGTTTGGTTTATGTTTTACACGCGTTTTAAATTTTATTGCCGAAATCGCTTTTTCTCGCCGAGATAAGCACGTTTTCTGAAATGCCGCTCTCCCGTCACTCTGGTTAAAGTGTTATGAAAAAAAAGGCTGTTGGGGGCTAGGGAGTATCGAGTTGATCATTATACATGAAGAAATAACCAATTTCATCGTTTGGTTTATGTTTTACACGCGTTTTAAATTTTATTGCCGAAATCGCTTTTTCTCGCCGAGATAAGCACGTTTTCTGAAATGCCGCTCTCCCGTCACTCTGGTTAAAGTGTTATGAAAAAAAAGGCTGTTGGGGGCTAGGGAGTATCGAGTTGATCATTATACATGAAGAAATAACCAATTTCATCGTTTGGTTTATGTTTTACACGCGTTTTAAATTTTATTGCCGAAATCGCTTTTTCTCGCCGAGATAAGCACGTTTTCTGAAATGCCGCTCTCCCGTCACTCTGGTTAAAGTGTTATGAAAAAAAAGGCTGTTGGGGGCTAGGGAGTATCGAGTTGATCATTATACATGAAGAAATAACCAATTTCATCGTTTGGTTTATGTTTTACACGCGTTTTAAATTTTATTGCCGAAATCGCTTTTTCTCGCCGAGATAAGCACGTTTTCTGAAATGCCGCTCTCCCGTCACTCTGGTTAAAGTGTTATGAAAAAAAAGGCTGTTGGGGGCTAGGGAGTATCGAGTTGATCATTATACATGAAGAAATAACCAATTTCATCGTTTGGTTTATGTTTTACACGCGTTTTAAATTTTATTGCCGAAATCGCTTTTTCTCGCCGAGATAAGCACGTTTTCTGAAATGCCGCTCTCCCGTCACTCTGGTTAAAGTGTTATGAAAAAAAAGGCTGTTGGGGGCTAGGGAGTATCGAGTTGATCATTATACATGAAGAAATAACCAATTTCATCGTTTGGTTTATGTTTTACACGCGTTTTAAATTTTATTGCCGAAATCGCTTTTTCTCGCCGAGATAAGCACGTTTTCTGAAATGCCGCTCTCCCGTCACTCTGGTTAAAGTGTTATGAAAAAAAAGGCTGTTGGGGGCTAGGGAGTATCGAGTTGATCATTATACATGAAGAAATAACCAATTTCATCGTTTGGTTTATGTTTTACACGCGTTTTAAATTTTATTGCCGAAATCGCTTTTTCTCGCCGAGATAAGCACGTTTTCTGAAATGCCGCTCTCCCGTCACTCTGGTTAAAGTGTTATGAAAAAAAAGGCTGTTGGGGGCTAGGGAGTATCGAGTTGATCATTATACATGAAGAAATAACCAATTTCATCGTTTGGTTTATGTTTTACACGCGTTTTAAATTTTATTGCCGAAATCGCTTTTTCTCGCCGAGATAAGCACGTTTTCTGAAATGCCGCTCTCCCGTCACTCTGGTTAAAGTGTTATGAAAAAAAAGGCTGTTGGGGGCTAGGGAGTATCGAGTTGATCATTATACATGAAGAAATAACCAATTTCATCGTTTGGTTTATGTTTTACACGCGTTTTAAATTTTATTGCCGAAATCGCTTTTTCTCGCCGAGATAAGCACGTTTTCTGAAATGCCGCTCTCCCGTCACTCTGGTTAAAGTGTTATGAAAAAAAAGGCTGTTGGGGGCTAGGGAGTATCGAGTTGATCATTATACATGAAGAAATAACCAATTTCATCGTTTGGTTTATGTTTTACACGCGTTTTAAATTTTATTGCCGAAATCGCTTTTTCTCGCCGAGATAAGCACGTTTTCTGAAATGCCGCTCTCCCGTCACTCTGGTTAAAGTGTTATGAAAAAAAAGGCTGTTGGGGGCTAGGGAGTATCGAGTTGATCATTATACATGAAGAAATAACCAATTTCATCGTTTGGTTTATGTTTTACACGCGTTTTAAATTTTATTGCCGAAATCGCTTTTTCTCGCCGAGATAAGCACGTTTTCTGAAATGCCGCTCTCCCGTCACTCTGGTTAAAGTGTTATGAAAAAAAAGGCTGTTGGGGGCTAGGGAGTATCGAGTTGATCATTATACATGAAGAAATAACCAATTTCATCGTTTGGTTTATGTTTTACACGCGTTTTAAATTTTATTGCCGAAATCGCTTTTTCTCGCCGAGATAAGCACGTTTTCTGAAATGCCGCTCTCCCGTCACTCTGGTTAAAGTGTTATGAAAAAAAAGGCTGTTGGGGGCTAGGGAGTATCGAGTTGATCATTATACATGAAGAAATAACCAATTTCATCGTTTGGTTTATGTTTTACACGCGTTTTAAATTTTATTGCCGAAATCGCTTTTTCTCGCCGAGATAAGCACGTTTTCTGAAATGCCGCTCTCCCGTCACTCTGGTTAAAGTGTTATGAAAAAAAAGGCTGTTGGGGGCTAGGGAGTATCGAGTTGATCATTATACATGAAGAAATAACCAATTTCATCGTTTGGTTTATGTTTTACACGCGTTTTAAATTTTATTGCCGAAATCGCTTTTTCTCGCCGAGATAAGCACGTTTTCTGAAATGCCGCTCTCCCGTCACTCTGGTTAAAGTGTTATGAAAAAAAAGGCTGTTGGGGGCTAGGGAGTATCGAGTTGATCATTATACATGAAGAAATAACCAATTTCATCGTTTGGTTTATGTTTTACACGCGTTTTAAATTTTATTGCCGAAATCGCTTTTTCTCGCCGAGATAAGCACGTTTTCTGAAATGCCGCTCTCCCGTCACTCTGGTTAAAGTGTTATGAAAAAAAAGGCTGTTGGGGGCTAGGGAGTATCGAGTTGATCATTATACATGAAGAAATAACCAATTTCATCGTTTGGTTTATGTTTTACACGCGTTTTAAATTTTATTGCCGAAATCGCTTTTTCTCGCCGAGATAAGCACGTTTTCTGAAATGCCGCTCTCCCGTCACTCTGGTTAAAGTGTTATGAAAAAAAAGGCTGTTGGGGGCTAGGGAGTATCGAGTTGATCATTATACATGAAGAAATAACCAATTTCATCGTTTGGTTTATGTTTTACACGCGTTTTAAATTTTATTGCCGAAATCGCTTTTTCTCGCCGAGATAAGCACGTTTTCTGAAATGCCGCTCTCCCGTCACTCTGGTTAAAGTGTTATGAAAAAAAAGGCTGTTGGGGGCTAGGGAGTATCGAGTTGATCATTATACATGAAGAAATAACCAATTTCATCGTTTGGTTTATGTTTTACACGCGTTTTAAATTTTATTGCCGAAATCGCTTTTTCTCGCCGAGATAAGCACGTTTTCTGAAATGCCGCTCTCCCGTCACTCTGGTTAAAGTGTTATGAAAAAAAAGGCTGTTGGGGGCTAGGGAGTATCGAGTTGATCATTATACATGAAGAAATAACCAATTTCATCGTTTGGTTTATGTTTTACACGCGTTTTAAATTTTATTGCCGAAATCGCTTTTTCTCGCCGAGATAAGCACGTTTTCTGAAATGCCGCTCTCCCGTCACTCTGGTTAAAGTGTTATGAAAAAAAAGGCTGTTGGGGGCTAGGGAGTATCGAGTTGATCATTATACATGAAGAAATAACCAATTTCATCGTTTGGTTTATGTTTTACACGCGTTTTAAATTTTATTGCCGAAATCGCTTTTTCTCGCCGAGATAAGCACGTTTTCTGAAATGCCGCTCTCCCGTCACTCTGGTTAAAGTGTTATGAAAAAAAAGGCTGTTGGGGGCTAGGGAGTATCGAGTTGATCATTATACATGAAGAAATAACCAATTTCATCGTTTGGTTTATGTTTTACACGCGTTTTAAATTTTATTGCCGAAATCGCTTTTTCTCGCCGAGATAAGCACGTTTTCTGAAATGCCGCTCTCCCGTCACTCTGGTTAAAGTGTTATGAAAAAAAAGGCTGTTGGGGGCTAGGGAGTATCGAGTTGATCATTATACATGAAGAAATAACCAATTTCATCGTTTGGTTTATGTTTTACACGCGTTTTAAATTTTATTGCCGAAATCGCTTTTTCTCGCCGAGATAAGCACGTTTTCTGAAATGCCGCTCTCCCGTCACTCTGGTTAAAGTGTTATGAAAAAAAAGGCTGTTGGGGGCTAGGGAGTATCGAGTTGATCATTATACATGAAGAAATAACCAATTTCATCGTTTGGTTTATGTTTTACACGCGTTTTAAATTTTATTGCCGAAATCGCTTTTTCTCGCCGAGATAAGCACGTTTTCTGAAATGCCGCTCTCCCGTCACTCTGGTTAAAGTGTTATGAAAAAAAAGGCTGTTGGGGGCTAGGGAGTATCGAGTTGATCATTATACATGAAGAAATAACCAATTTCATCGTTTGGTTTATGTTTTACACGCGTTTTAAATTTTATTGCCGAAATCGCTTTTTCTCGCCGAGATAAGCACGTTTTCTGAAATGCCGCTCTCCCGTCACTCTGGTTAAAGTGTTATGAAAAAAAAGGCTGTTGGGGGCTAGGGAGTATCGAGTTGATCATTATACATGAAGAAATAACCAATTTCATCGTTTGGTTTATGTTTTACACGCGTTTTAAATTTTATTGCCGAAATCGCTTTTTCTCGCCGAGATAAGCACGTTTTCTGAAATGCCGCTCTCCCGTCACTCTGGTTAAAGTGTTATGAAAAAAAAGGCTGTTGGGGGCTAGGGAGTATCGAGTTGATCATTATACATGAAGAAATAACCAATTTCATCGTTTGGTTTATGTTTTACACGCGTTTTAAATTTTATTGCCGAAATCGCTTTTTCTCGCCGAGATAAGCACGTTTTCTGAAATGCCGCTCTCCCGTCACTCTGGTTAAAGTGTTATGAAAAAAAAGGCTGTTGGGGGCTAGGGAGTATCGAGTTGATCATTATACATGAAGAAATAACCAATTTCATCGTTTGGTTTATGTTTTACACGCGTTTTAAATTTTATTGCCGAAATCGCTTTTTCTCGCCGAGATAAGCACGTTTTCTGAAATGCCGCTCTCCCGTCACTCTGGTTAAAGTGTTATGAAAAAAAAGGCTGTTGGGGGCTAGGGAGTATCGAGTTGATCATTATACATGAAGAAATAACCAATTTCATCGTTTGGTTTATGTTTTACACGCGTTTTAAATTTTATTGCCGAAATCGCTTTTTCTCGCCGAGATAAGCACGTTTTCTGAAATGCCGCTCTCCCGTCACTCTGGTTAAAGTGTTATGAAAAAAAAGGCTGTTGGGGGCTAGGGAGTATCGAGTTGATCATTATACATGAAGAAATAACCAATTTCATCGTTTGGTTTATGTTTTACACGCGTTTTAAATTTTATTGCCGAAATCGCTTTTTCTCGCCGAGATAAGCACGTTTTCTGAAATGCCGCTCTCCCGTCACTCTGGTTAAAGTGTTATGAAAAAAAAGGCTGTTGGGGGCTAGGGAGTATCGAGTTGATCATTATACATGAAGAAATAACCAATTTCATCGTTTGGTTTATGTTTTACACGCGTTTTAAATTTTATTGCCGAAATCGCTTTTTCTCGCCGAGATAAGCACGTTTTCTGAAATGCCGCTCTCCCGTCACTCTGGTTAAAGTGTTATGAAAAAAAAGGCTGTTGGGGGCTAGGGAGTATCGAGTTGATCATTATACATGAAGAAATAACCAATTTCATCGTTTGGTTTATGTTTTACACGCGTTTTAAATTTTATTGCCGAAATCGCTTTTTCTCGCCGAGATAAGCACGTTTTCTGAAATGCCGCTCTCCCGTCACTCTGGTTAAAGTGTTATGAAAAAAAAGGCTGTTGGGGGCTAGGGAGTATCGAGTTGATCATTATACATGAAGAAATAACCAATTTCATCGTTTGGTTTATGTTTTACACGCGTTTTAAATTTTATTGCCGAAATCGCTTTTTCTCGCCGAGATAAGCACGTTTTCTGAAATGCCGCTCTCCCGTCACTCTGGTTAAAGTGTTATGAAAAAAAAGGCTGTTGGGGGCTAGGGAGTATCGAGTTGATCATTATACATGAAGAAATAACCAATTTCATCGTTTGGTTTATGTTTTACACGCGTTTTAAATTTTATTGCCGAAATCGCTTTTTCTCGCCGAGATAAGCACGTTTTCTGAAATGCCGCTCTCCCGTCACTCTGGTTAAAGTGTTATGAAAAAAAAGGCTGTTGGGGGCTAGGGAGTATCGAGTTGATCATTATACATGAAGAAATAACCAATTTCATCGTTTGGTTTATGTTTTACACGCGTTTTAAATTTTATTGCCGAAATCGCTTTTTCTCGCCGAGATAAGCACGTTTTCTGAAATGCCGCTCTCCCGTCACTCTGGTTAAAGTGTTATGAAAAAAAAGGCTGTTGGGGGCTAGGGAGTATCGAGTTGATCATTATACATGAAGAAATAACCAATTTCATCGTTTGGTTTATGTTTTACACGCGTTTTAAATTTTATTGCCGAAATCGCTTTTTCTCGCCGAGATAAGCACGTTTTCTGAAATGCCGCTCTCCCGTCACTCTGGTTAAAGTGTTATGAAAAAAAAGGCTGTTGGGGGCTAGGGAGTATCGAGTTGATCATTATACATGAAGAAATAACCAATTTCATCGTTTGGTTTATGTTTTACACGCGTTTTAAATTTTATTGCCGAAATCGCTTTTTCTCGCCGAGATAAGCACGTTTTCTGAAATGCCGCTCTCCCGTCACTCTGGTTAAAGTGTTATGAAAAAAAAGGCTGTTGGGGGCTAGGGAGTATCGAGTTGATCATTATACATGAAGAAATAACCAATTTCATCGTTTGGTTTATGTTTTACACGCGTTTTAAATTTTATTGCCGAAATCGCTTTTTCTCGCCGAGATAAGCACGTTTTCTGAAATGCCGCTCTCCCGTCACTCTGGTTAAAGTGTTATGAAAAAAAAGGCTGTTGGGGGCTAGGGAGTATCGAGTTGATCATTATACATGAAGAAATAACCAATTTCATCGTTTGGTTTATGTTTTACACGCGTTTTAAATTTTATTGCCGAAATCGCTTTTTCTCGCCGAGATAAGCACGTTTTCTGAAATGCCGCTCTCCCGTCACTCTGGTTAAAGTGTTATGAAAAAAAAGGCTGTTGGGGGCTAGGGAGTATCGAGTTGATCATTATACATGAAGAAATAACCAATTTCATCGTTTGGTTTATGTTTTACACGCGTTTTAAATTTTATTGCCGAAATCGCTTTTTCTCGCCGAGATAAGCACGTTTTCTGAAATGCCGCTCTCCCGTCACTCTGGTTAAAGTGTTATGAAAAAAAAGGCTGTTGGGGGCTAGGGAGTATCGAGTTGATCATTATACATGAAGAAATAACCAATTTCATCGTTTGGTTTATGTTTTACACGCGTTTTAAATTTTATTGCCGAAATCGCTTTTTCTCGCCGAGATAGAGCACGTTTTCTGAAATGCCGCTCTCCCGTCACTCTGGTTAAAGTGTTATGAAAAAAAAGGCTGTTGGGGGCTAGGGAGTATCGAGTTGATCATTATACATGAAGAAATAACCAATTTCATCGTTTGGTTTATGTTTTACACGCGTTTTAAATTTTATTGCCGAAATCGCTTTTTCTCGCCGAGATAAGCACGTTTTCTGAAATGCCGCTCTCCCGTCACTCTGGTTAAAGTGTTATGAAAAAAAAGGCTGTTGGGGGCTAGGGAGTATCGAGTTGATCATTATACATGAAGAAATAACCAATTTCATCGTTTGGTTTATGTTTTACACGCGTTTTAAATTTTATTGCCGAAATCGCTTTTTCTCGCCGAGATAAGCACGTTTTCTGAAATGCCGCTCTCCCGTCACTCTGGTTAAAGTGTTATGAAAAAAAAGGCTGTTGGGGGCTAGGGAGTATCGAGTTGATCATTATACATGAAGAAATAACCAATTTCATCGTTTGGTTTATGTTTTACACGCGTTTTAAATTTTATTGCCGAAATCGCTTTTTCTCGCCGAGATAAGCACGTTTTCTGAAATGCCGCTCTCCCGTCACTCTGGTTAAAGTGTTATGAAAAAAAAGGCTGTTGGGGGCTAGGGAGTATCGAGTTGATCATTATACATGAAGAAATAACCAATTTCATCGTTTGGTTTATGTTTTACACGCGTTTTAAATTTTATTGCCGAAATCGCTTTTTCTCGCCGAGATAAGCACGTTTTCTGAAATGCCGCTCTCCCGTCACTCTGGTTAAAGTGTTATGAAAAAAAAGGCTGTTGGGGGCTAGGGAGTATCGAGTTGATCATTATACATGAAGAAATAAGCAATTTCATCGTTTGGTTTATGTTTTACACGCGTTTTAAATTTTATTGCCGAAATCGCTTTTTCTCGCCGAGATAAGCACGTTTTCTGAAATGCCGCTCTCTCCCCCGTCACTCTGGTTAAAGTGTTATGAAAAAAAAGGCTGTTGGGGGCTAGGGGAGTATCGAGTTGATCATTATACATGAAGAAATAACCAATTTCATCGTTTGGTTTATGTTTTACACGCGTTTTAAATTTTATTGCCGAAATCTGCTTTTTCTCGGGCCGAGATAAGCACGTTTTCTGAAATGCCGCTCTCTCCGTCACTCTGGTTAAAGTGTTATGAAAAAAAAGGCTGTTGGGGGCTTAGGGAGTATCGAGGTTGATCATTATACATGAAGAAAATAACCAATTTCATCGTTTGGTTTATGTTTTACACGCGTTTTAAATTTTTTGCCAGAAATCTGCTTTTTCTCGCCGAGATAAGCACGTTTTCTGAATGCCGCTCTCCCGTCACTCTGGTTAAAGTGTTATGAAAAAAAAGGCTGTTGGGGGCTAGGGAGTATCGAGTTGATCATTATACATGAAGAAATAAGCAATTTCATCGTTTGGTTTATGTTTTACACGCGTTTTAAATTTTATTGCGAAATCCGCTTTTTCTCGCCGAGGATAAGCACGTTTTTCTGAAATGGCCGCTCTCACCCGTCACTCTGGTTAAAGTGATTATTGAAAAAAAAGGCTGTTGGGGGCTAGGAGTATCGAGTTGATCATTATACATGAAGAAATAACCAATTTCAATCTGTTTTGGTTTTTTTATTGCCGAAATCGCTTTTTCTCGCCGAGATAAGCACGTTTTCTGAAATGCCGCTCTCCCGTCACTCTGGTTAAAGTGTTATGAAAAAAAAGGCTGTTGGGGGCTAGGGAGTATCGAGTTGATCATTATACATGAAGAAATAACCAATTTCATCGTTTGGTTTATGTTTTACACGCGTTTTAAATTTTATTGCCGAAATCGCTTTTTCTCGCCGAGATAAGCACGTTTTCTGAAATGCCGCTCTCCCGTCACTCTGGTTAAAGTGTTATGAAAAAAAAGGCTGTTGGGGGCTAGGGAGTATCGAGTTGATCATTATACATGAAGAAATAACCAATTTCATCGTTTGGTTTATGTTTTACACGCGTTTTAAATTTTATTGCCGAAATCGCTTTTTCTCGCCGAGATAAGCACGTTTTCTGAAATGCCGCTCTCCCGTCACTCTGGTTAAAGTGTTATGAAAAAAAAGGCTGTTGGGGGCTAGGGAGTATCGAGTTGATCATTATACATGAAGAAATAACCAATTTCATCGTTTGGTTTATGTTTTACACGCGTTTTAAATTTTATTGCCGAAATCGCTTTTTCTCGCCGAGATAAGCACGTTTTCTGAAATGCCGCTCTCCCGTCACTCTGGTTAAAGTGTTATGAAAAAAAAGGCTGTTGGGGGCTAGGGAGTATCGAGTTGATCATTATACATGAAGAAATAACCAATTTCATCGTTTGGTTTATGTTTTACACGCGTTTTAAATTTTATTGCCGAAATCGCTTTTTCTCGCCGAGATAAGCACGTTTTCTGAAATGCCGCTCTCCCGTCACTCTGGTTAAAGTGTTATGAAAAAAAAGGCTGTTGGAGTATCGAGTTGATCATTATACATGAAGAAATAACCAATTTCATCGTTTGGTTTATGTTTTACACGCGTTTTAAATTTTATTGCCGAAATCGCTTTTTCTCGCCGAGATAAGCCATTTTCTGAAATGCCGCTCTCCCGTCACTCTGGTTAAAGTGTTATGAAAAAAAAGGCTGTTGGGGGCTAGGGAGTATCGAGTTGATCATTATACATGAAGAAATAACCAATTTCATCGTTTGGTTTATGTTTTACACGCGTTTTAAATTTTATTGCCGAAATCGCTTTTTCTCGCCGAGATAAGCACGTTTTCTGAAATGCCGCTCTCCCGTCACTCTGGTTAAAGTGTTATGAAAAAAAAGGCTGTTGGGGGCTAGGGAGTATCGAGTTGATCATTATACATGAAGAAATAACCAATTTCATCGTTTGGTTTATGTTTTACACGCGTTTTAAATTTTATTGCCGAAATCGCTTTTTCTCGCCGAGATAAGCACGTTTTCTGAAATGCCGCTCTCCCGTCACTCTGGTTAAAGTGTTATGAAAAAAAAGGCTGTTGGGGGCTAGGGAGTATCGAGTTGATCATTATACATGAAGAAATAACCCATTTCATCGTTTGGTTTATGTTTTACACGCGTTTTAAATTTTATTGCCGAAATCGCTTTTTCTCGCCGAGATAAGCACGTTTTCTGAAATGCCGCTCTCCCGTCACTCTGGTTAAAGTGTTATGAAAAAAAAGGCTGTTGGGGGCTAGGGAGTATCGAGTTGATCATTATACATGAAGAAATAACCAATTTCATCGTTTGGTTTATGTTTTACACGCGTTTTAAATTTTATTGCCGAAATCGCTTTTTCTCGCCGAGATAAGCACGTTTTCTGAAATGCCGCTCTCCCGTCACTCTGGTTAAAGTGTTATGAAAAAAAAGGCTGTTGGGGGCTAGGGAGTATCGAGTTGATCATTATACATGAAGAAATAACCAATTTCATCGTTTGGTTTATGTTTTACACGCGTTTTAAATTTTATTGCCGAAATCGCTTTTTCTCGCCGAGATAAGCACGTTTTCTGAAATGCCGCTCTCCCGTCACTCTGGTTAAAGTGTTATGAAAAAAAAGGCTGTTGGGGGCTAGGGAGTATCGAGTTGATCATTATACATGAAGAAATAACCAATTTCATCGTTTGGTTTATGTTTTACACGCGTTTTAAATTTTATTGCCGAAATCGCTTTTTCTCGCCGAGATAAGCACGTTTTCTGAAATGCCGCTCTCCCGTCACTCTGGTTAAAGTGTTATGAAAAAAAAGGCTGTTGGGGGCTAGGGAGTATCGAGTTGATCATTATACATGAAGAAATAACCAATTTCATCGTTTGGTTTATGTTTTACACGCGTTTTAAATTTTATTGCCGAAATCGCTTTTTCTCGCCGAGATAAGCACGTTTTCTGAAATGCCGCTCTCCCGTCACTCTGGTTAAAGTGTTATGAAAAAAAAGGCTGTTGGGGGCTAGGGAGTATCGAGTTGATCATTATACATGAAGAAATAACCAATTTCATCGTTTGGTTTATGTTTTACACGCGTTTTAAATTTTATTGCTGAAAACGCTTTTTCTCGCCGAGATAAGCACGTTTTCTGAAATGCCGCTCTCCCGTCACTCTGGCTAAAGTGTTATGAAAAAAAAGGCTGTTGGGGGCTAGGGAGTATCGAGTTGATCATTATACATGAAGAAATAACCAATTTTTATCGTTTGGTTTATGTATTACACGCGTTTTAAATTTTATTGCCGAAATCGCTTTTTCTCGCCGAGATAAGCACGTTTTCTGAAATGCCGGTCTCCCGTCACTCTGGTTAAAGTATTATGAAAAAAAAGGCTGTTGGGGGCTAGGGAGTATCGAGTTGATCATTATACATGAAGAAATAACCAATTTCATCGTTTGGTTTATGTTTTACACGCGTTTTAAATTTTATTGCCGAAATCGCTTTTTCTCGCCGAGATAAGCACGTTTTCTGAAATGCCGCTCTCCCGTCACTCTGGTTAAAGTGTTATGAAAAAAAAGGCTGTTGGGGGCTAGGGAGTATCGAGTTGATCATTATACATGAAGAAATAACCAATTTCATCGTTTGGTTTATGTTTTACACGCGTTTTAAATTTTATTGCCGAAATCGCTTTTTCTCGCCGAGATAAGCACGTTTTCTGAAATGCCGCTTTCCCGTCACTCTGGTTAAAGTGTTATGAAAAAAAAGGCTGTTGGGGGCTAGGGAGTATCGAGTTGATCATTATACATGAAGAAATAACCAATTTCATCGTTTGGTTTATGTTTTACACGCGTTTTAAATTTTATTGCCGAAATCGCTTTTTCTCGCCGAGATAAGCACGTTTTCTGAAATGCCGCTCTCCCGTCACTCTGGTTAAAGTGTTGTGAAAAAAAAGGCTGTTGGGGGCTAGGGAGTATCGAGTTGATCATTATACATGAAGAAATAACCAATTTCATCGTTTGGTTTATGTTTTACACGCGTTTTAAATTTTATTGCCGAAATCGCTTTTTCTCGCCGAGATAAGCACGTTTTCTGAAATGCCGCTCTCCCGTCACTCTGGTTAAAGTGTTATGAAAAAAAAGGCTGTTGGGGGCTAGGGAGTATCGAGTTGATCATTATACATGAAGAAATAACCAATTTCATCGTTTGGTTTATGTTTTACACGCGTTTTAAATTTTATTGCCGAAATCGCTTTTTCTCGCCGAGATAAGCACGTTTTCTGAAATGCCGCTCTCCCGTCACTCTGGTTAAAGTGTTATGAAAAAAAAGGCTGTTGGGGGCTAGGGAGTATCGAGTTGATCATTATACATGAAGAAATAACCAATTTCATCGTTTGGTTTATGTTTTACACGAGTTTTAAATTTTATTGCCGAAATCGCTTTTTCTCGCCGAGATAAGCACGTTTTCTGAAATGCCGCTCTCCCGTCACTCTGGTTAAAGTGTTATGAAAAAAAAGGCTGTTGGGGGCTAGGGAGTATCGAGTTGATCATTATACATGAAGAAATAACCAATTTCATCGTTTGGTTTATGTTTTACACGCGTTTTAAATTTTATTGCTGAAATCGCTTTTTCTCGCCGAGATAAGCACGTTTTCTGAAATGCCGCTCTCCCGTCACTCTGGCTAAAGTGTTATGAAAAAAAAGGCTGTTGGGGGCTAGGGAGTATCGAGTTGATCATTATACATGAAGAAATAACCAATTTTTATCGTTTGGTTTATGTTTTACACGCGTTTTAAATTTTATTGCCGAAATCGCTTTTTCTCGCCGAGATAAGCACGTTTTCTGAAATGCCGGTCTCCCGTCACTCTGGTTAAAGTATTATGAAAAAAAAGGCTGTTGGGGGCTAGGGAGTATCGAGTTGATCATTATACATGAAGAAATAACCAATTTCATCGTTTGGTTTATGTTTTACACGCGTTTTAAATTTTATTGCCGAAATCGCTTTTTCTCGCCGAGATAAGCACGTTTTCTGAAATGCCGCTCTCCCGTCACTCTGGTTAAAGTGTTATGAAAAAAAAGGCTGTTGGGGGCTAGGGAGTATCGAGTTGATCATTATACATGAAGAAATAACCAATTTCATCGTTTGGTTTATGTTTTACACGCGTTTTAAATTTTATTGCCGAAATCGCTTTTTCTCGCCGAGATAAGCACGTTTTCTGAAATGCCGCTTTCCCGTCACTCTGGTTAAAGTGTTATGAAAAAAAGGCTGTTGGGGGCTAGGGAGTATCGAGTTGATCATTATACATGAAGAAATAACCAATTTCATCGTTTGGTTTATGTTTTACACGCGTTTTAAATTTTATTGCCAAAATCACTTTTTCTCGCCGAGATAAGCACGTTTTCTGAAATGCCGCTCTCCCGTCACTCTGGTTAAAGTGTTGTGAAAAAAAAGGCTGTTGGGGGCTAGGGAGTATCGAGTTGATCATTATACATGAAGAAATAACCAATTTCATCGTTTGGTTTATGTTTTACACGCGTTTTAAATTTTATTGCCGAAATCGCTTTTTCTCGCCGAGATAAGCACGTTTTCTGAAATGCCGCTCTCCCGTCACTCTGGTTAAAGTGTTATGAAAAAAAAGGCTGTTGGGGGCTAGGGAGTATCGAGTTGATCATTATACATGAAGAAATAACCAATTTCATCGTTTGGTTTATGTTTTACACGCGTTTTAAATTTTATTGCCGAAATCGCTTTTTCTCGCCGAGATAAGCACGTTTTCTGAAATGCCGCTCTCCCGTCACTCTGGTTAAAGTGTTATGAAAAAAAAGGCTGTTGGGGGCTAGGGAGTATCGAGTTGATCATTATACATGAAGAAATAACCAATTTCATCGTTTGGTTTATGTTTTACACGCGTTTTAAATTTTATTGCCGAAATCGCTTTTTCTCGCCGAGATAAGCACGTTTTCTGAAATGCCGCTCTCCCGTCACTCTGGTTAAAGTGTTATGAAAAAAAAGGCTGTTGGGGGCTAGGGAGTATCGAGTTGATCATTATACATGAAGAAATAACCAATTTCATCGTTTGGTTTATGTTTTACACGCGTTTTAAATTTTATTGCCGAAATCGCTTTTTCTCGCCGAGATAAGCACGTTTTCTGAAATGCCGCTCTCCCGTCACTCTGGTTAAAGTGTTATGAAAAAAAAGGCTGTTGGGGGCTAGGGAGTATCGAGTTGATCATTATACATGAAGAAATAACCAATTTCATCGTTTGGTTTATGTTTTACACGCGTTTTAAATTTTATTGCCGAAATCGCTTTTTCTCGCCGAGATAAGCACGTTTTGTGAAATGCCGCTCTCCCGTCACTCTGGTTAAAGTGTTATGAAAAAAAAGGCTGTTGGGGGCTAGGGAGTATCGAGTTGATCATTATACATGAAGAAATAACCAATTTCATCGTTTGGTTTATGTTTTACACGCTGCTGAGCTCCAGCTGGATGTGTAAAAAGAACCGGGCTGGTTAAAAAAAGAACCGGGCGACCCGGTAAAATTGCTTAGCCGGGGCTCTGGAAGCCTAACACGGCGTGATCTTGTCCAAAAAGCCGCTGCTGAGCTCCAGCTGGAAGTGTAAAAAGAACCGGGCTGGTTAAAAAAAAGAACCGGGCGGCCCGGTAAAATTGCCTAGCCGGGGTCCTGGAAGCCTAACCCGGCGTGATACTGTGCAAAAAGCCGCTGCTGAGCTCCAGCTGGAAGTGTAAAAAGAACCGGGCTGGTTAAAAAAAGAACCGGGCGACCCGGTAAAATTGCTTAGCCGGGGCTCTGGAAGCCTAACACGGCGTGATCTTGTCCAAAAAGCCGCTGCTGAGCTCCAGCTGGAAGTGTAAAAAGAACCAGGCTGGTTAAAAAAAAGAACCGGGCGGCCCGTTAAAATTGCTTAGCCGGGGCTCTGGAAGCCTAACCAGGCGTGATCTTGTCCAAAAAGCCGCTCGTGAGCTCCAGCTGGAAGTGTAAAAAGAACAGGGCTGGTTAAAAAAAAGAACCGGGCGGCCCGGTAAAATTGCTTAGCCGGGGTCCTGGAAGCCTAACCCGGCGTGATATTGTCCAAAAAGCCGCTGCTGAGCTCCAGCTGGAAGTGTAAAAAGAACCGGGCTGGTTAAAAAAAAAGAACCGGGCGGGCCGGTAAAATTGCTTAGCCGGGGCTCTGGAAGCCTAACACGGCGTGATCTTGTCCCAAAAGCCGCTCTTGAGCTTCAGCTGGAAGTGTAAAAAGAACCGGGCTGGTTCAAAAAAAAGAACCGGGCGGCCCGGTAGAATTGCTTAGCCGAGGTCCTGGAAGCCTAACCCGGCGTGATCTTGCGCCAAAAGCCGCTGCTGAGCTCCAGCTGGAAGTGTAAAAAGAACCGGACTGGTTCAAAAAAAGAACCGGGCGGGCCGGTAAAATTGCTTAGCCGGGGTCCTGGAAGCCTAACGCGGCGTGATCTTGCCCGAAAGTCGGCCTCTATACTTCCATATTAGGTACCAGGCGCTCAGAGCCAACTTGGCGAAAATTTTCTAAGTGCCCACGGCTCTGCGGGGATTGTGCGTCCGACCCACGCCGGTTCTCCAGCCGGCCTGAAATAACGCAAAACCAGCCTCTCCCCCTGGAGCTCACAGCCAAAGGCGAAACTTTTCTAAGTGCCTACGGCTCTGCGGGCTTTTGAGTCCGCCCCGCGCCGGTTCGTCGGTCGGCCTCAAAAAGCAAAAAATCAGCCTCTCTCCCTGGAGCTCGACTCGAGTTGATCATTATACATGAAGAAATAACCAATTTCATCGTTTGGTTTATGTTTTACACGCGTTTTAAATTTTATTGCCGAAATCGCTTTTTCTCGCCGAGATAAGCACGTTTTCTGAAATGCCACTCTCCCGTCACTGTGGTTAAAGTGTTATGAAAAAAAAGGCTGTTGGGGGCTAGGGAGTATCGAGTTGATCATTATACATGAAGAAATAACCAATTTCATCGTTTGGTTTATGTTTTACACGCGTTTTAAATTTTATTGCCGAAATCGCTTTTTCTCGCCGAGATAAGCACGTTTTCTGAAATGCCGCTCTCCCGTCACTCTGGTTAAAGTGTTATGAAAAAAAAGGCTGTTGGGGGCTAGGGAGTATCGAGTTGATCATTATACATGAAGAAAAAACCAATTTCATCGTTTGGTTTATGTTTTACACGCGTTTTAAATTCTATTGCCGAAATCGCTTTTTCTCGCCGAGATAAGCAAGTTTTCTGAAATGCCGCTCTCCCGTCACTCTGGTTAAAGTGTTATGAAAAAAAAGGCTGTTGGGGGCTAGGGAGTATCGAGTTGATCATTATACATGAAGAAATAACCAATTTCATCGTTTGGTTTATGTTTTACACGCTGCTGAGCTCCAGCTGGATGTGTAAAAAGAACCGGGCTGGTTAAAAAAAGAACCGGGCGACCCGGTAAAATTGCCTAGCCGGGGTCCTGGAAGCCTAACCCGGCGTGATACTGTGCAAAAAGCCGCTGCTGAGCTCCAGCTGGAAGTGTAAAAAGAACCGGGCTGGTTAAAAAAAGAACCGGGCGACCCGGTAAAATTGCTTAGCCGGGGCTCTGGAAGCCTAACACGGCGTGATCTTGTCCAAAAAGCCGCTGCTGAGCTCCAGCTGGAAGTGTAAAAAGAACCAGGCTGGTTAAAAAAAAGAACCGGGCGGCCCGTTAAAATTGCTTAGCCGGGGCTCTGGAAGCCTAACCAGGCGTGATCTTGTCCAAAAAGCCGCTCGTGAGCTCCAGCTGGAAGTGTAAAAAGAACCGGGCTGGTTAAAAAAAAGAACCGGGCGGCCCGGTAAAATTGCTTAGCCGGGGTCCTGGAAGCCTAACCCGGCGTGATATTGTCCAAAAAGCCGCTGCTGAGCTCCAGCTGGAAGTGTAAAAAGAACCGGGCTGGTTAAAAAAAAAGAACCGGGCGGGCCGGTAAAATTGCTTAGCCGGGGCTCTGGAAGCCTAACACGGCGTGATCTTGTCCCAAAAGCCGCTCGTGAGCTTCAGCTGGAAGTGTAAAAAGAACCGGGCTGGTTCAAAAAAAGAACCGGGCGGCCCGGTAGAATTGCTTAGCCGAGGTCCTGGAAGCCTAACCCGGCGTGATCTTGCGCCAAAAGCCGCTGCTGAGCTCCAGCTGGAAGTGTAAAAAGAACCGGACTGGTTCAAAAAAAGAACCGGGCGGGCCGGTAAAATTGCTTAGCCGGGGTCCTGGAAGCCTAACGCGGCGTGATCTTGCCCGAAAGTCGGCCTCTATACTTCCATATTAGGTACCAGGCGCTCAGAGCCAACTTGGCGAAAATTTTCTAAGTGCCCACGGCTCTGCGGGGATTGTGCGTCCGACCCGCGCCGGTTCTCCAGCCGGCCTGAAATAACGCAAAACCAGCCTCTCCCCCTGGAGCTCACAGCCAAAGGCGAAACTTTTCTAAGTGCCTACGGCTCTGCGGGCTTTTGAGTCCGCCCCGCGCCGGTTCGTCGGTCGGCCTCAAAAAGCAAAAAATCAGCCTCTCTCCCTGGAGCTCGACTCGAGTTGATCATTATACATGAAGAAATAACCAATTTCATCGTTTGGTTTATGTTTTACACGCGTTTTAAATTTTATTGCCGAAATCGCTTTTTCTCGCCGAGATAAGCACGTTTTCTGAAATGCCGCTCTCCCGTCACTCTGGTTAAAGTGTTATGAAAAAAAAGGCTGTTGGGGGCTAGGGAGTATCGAGTTGATCATTATACATGAAGAAATAACCAATTTCATCGTTTGGTTTATGTTTTACACGCGTTTTAAATTTTATTGCCGAAATCGCTTTTTCTCGCCGAGATAAGCACGTTTTCTGAAATGCCGCTCTCCCGTCACTCTGGTTAAAGTGTTATGAAAAAAAAGGCTGTTGGGGGCTAGGGAGTATCGAGTTGATCATTATACATGAAGAAATAACCCATTTCATCGTTTGGTTTATGTTTTACACGCGTTTTAAATTTTATTGCCGAAATCGCTTTTTCTCGCCGAGATAAGCACGTTTTCTGAAATGCCGCTCTCCCGTCACTCTGGTTAAAGTGTTATGAAAAAAAAGGCCGTTGGGGGCTAGGGAGTATCGAGTTGATCATTATACATGAAGAAATAACCAATTTCATCGTTTGGTTTATGTTTTACACGTTTTAAATTTTATTGCCGAAATCGCTTTTTCTCGCCGAGATAAGCACGTTTTCTGAAATGCCGCTCTCCCGTCACTCTGGTTAAAGTGTTATGAAAAAAAAGGCTGTTGGGGGCTAGGGAGTATCGAGTTGATCATTTTACATGAAGAAATAACCAATTTCATCGTTTGGTTTATGTTTTACACGCGTTTTAAATTTTATTGCCGAAATCGCTTTTTCTCGCCGAGATAAGCACGTTTTCTGAAATGCCGCTCTCCCGTCACTCTGGTTAAAGTGTTATGAAAAAAAAGGCTGTTGGGGGCTAGGGAGTATCGAGTTGATCATTATACATGAAGAAATAACCAATTTCATCGTTTGGTTTATGTTTTACACGCGTTTTAAATTTTATTGCCGAAATCGCTTTTTCTCGCCGAGATAAGCACGTTTTCTGAAATGCCGCTCTCCCGTCACTCTGGTTAAAGTGTTATGAAAAAAAAGGCTGTTGGGGGCTAGGGAGTATCGAGTTGATCATTATACATGAAGAAATAACCAATTTCATCGTTTGGTTTATGTTTTACACGCGTTTTAAATTTTATTGCCGAAATCGCTTTTTCTCGCCGAGATAAGCACGTTTTCTGAAATGCCGCTCTCCCGTCACTCTGGTTAAAGTGTTATGAAAAAAAAGGCTGTTGGGGGCTAGGGAGTATCGAGTTGATCATTATACATGAAGAAATAACCAATTTCATCGTTTGGTTTATGTTTTACACGCGTTTTAAATTTTATTGCCGAAATCGCTTTTTCTCGCCGAGATAAGCACCTTTTCTGAAATGCCGCTCTCCCGTCACTCTGGTTAAAGTGTTATGAAAAAAAAGGCTGTTGGGGGCTAGGGAGTATCGAGTTGATCATTATACATGAAGAAATAACCAATTTCATCGTTTGGTTTATGTTTTACACGCGTTTTAAATTTTATTGCCGAAATCGCTTTTTCTCGCCGAGATAAGCACGTTTTCTGAAATGCCGCTCTCCCGTCACTCTGGTTAAAGTGTTATGAAAAAAAAGGCTGTTGGGGGCTAGGGAGTATCGAGTTGATCATTATACATGAAGAAATAACCAATTTCATCGTTTGGTTTATGTTTTACACGCGTTTTAAATTTTATTGCCGAAATCGCTTTTTCTCGCCGAGATAAGCACGTTTTCTGAAATGCCGCTCTCCCGTCACTCTGGTTAAAGTGTTATGAAAAAAAAGGCTGTTGGGGGCTAGGGAGTATCGAGTTGATCATTATACATGAAGAAATAACCAATTTCATCGTTTGGTTTATGTTTTACACGCGTTTTAAATTTTATTGCCGAAATCGCTTTTTCTCGCCGAGATAAGCACGTTTTCTGAAATGCCGCTCTCCCGTCACTCTGGTTAAAGTGTTATGAAAAAAAAGGCTGTTGGGGGCTAGGGAGTATCGAGTTGATCATTATACATGAAGAAATAACCAATTTCATCGTTTGGTTTATGTTTTACACGCGTTTTAAATTTTATTGCCGAAATCGCTTTTTCTCGCCGAGATAAGCACGTTTTCTGAAATGCCACTCTCCCGTCACTGTGGTTAAAGTGTTATGAAAAAAAAGGCTGTTGGGGGCTAGGGAGTATCGAGTTGATCATTATACATGAAGAAATAACCAATTTCATCGTTTGGTTTATGTTTTACACGCGTTTTAAATTTTATTGCCGAAATCGCTTTTTCTCGCCGAGATAAGCACGTTTTCTGAAATGCCGCTCTCCCGTCACTCTGGTTAAAGTGTTATGAAAAAAAAGGCTGTTGGGGGCTAGGGAGTATCGAGTTGATCATTATACATGAAGAAATAACCAATTTCATCGTTTGGTTTATGTTTTACACGCGTTTTAAATTTTATTGCCGAAATCGCTTGTTCTCGCCGAGATAAGCACGTTTTCTGAAATGCCGCTCTCCCGTCACTCTGGTTAAAGTGTTATGAAAAAAAAGGCTGTTGGGGGCTAGGGAGTATCGAGTTGATCATTATACATGAAGAAATAACCAATTTCATCGTTTGGTTTATGTTTTACACGCGTTTTAAATTTTATTGCCGAAATCGCTTTTTCTCGCCGAGATAAGCACGTTTTCTGAAATGCCGCTCTCCCGTCACTCTGGTTAAAGTGTTAGTAAAAAAAAGGCTGTTGGGGGCTAGGGAGTATCGAGTTGATCATTATACATGAAGAAATAACCAATTTCATCGTTTGGTTTATGTTTTACACGCGTTTTAAATTTTATTGCCGAAATCGCTTTTTCTCGCCGAGATAAGCACGTTTTCTGAAATGCCGCTCTCCCGTCACTCTGGTTAAAGTGTTATGAAAAAAAAGGCTGTTGGGGGCTAGGGAGTATCGAGTTGATCATTATACATGAAGAAATAACCAATTTCATCGTTTGGTTTATGTTTTACACGCGTTTTAAATTTTATTGCCGAAATCGCTTTTTCTCGCCGAGATAAGCACGTTTTCTGAAATGCCGCTCTCCCGTCACTCTGGTTAAAGTGTTATGAAAAAAAAGGCTGTTGGGGGCTAGGGAGTATCGAGTTGATCATTATACATGAAGAAATAACCAATTTCATCGTTTGGTTTATGTTTTACACGCGTTTTAAATTTTATTGCCGAAATCGCTTTTTCTCGCCGAGATAAGCACGTTTTCTGAAATGCCGCTCTCCCGTCACTCTGGTTAAAGTGTTATGAAAAAAAAGGCTGTTGGGGGCTAGGGAGTATCGAGTTGATCATTATACATGAAGAAATAACCAATTTCATCGTTTGGTTTATGTTTTACACGCGTTTTAAATTTTATTGCCGAAATCGCTTTTTCTCGCCGAGATAAGCACGTTTTCTGAAATGCCGCTCTCCCGTCACTCTGGTTAAAGTGTTATGAAAAAAAAGGCTGTTGGGGGCTAGGGAGTATCGAGTTGATCATTATACATGAAGAAATAACCAATTTCATCGTTTGGTTTATGTTTTACACGCGTTTTAAATTTTATTGCCGAAATCGCTTTTTCTCGCCGAGATAAGCACGTTTTCTGAAATGCCGCTCTCCCGTCACTCTGGTTAAAGTGTTATGAAAAAAAAGGCTGTTGGGGGCTAGGGAGTATCGAGTTGATCATTATACATGAAGAAATAACCAATTTCATCGTTTGGTTTATGTTTTACACGCGTTTTAAATTTTATTGCCGAAATCGCTTTTTCTCGCCGAGATAAGCACGTTTTCTGAAATGCCGCTCTCCCGTCACTCTGGTTAAAGTGTTATGAAAAAAAAGGCTGTTGGGGGCTAGGGAGTATCGAGTTGATCATTATACATGAAGAAATAACCAATTTCATCGTTTGGTTTATGTTTTACACGCGTTTTAAATTTTATTGCCGAAATCGCTTTTTCTCGCCGAGATAAGCACGTTTTCTGAAATGCCGCTCTCCCGTCACTCTGGTTAAAGTGTTATGAAAAAAAAGGCTGTTGGGGGCTAGGGAGTATCGAGTTGATCATTATACATGAAGAAATAACCAATTTCATCGTTTGGTTTATGTTTTACACGCGTTTTAAATTTTATTGCCGAAATCGCTTTTTCTCGCCGAGATAAGCACGTTTTCTGAAATGCCGCTCTCCCGTCACTCTGGTTAAAGTGTTATGAAAAAAAAGGCTGTTGGGGGCTAGGGAGTATCGAGTTGATCATTATACATGAAGAAATAACCAATTTCATCGTTTGGTTTATGTTTTACACGCGTTTTAAATTTTATTGCCGAAATCGCTTTTTCTCGCCGAGATAAGCACGTTTTCTGAAATGCCGCTCTCCCGTCACTCTGGTTAAAGTGTTATGAAAAAAAAGGCTGTTGGGGGCTAGGGAGTATCGAGTTGATCATTATACATGAAGAAATAACCAATTTCATCGTTTGGTTTATGTTTTACACGCGTTTTAAATTTTATTGCCGAAATCGCTTTTTCTCGCCGAGATAAGCACGTTTTCTGAAATGCCGCTCTCCCGTCACTCTGGTTAAAGTGTTATGAAAAAAAAGGCTGTTGGGGGCTAGGGAGTATCGAGTTGATCATTATACATGAAGAAATAACCAATTTCATCGTTTGGTTTATGTTTTACACGCGTTTTAAATTTTATTGCCGAAATCGCTTTTTCTCGCCGAGATAAGCACGTTTTCTGAAATGCCGCTCTCCCGTCACTCTGGTTAAAGTGTTATGAAAAAAAAGGCTGTTGGGGGCTAGGGAGTATCGAGTTGATCATTATACATGAAGAAATAACCAATTTCATCGTTTGGTTTATGTTTTACACGCGTTTTAAATTTTATTGCCGAAAATCGCTTTTTCTCGCCGAGATAAGCACGTTTTCTGAAATGCCGCTCTCCCGTCACTCTGGTTAAAGTGTTATGAAAAAAAAGGCTGTTGGGGGCTAGGGAGTATCGAGTTGATCATTATACATGAAGAAATAACCAATTTCATCGTTTGGTTTATGTTTTACACGCGTTTTAAATTTTATTGCCGAAATCGCTTTTTCTCGCCGAGATAAGCACGTTTTCTGAAATGCCGCTCTCCCGTCACTCTGGTTAAAGTGTTATGAAAAAAAAGGCTGTTGGGGGCTAGGGAGTATCGAGTTGATCATTATACATGAAGAAATAACCAATTTCATCGTTTGGTTTATGTTTTACACGCGTTTTAAATTTTATTGCCGAAATCGCTTTTTCTCGCCGAGATAAGCACGTTTTCTGAAATGCCGCTCTCCCGTCACTCTGGTTAAAGTGTTATGAAAAAAAAGGCTGTTGGGGGCTAGGGAGTATCGAGTTGATCATTATACATGAAGAAATAACCAATTTCATCGTTTGGTTTATGTTTTACACGCGTTTTAAATTTTATTGCCGAAATCGCTTTTTCTCGCCGAGATAAGCACGTTTTCTGAAATGCCGCTCTCCCGTCACTCTGGTTAAAGTGTTATGAAAAAAAAGGCTGTTGGGGGCTAGGGAGTATCGAGTTGATCATTATACATGAAGAAATAACCAATTTCATCGTTTGGTTTATGTTTTACACGCGTTTTAAATTTTATTGCCGAAATCGCTTTTTCTCGCCGAGATAAGCACGTTTTCTGAAATGCCGCTCTCCCGTCACTCTGGTTAAAGTGTTATGAAAAAAAAGGCTGTTGGGGGCTAGGGAGTATCGAGTTGATCATTATACATGAAGAAATAACCAATTTCATCGTTTGGTTTATGTTTTACACGCGTTTTAAATTTTATTGCCGAAATCGCTTTTTCTCGCCGAGATAAGCACGTTTTCTGAAATGCCGCTCTCCCGTCACTCTGGTTAAAGTGTTATGAAAAAAAAGGCTGTTGGGGGCTAGGGAGTATCGAGTTGATCATTATACATGAAGAAATAACCAATTTCATCGTTTGGTTTATGTTTTACACGCGTTTTAAATTTTATTGCCGAAATCGCTTTTTCTCGCCGAGATAAGCACGTTTTCTGAAATGCCGCTCTCCCGTCACTCTGGTTAAAGTGTTATGAAAAAAAAGGCTGTTGGGGGCTAGGGAGTATCGAGTTGATCATTATACATGAAGAAATAACCAATTTCATCGTTTGGTTTATGTTTTACACGCGTTTTAAATTTTATTGCCGAAATCGCTTTTTCTCGCCGAGATAAGCACGTTTTCTGAAATGCCGCTCTCCCGTCACTCTGGTTAAAGTGTTATGAAAAAAAAGGCTGTTGGGGGCTAGGGAGTATCGAGTTGATCATTATACATGAAGAAATAACCAATTTCATCGTTTGGTTTATGTTTTACACGCGTTTTAAATTTTATTGCCGAAATCGCTTTTTCTCGCCGAGATAAGCACGTTTTCTGAAATGCCGCTCTCCCGTCACTCTGGTTAAAGTGTTATGAAAAAAAAGGCTGTTGGGGGCTAGGGAGTATCGAGTTGATCATTATACATGAAGAAATAACCAATTTCATCGTTTGGTTTATGTTTTACACGATGCTGAGCTCCAGCTGGAAGTGTAAAAAGAACCGGGCTGGTTAAAAAAAGAACCGGGCGACCCGGTAAAATTGCTTAGCCGGGGCTCTGGAAGCCTAACACGGCGTGATCTTGTCCAAAAAGCCGCTGCTGAGCTCCAGCTGGAAGTGTAAAAAGAACCGGGCTGGTTAAAAAAAAGAACCGGGCGACCCGGTAAAATTGCTTAGCCGGGGCTCTGGAAGCCTAACACGGCGTGATCTTGTCCAAAAAGCCGCTGCTGAGCTCCAGCTGGAAGTGTAAAAAGAACCGGGCTGGTTAAAAAAAAGAACCGGGCGGCCCGGTAAAATTGCTTAGCCGGGGCTCTGGAAGCCTAACCCGGCGTGATACTGTGCAAAAAGCCGCTGCTGAGCTCCAACTGGAAGTGTAAAAAAAACCGGGCTGGTTAAAAAAAAGAACCGGGCGACCCTGTAAAATTGCTTAGCCGGGGCTCTGGAAGCCTAACACGGCGTGATCTTGTCCAAAAACCCGCTGCTGAGCTCCAGCTGGAAGTGTAAAAAGAACCGGGCTGGTTAAAAAAAAGAACCGGGCGGGCCGGTAAAATTGCTTAGCCGGGGCTCTGGAAGCCTAACAAGGCGTGATCTTGTCCAAAAAGCCGCTCGTGAGCTCCAGCTGGAAGTGTAAAAAGAACCGGGCTGGTTCAAAAAAAGAACCGGGCGGCCCGGTAGAATTGCTTAGCCGAGGTCCTGGAAGCCTAACCCGGCGTGATCTTGCGCAAAAAGCCGCTGCTGAGCTCCAGCTGGAAGTGTAAAAAGAACCGGGCTGGTTCAAAAAAAGAACCGGGCGGCCCGGTAAAATTGCTTAGCCGGGGTCCTGGAAGCCTAACGCGGCGTGATCTTGCCCGAAAGTCGGCCTCTATACTTCCATATTAGGTACCAGGCGCTCAGAGCCAACTTGGCAAAAATTTTCTAAGTGCCCACGGCTCTGCGGGGATTGTGCGTCCGACCCGCGCCGGTTCTCCAGCCGGCCTAAAATAACGCAAAACCAGCCTCTCCCCCTGGAGCTCACAGCCAAAGGCGAAACTTTTCTAAGTGCCTACGGCTCTGCGGGCTTTTGAGTCCGCCCCGCGCCGGTTCGTCGGTCGGCCTCAAAAAGCGAAAAATCAGCCTCTCTCCCTGGAGCTCGACTCGAGTTGATCATTATACATGAAGAAATAACCAATTTCATCGTTTGGTTTATGTTTTACACGCGTTTTAAATTTTATTGCCGAAATCGCTTTTTCTCGCCGAGATAAGCACGTTTTCTGAAATGCCGCTCTCCCGTCACTCTGGTTAAAGTGTTATGAAAAAAAAGGCTGTTGGGGGCTAGGGAGTATCGAGTTGATCATTATACATGAAGAAATAACCAATTTCATCGTTTGGTTTATGTTTTACACGCGTTTTAAATTTTATTGCCGAAATCGCTTTTTCTCGCCGAGATAAGCACGTTTTCTGAAATGCCGCTCTCCCGTCACTCTGGTTAAAGTGTTATGAAAAAAAAGGCTGTTGGGGGCTAGGGAGTATCGAGTTGATCATTATACATGAAGAAATAACCAATTTCATCGTTTGGTTTATGTTTTACACGCGTTTTAAATTTTATTGCCGAAATCGCTTTTTCTCGCCGAGATAAGCACGTTTTCTGAAATGCCGCTCTCCCGTCACTCTGGTTAAAGTGTTATGAAAAAAAAGGCTGTTGGGGGCTAGGGAGTATCGAGTTGATCATTATACATGAAGAAATAACCAATTTCATCGTTTGGTTTATGTTTTACACGCGTTTTAAATTTTATTGCCGAAATCGCTTTTTCTCGCCGAGATAAGCACGTTTTCTGAAATGCCGCTCTCCCGTCACTCTGGTTAAAGTGTTATGAAAAAAAAGGCTGTTGGGGGCTAGGGAGTATCGAGTTGATCATTATACATGAAGAAATAACCAATTTCATCGTTTGGTTTATGTTTTACACGCGTTTTAAATTTTATTGCCGAAATCGCTTTTTCTCGCCGAGATAAGCACGTTTTCTGAAATGCCGCTCTCCCGTCACTCTGGTTAAAGTGTTATGAAAAAAAAGGCTGTTGGGGGCTAGGGAGTATCGAGTTGATCATTATACATGAAGAAATAACCAATTTCATCGTTTGGTTTATGTTTTACACGCGTTTTAAATTTTATTGCCGAAATCGCTTTTTCTCGCCGAGATAAGCACGTTTTCTGAAATGCCGCTCTCCCGTCACTCTGGTTAAAGTGTTATGAAAAAAAAAGGCTGTTGGGGGCTAGGGAGTATCGAGTTGATCATTATACATGAAGAAATAACCAATTTCATCGTTTGGTTTATGTTTTACACGCGTTTTAAATTTTATTGCCGAAATCGCTTTTTCTCGCCGAGATAAGCACGTTTTCTGAAATGCCGCTCTCCCGTCACTCTGGTTAAAGTGTTATGAAAAAAAAGGCTGTTGGGGGCTAGGGAGTATCGAGTTGATCATTATACATGAAGAAATAACCAATTTCATCGTTTGGTTTATGTTTTACACGCGTTTTAAATTTTATTGCCGAAATCGCTTTTTCTCGCCGAGATAAGCACGTTTTCTGAAATGCCGCTCTCCCGTCACTCTGGTTAAAGTGTTGTGAAAAAAAAGGCTGTTGGGGGCTAGGGAGTATCGAGTTGAACATTATACATGAAGAAATAACCAATTTCATCGTTTGGTTTATGTTTTACACGCGTTTTAAATTTTATTGCCGAAATCGCTTTTTCTCGCCGAGATAAGCACGTTTTCTGAAATGCCGCTCTCCCGTCACTCTGGTTAAAGTGTTGTGAAAAAAAAGGCTGTTGGGGGCTAGGGAGTATCGAGTTGATCATTATACATGAAGAAATAACCAATTTCATCGTTTGGTTTATGTTTTACACGCGTTTTAAATTTTATTGCCGAAATCGCTTTTTCTCGCCGAGATAAGCACGTTTTCTGAAATGCCGCTCTCCCGTCACTCTGGTTAAAGTGTTATGAAAAAAAAGGCTGTTGGGGGCTAGGGAGTATCGAGTTGATCAATATACATGAAGAAATAACCAATTTCATCGTTTGGTTTATGTTTTACACGCGTTTTAAATTTTATTGCCGAAATCGCTTTTTCTCGCCGAGATAAGCACGTTTTCTGAAATGCCGCTCTCCCGTCACTCTGGTTAAAGTGTTATGAAAAAAAAGGCTGTTGGGGGCTAGGGAGTATCGAGTTGATCATTATACATGAAGAAATAACCAATTTCATCGTTTGGTTTATGTTTTACACGCGTTTTAAATTTTATTGCCGAAATCGCTTTTTCTCGCCGAGATAAGCACGTTTTCTGAAATGCCGCTCTCCCGTCACTCTGGTTAAAGTGTTATGAAAAAAAAGGCTGTTGGGGGCTAGGGAGTATCGAGTTGATCATTATACATGAAGAAATAACCAATTTCATCGTTTGGTTTATGTTTTACACGCGTTTTAAATTTTATTGCCGAAATCGCTTTTTCTCGCCGAGATAAGCACGTTTTCTGAAATGCCGCTCTCCCGTCACTCTGGTTAAAGTGTTATGAAAAAAAAGGCTGTTGGGGGCTAGGGAGTATCGAGTTGATCATTATACATGAAGAAATAACCAATTTCATCGTTTGGTTTATGTTTTACACGCGTTTTAAATTTTATTGCCGAAATCGCTTTTTCTCGCCGAGATAAGCACGTTTTCTGAAATGCCGCTCTCCCGTCACTCTGGTTAAAGTGTTATGAAAAAAAAGGCTGTTGGGGGCTAGGGAGTATCGAGTTGATCATTATACATGAAGAAATAACCAATTTCATCGTTTGGTTTATGTTTTACACGCGTTTTAAATTTTATTGCCGAAATCGCTTTTTCTCGCCGAGATAAGCACGTTTTCTGAAATGCCGCTCTCCCGTCACTCTGGTTAAAGTGTTATGAAAAAAAAGGCTGTTGGGGGCTAGGGAGTATCGAGTTGATCATTATACATGAAGAAATAACCAATTTCATCGTTTGGTTTATGTTTTACACGCGTTTTAAATTTTATTGCCGAAATCGCTTTTTCTCGCCGAGATAAGCACGTTTTCTGAAATGCCGCTCTCCCGTCACTCTGGTTAAAGTGTTATAAAAAAAAAGGCTGTTGGGGGCTAGGGAGTATCGAGTTGATCATTATACATGAAGAAATAACCAATTTCATCGTTTGGTTTATGTTTTACACGCGTTTTAAATTTTATTGCCGAAATCGCTTTTTCTCGCCGAGATAAGCACGTTTTCTGAAATGCCGCTCTCCCGTCACTCTGGTTAAAGTGTTATGAAAAAAAAGGCTGTTGGGGGCTAGGGAGTATCGAGTTGATCATTATACATGAAGAAATAACCAATTTCATCGTTTGGTTTATGTTTTACACGCGTTTTAAATTTTATTGCCGAAATCGCTTTTTCTCGCCGAGATAAGCACGTTTTCTGAAATGCCGCTCTCCCGTCACTCTGGTTAAAGTGTTATGAAAAAAAAGGCTGTTGGGGGCTAGGGAGTATCGAGTTGATCATTATACATGAAGAAATAACCAATTTCATCGTTTGGTTTATGTTTTACACGCGTTTTAAATTTTATTGCCGAAATCGCTTTTTCTCGCCGAGATAAGCACGTTTTCTGAAATGCCGCTCTCCCGTCACTCTGGTTAAAGTGTTATGAAAAAAAAGGCTGTTGGGGGCTAGGGAGTATCGAGTTGATCATTATACATGAAGAAATAACCAATTTCATCGTTTGGTTTATGTTTTACACGCGTTTTAAATTTTATTGCCGAAATCGCTTTTTCTCGCCGAGATAAGCACGTTTTCTGAAATGCCGCTCTCCCGTCACTCTGGTTAAAGTGTTATGAAAAAAAAGGCTGTTGGGGGCTAGGGAGTATCGAGTTGATCATTATACATGAAGAAATAACCAATTTCATCGTTTGGTTTATGTTTTACACGCGTTTTAAATTTTATTGCCGAAATCGCTTTTTCTCGCCGAGATAAGCACGTTTTCTGAAATGCCGCTCTCCCGTCACTCTGGTTAAAGTGTTATGAAAAAAAAGGCTGTTGGGGGCTAGGGAGTATCGAGTTGATCATTATACATGAAGAAATAACCAATTTCATCGTTTGGTTTATGTTTTACACGCGTTTTAAATTTTATTGCCGAAATCGCTTTTTCTCGCCGAGATAAGCACGTTTTCTGAAATGCCGCTCTCCCGTCACTCTGGTTAAAGTGTTATGAAAAAAAAGGCTGTTGGGGGCTAGGGAGTATCGAGTTGATCATTATACATGAAGAAATAACCAATTTCATCGTTTGGTTTATGTTTTACACGCGTTTTAAATTTTATTGCCGAAATCGCTTTTTCTCGCCGAGATAAGCACGTTTTCTGAAATGCCGCTCTCCCGTCACTCTGGTTAAAGTGTTATGAAAAAAAAAGGCTGTTGGGGGCTAGGGAGTATCGAGTTGATCATTATACATGAAGAAATAACCAATTTCATCGTTTGGTTTATGTTTTACACGCGTTTTAAATTTTATTGCCGAAATCGCTTTTTCTCGCCGAGATAAGCACGTTTTCTGAAATGCCGCTCTCCCGTCACTCTGGTTAAAGTGTTATGAAAAAAAAGGCTGTTGGGGGCTAGGGAGTATCGAGTTGATCATTATACATGAAGAAATAACCAATTTCATCGTTTGGTTTATGTTTTACACGCGTTTTAAATTTTATTGCCGAAATCGCTTTTTCTCGCCGAGATAAGCACGTTTTCTGAAATGCCGCTCTCCCGTCACTCTGGTTAAAGTGTTGTGAAAAAAAAGGCTGTTGGGGGCTAGGGAGTATCGAGTTGAACATTATACATGAAGAAATAACCAATTTCATCGTTTGGTTTATGTTTTACACGCGTTTTAAATTTTATTGCCGAAATCGCTTTTTCTCGCCGAGATAAGCACGTTTTCTGAAATGCCGCTCTCCCGTCACTCTGGTTAAAGTGTTGTGAAAAAAAAGGCTGTTGGGGGCTAGGGAGTATCGAGTTGATCATTATACATGAAGAAATAACCAATTTCATCGTTTGGTTTATGTTTTACACGCGTTTTAAATTTTATTGCCGAAATCGCTTTTTCTCGCCGAGATAAGCACGTTTTCTGAAATGCCGCTCTCCCGTCACTCTGGTTAAAGTGTTATGAAAAAAAAGGCTGTTGGGGGCTAGGGAGTATCGAGTTGATCAATATACATGAAGAAATAACCAATTTCATCGTTTGGTTTATGTTTTACACGCGTTTTAAATTTTATTGCCGAAATCGCTTTTTCTCGCCGAGATAAGCACGTTTTCTGAAATGCCGCTCTCCCGTCACTCTGGTTAAAGTGTTATGAAAAAAAAGGCTGTTGGGGGCTAGGGAGTATCGAGTTGATCATTATACATGAAGAAATAACCAATTTCATCGTTTGGTTTATGTTTTACACGATGCTGAGCTCCAGCTGGAAGTGTAAAAAGAACCGGGCTGGTTAAAAAAAGAACCGGGCGACCCGGTAAAATTGCTTAGCCGGGGCTCTGGAAGCCTAACACGGCGTGATCTTGTCCAAAAAGCCGCTGCTGAGCTCCAGCTGGAAGTGTAAAAAGAACCGGGCTGGTTAAAAAAAAGAACCGGGCGACCCGGTAAAATTGCTTAGCCGGGGCTCTGGAAGCCTAACACGGCGTGATCTTGTCCAAAAAGCCGCTGCTGAGCTCCAGCTGGAAGTGTAAAAAGAACCGGGCTGGTTAAAAAAAAGAACCGGGCGGCCCGGTAAAATTGCTTAGCCGGGGCTCTGGAAGCCTAACCCGGCGTGATACTGTGCAAAAAGCCGCTGCTGAGCTCCAACTGGAAGTGTAAAAAAAACCGGGCTGGTTAAAAAAAAGAACCGGGCGACCCTGTAAAATTGCTTAGCCGGGGCTCTGGAAGCCTAACACGGCGTGATCTTGTCCAAAAACCCGCTGCTGAGCTCCAGCTGGAAGTGTAAAAAGAACCGGGCTGGTTAAAAAAAAGAACCGGGCGGGCCGGTAAAATTGCTTAGCCGGGGCTCTGGAAGCCTAACAAGGCGTGATCTTGTCCAAAAAGCCGCTCGTGAGCTCCAGCTGGAAGTGTAAAAAGAACCGGGCTGGTTCAAAAAAAGAACCGGGCGGCCCGGTAGAATTGCTTAGCCGAGGTCCTGGAAGCCTAACCCGGCGTGATCTTGCGCAAAAAGCCGCTGCTGAGCTCCAGCTGGAAGTGTAAAAAGAACCGGGCTGGTTCAAAAAAAGAACCGGGCGGCCCGGTAAAATTGCTTAGCCGGGGTCCTGGAAGCCTAACGCGGCGTGATCTTGCCCGAAAGTCGGCCTCTATACTTCCATATTAGGTACCAGGCGCTCAGAGCCAACTTGGCAAAAATTTTCTAAGTGCCCACGGCTCTGCGGGGATTGTGCGTCCGACCCGCGCCGGTTCTCCAGCCGGCCTAAAATAACGCAAAACCAGCCTCTCCCCCTGGAGCTCACAGCCAAAGGCGAAACTTTTCTAAGTGCCTACGGCTCTGCGGGCTTTTGAGTCCGCCCCGCGCCGGTTCGTCGGTCGGCCTCAAAAAGCGAAAAATCAGCCTCTCTCCCTGGAGCTCGACTCGAGTTGATCATTATACATGAAGAAATAACCAATTTCATCGTTTGGTTTATGTTTTACACGCGTTTTAAATTTTATTGCCGAAATCGCTTTTTCTCGCCGAGATAAGCACGTTTTCTGAAATGCCGCTCTCCCGTCACTCTGGTTAAAGTGTTATGAAAAAAAAGGCTGTTGGGGGCTAGGGAGTATCGAGTTGATCATTATACATGAAGAAATAACCAATTTCATCGTTTGGTTTATGTTTTACACGCGTTTTAAATTTTATTGCCGAAATCGCTTTTTCTCGCCGAGATAAGCACGTTTTCTGAAATGCCGCTCTCCCGTCACTCTGGTTAAAGTGTTATGAAAAAAAAGGCTGTTGGGGGCTAGGGAGTATCGAGTTGATCATTATACATGAAGAAATAACCAATTTCATCGTTTGGTTTATGTTTTACACGCGTTTTAAATTTTATTGCCGAAATCGCTTTTTCTCGCCGAGATAAGCACGTTTTCTGAAATGCCGCTCTCCCGTCACTCTGGTTAAAGTGTTATGAAAAAAAAGGCTGTTGGGGGCTAGGGAGTATCGAGTTGATCATTATACATGAAGAAATAACCAATTTCATCGTTTGGTTTATGTTTTACACGCGTTTTAAATTTTATTGCCGAAATCGCTTTTTCTCGCCGAGATAAGCACGTTTTCTGAAATGCCGCTCTCCCGTCACTCTGGTTAAAGTGTTATGAAAAAAAAGGCTGTTGGGGGCTAGGGAGTATCGAGTTGATCATTATACATGAAGAAATAACCAATTTCATCGTTTGGTTTATGTTTTACACGCGTTTTAAATTTTATTGCCGAAATCGCTTTTTCTCGCCGAGATAAGCACGTTTTCTGAAATGCCGCTCTCCCGTCACTCTGGTTAAAGTGTTATGAAAAAAAAGGCTGTTGGGGGCTAGGGAGTATCGAGTTGATCATTATACATGAAGAAATAACCAATTTCATCGTTTGGTTTATGTTTTACACGCGTTTTAAATTTTATTGCCGAAATCGCTTTTTCTCGCCGAGATAAGCACGTTTTCTGAAATGCCGCTCTCCCGTCACTCTGGTTAAAGTGTTATGAAAAAAAAGGCTGTTGGGGGCTAGGGAGTATCGAGTTGATCATTATACATGAAGAAATAACCAATTTCATCGTTTGGTTTATGTTTTACACGCGTTTTAAATTTTATTGCCGAAATCGCTTTTTCTCGCCGAGATAAGCACGTTTTCTGAGATGCCGCTCTCCCGTCACTCTGGTTAAAGTGTTATGAAAAAAAAGGCTGTTGGGGGCTAGGGAGTATCGAGTTGATCATTATACATGAAGAAATAACCAATTTCATCGTTTGGTTTATGTTTTACACGCGTTTTAAATTTTATTGCCGAAATCGCTTTTTCTCGCCGAGATAAGCACGTTTTCTGAAATGCCGCTCTCCCGTCACTCTGGTTAAAGTGTTATGAAAAAAAAGGCTGTTGGGGGCTAGGGAGTATCGAGTTGATCATTATACATGAAGAAATAACCAATTTCATCGTTTGGTTTATGTTTTACACGCGTTTTAAATTTTATTGCCGAAATCGCTTTTTCTCGCCGAGATAAGCACGTTTTCTGAAATGCCGCTCTCCCGTCACTCTGGTTAAAGTGTTATGAAAAAAAAGGCTGTTGGGGGCTAGGGAGTATCGAGTTGATCATTATACATGAAGAAATAACCAATTTCATCGTTTGGTTTATGTTTTACACGCGTTTTAAATTTTATTGCCGAAATCGCTTTTTCTCGCCGAGATAAGCACGTTTTCTGAAATGCCGCTCTCCCGTCACTCTGGTTAAAGTGTTATGAAAAAAAAGGCTGTTGGGGGCTAGGGAGTATCGAGTTGATCATTATACATGAAGAAATAACCAATTTCATCGTTTGGTTTATGTTTTACACGCGTTTTAAATTTTATTGCCGAAATCGCTTTTTCTCGCCGAGATAAGCACGTTTTCTGAAATGCCGCTCTCCCGTCACTCTGGTTAAAGTGTTATGAAAAAAAAGGCTGTTGGGGGCTAGGGAGTATCGAGTTGATCATTATACATGAAGAAATAACCAATTTCATCGTTTGGTTTATGTTTTACACGCGTTTTAAATTTTATTGCCGAAATCGCTTTTTCTCGCCGACATAAGCACGTTTTCTGAAATGCCGCTCTCCCGTCACTCTGGTTAAAGTGTTATGAAAAAAAAGGCTGTTGGGGGCTAGGGAGTATCGAGTTGATCATTATACATGAAGAAATAACCAATTTCATCGTTTGGTTTATGTTTTACACGCGTTTTAAATTTTATTGCCGAAATCGCTTTTTCTCGCCGAGATAAGCACGTTTTCTGAAATGCCGCTCTCCCGTCACTCTGGTTAAAGTGTTGTGAAAAAAAAGGCTGTTGGGGGCTAGGGAGTATCGAGTTGATCATTATACATGAAGAAATAACCAATTTCATCGTTTGGTTTATGTTTTACACGCGTTTTAAATTTTATTGCCGAAATCGCTTTTTCTCGCCGAGATAAGCACGTTTTCTGAAATGCCGCTCTCCCGTCACTCTGGTTAAAGTGTTGTGAAAAAAAAGGCTGTTGGGGGCTAGGGAGTATCGAGTTGATCATTATACATGAAGAAATAACCAATTTCATCGTTTGGTTTATGTTTTACACGCGTTTTAAATTTTATTGCCGAAATCGCTTTTTCTCGCCGAGATAAGCACGTTTTCTGAAATGCCGCTCTCCCGTCACTCTGGTTAAAGTGTTATGAAAAAAAAGGCTGTTGGGGGCTAGGGAGTATCGAGTTGATCATTATACATGAAGAAATAACCAATTTCATCGTTTGGTTTATGTTTTACACGCGTTTTAAATTTTATTGCCGAAATCGCTTTTTCTCGCCGAGATAAGCACGTTTTCTGAAATGCCGCTCTCCCGTCACTCTGGTTAAAGTGTTATGAAAAAAAAGGCTGTTGGGGGCTAGGGAGTATCGAGTTGATCATTATACATGAAGAAATAACCAATTTCATCGTTTGGTTTATGTTTTACACGCGTTTTAAATTTTATTGCCGAAATCGCTTTTTCTCGCCGAGATAAGCACGTTTTCTGAAATGCCGCTCTCCCGTCACTCTGGTTAAAGTGTTATGAAAAAAAAGGCTGTTGGGGGCTAGGGAGTATCGATTTGATCATTATACATGAAGAAATAACCAATTTCATCGTTTGGTTTATGTTTTACACGCGTTTTAAATTTTATTGCCGAAATCGCTTTTTCTCGCCGAGATAAGCACGTTTTCTGAAATGCCGCTCTCCCGTCACTCTGGTTAAAGTGTTATGAAAAAAAAGGCTGTTGGGGGCTAGGGAGTATCGAGTTGATCATTATACATGAAGAAATAACCAATTTCATCGTTTGGTTTATGTTTTACACGCGTTTTAAATTTTATTGCCGAAATCGCTTTTTCTCGCCGAGATAAGCACGTTTTCTGAAATGCCGCTCTCCCGTCACTCTGGTTAAAGTGTTATGAAAAAAAAGGCTGTTGGGGGCTAGGGAGTATCGAGTTGATCATTATACATGAAGAAATAACCAATTTCATCGTTTGGTTTATGTTTTACACGCGTTTTAAATTTTATTGCCGAAATCGCTTTTTCTCGCCGAGATAAGCACGTTTTCTGAAATGCCGCTCTCCCGTCACTCTGGTTAAAGTGTTATGAAAAAAAAGGCTGTTGGGGGCTAGGGAGTATCGAGTTGATCATTATACATGAAGAAATAACCAATTTCATCGTTTGGTTTATGTTTTACACGCGTTTTAAATTTTATTGCCGAAATCGCTTTTTCTCGCCGAGATAAGCACGTTTTCTGAAATGCCGCTCTCCCGTCACTCTGGTTAAAGTGTTATGAAAAAAAAGGCTGTTGGGGGCTAGGGAGTATCGAGTTGATCATTATACATGAAGAAATAACCAATTTCATCGTTTGGTTTATGTTTTACACGCGTTTTAAATTTTATTGCCGAAATCGCTTTTTCTCGCCGAGATAAGCACGTTTTCTGAAATGCCGCTCTCCCGTCACTCTGGTTAAAGTGTTATGAAAAAAAAGGCTGTTGGGGGCTAGGGAGTATCGAGTTGATCATTATACATGAAGAAATAACCAATTTCATCGTTTGGTTTATGTTTTACACGCGTTTTAAATTTTATTGCCGAAATCGCTTTTTCTCGCCGAGATAAGCACGTTTTCTGAAATGCCGCTCTCCCGTCACTCTGGTTAAAGTGTTATGAAAAAAAAGGCTGTTGGGGGCTAGGGAGTATCGAGTTGATCATTATACATGAAGGAATAACCAATTTCATCGTTTGGTTTATGTTTTACACGCGTTTTAAATTTTATTGCCGAAATCGCTTTTTCTCGCCGAGATAAGCACGTTTTCTGAAATGCCGCTCTCCCGTCAGTCTGGTTAAAGTGTTATGAAAAAAAAGGCTGTTGGGGGCTAGGGAGTATCGAGTTGATCATTATACATGAAGAAATAACCAATTTCATCGTTTGGTTTATGTTTTACACGCGTTTTAAATTTTATTGCCGAAATCGCTTTTTCTCGCCGAGATAAGCACGTTTTCTGAAATGCCGCTCTCCCGTCAGTCTGGTTAAAGTGTTATGAAAAAAAAGGCTGTTGGGGGCTAGGGAGTATCGAGTTGATCATTATACATGAAGAAATAACCAATTTCATCGTTTGGTTTATGTTTTACACGCGTTTTAAATTTTATTGCCGAAATCGCTTTTTCTCGCCGAGATAAGCACGTTTTCTGAAATGCCGCTCTCCCGTCACTCTGGTTAAAGTGTTATGAAAAAAAAGGCTGTTGGGGGCTAGGGAGTATCGAGTTGATCATTATACATGAAGAAATAACCAATTTCATCGTTTGGTTTATGTTTTACACGCGTTTTAAATTTTATTGCCGAAATCGCTTTTTCTCGCCGAGATAAGCACGTTTTCTGAAATGCCGCTCTCCCGTCACTCTGGTTAAAGTGTTATGAAAAAAAAGGCTGTTGGGGGCTAGGGAGTATCGAGTTGATCATTATACATGAAGAAATAACCAATTTCATCGTTTGGTTTATGTTTTACACGCGTTTTAAATTTTATTGCCGAAATCGCTTTTTCTCGCCGAGATAAGCACGTTTTCTGAAATGCCGCTCTCCCGTCACTCTGGTTAAAGTGTTGTGAAAAAAAAGGCTGTTGGGGGCTAGGGAGTATCGAGTTGATCATTATACATGAAGAAATAACCAATTTCATCGTTTGGTTTATGTTTTACAAGCGTTTTAAATTTTATTGCCGAAATCGCTTTTTCTCGCCGAGATAAGCACGTTTTCTGAAATGCCGCTCTCCCGTCACTCTGGTTAAAGTGTTGTGAAAAAAAAGGCTGTTGGGGGCTAGGGAGTATCGAGTTGATCATTATACATGAAGAAATAACCAATTTCATCGTTTGGTTTATGTTTTACACGCGTTTTAAATTTTATTGCCGAAATCGCTTTTTCTCGCCGAGATAAGCACGTTTTCTGAAATGCCGCTCTCCCGTCACTCTGGTTAAAGTGTTATGAAAAAAAAGGCTGTTGGGGGCTAGGGAGTATCGAGTTGATCAATATACATGAAGAAATAAGCAATTTCATCGTTTGGTTTATGTTTTACACGCGTTTTAAATTTTATTGCCGAAATCGCTTTTTCTCGCCGAGATAAGCACGTTTTCTGAAATGCCGCTCTCCCGTCACTCTGGTTAAAGTGTTATGAAAAAAAAGGCCGTTGGGGGCTAGGGAGTATCGAGTTGATCATTATACATGAAGAAATAACCAATTTCATCGTTTGGTTTATGTTTTACACGCGTTTTAAATTTTATTGCCGAAATCGCTTTTTCTCGCCGAGATAAGCACGTTTTCTGAAATGCCGCTCTCCCGTCACTCTGGTTAAAGTGTTATGAAAAAAAAGGCCGTTGGGGGCTAGGGAGTATCGAGTTGATCATTATACATGAAGAAATAACCAATTTCATCGTTTGGTTTATGTTTTACACGCGTTTTAAATTTTATTACCGAAATCGCTTTTTCTCGCCGAGATAAGCACGTTTTCTGAAATGCCGCTCTCCCGTCACTCTGGTTAAAGTGTTATGAAAAAAAAGGCTGTTGGGGGCTAGGGAGTATCGAGTTGATCATTATACATGAAGAAATAACCAATTTCATCGTTTGGTTTATGTTTTACACGCGTTTTAAATTTTATTGCCGAAATCGCTTTTTCTCGCCGAGATAAGCACGTTTTCTGAAATGCCGCTCTCCCGTCACTCTGGTTAAAGTGTTGTGAAAAAAAAGGCTGTTGGGGGCTAGGGAGTATCGAGTTGATCATTATACATGAAGAAATAACCAATTTCATCGTTTGGTTTATGTTTTACACGCGTTTTAAATTTTATTGCCGAAATCGCTTTTTCTCGCCGAGATAAGCACGTTTTCTGAAATGCCGCTCTCCCGTCACTCTGGTTAAAGTGTTATGAAAAAAAAGGCTGTTGGGGGCTAGGGAGTATCGAGTTGATCATTATACATGAAGAAATAACCAATTTCATCGTTTGGTTTATGTTTTACACGCGTTTTAAATTTTATTGCCGAAATCGCTTTTTCTCGCCGAGATAAGCACGTTTTCTGAAATGCCGCTCTCCCGTCACTCTGGTTAAAGTGTTATGAAAAAAAAGGCTGTTGGGGGCTAGGGAGTATCGAGTTGATCATTATACATGAAGAAATAACCAATTTCATCGTTTGGTTTATGTTTTACACGCGTTTTAAATTTTATTGCCGAAATCGCTTTTTCTCGCCGAGATAAGCACGTTTTCTGAAATGCCGCTCTCCCGTCACTCTGGTTAAAGTGTTATGAAAAAAAAGGCTGTTGGGGGCTAGGGAGTATCGAGTTGATCATTATACATGAAGAAATAACCAATTTCATCGTTTGGTTTATGTTTTACACGCGTTTTAAATTTTATTGCCGAAATCGCTTTTTCTCGCCGAGATAAGCACGTTTTCTGAAATGCCGCTCTCCCGTCACTCTGGTTAAAGTGTTGTGAAAAAAAAGGCTGTTGGGGGCTAGGGAGTATCGAGTTGATCATTATACATGAAGAAATAACCAATTTCATCGTTTGGTTTATGTTTTACACGCGTTTTAAATTTTATTGCCGAAATCGCTTTTTCTCGCCGAGATAAGCACGTTTTCTGAAATGCCGCTCTCCCGTCACTCTGGTTAAAGTGTTATGAAAAAAAAGGCTGTTGGGGGCTAGGGAGTATCGAGTTGATCATTATACATGAAGAAATAACCAATTTCATCGTTTGGTTTATGTTTTACACGCGTTTTAAATTTTATTGCCGAAATCGCTTTTTCTCGCCGAGATAAGCACGTTTTCTGAAATGCCGCTCTCCCGTCACTCTGGTTAAAGTGTTATGAAAAAAAAGGCTGTTGGGGGCTAGGGAGTATCGAGTTGATCATTATACATGAAGAAATAACCAATTTCATCGTTTGGTTTATGTTTTACACGCGTTTTAAATTTTATTGCCGAAATCGCTTTTTCTCGCCGAGATAAGCACGTTTTCTGAAATGCCGCTCTCCCGTCACTCTGGTTAAAGTGTTATGAAAAAAAAGGCTGTTGGGGGCTAGGGAGTATCGAGTTGATCATTATACATGAAGAAATAACCAATTTCATCGTTTGGTTTATGTTTTACACGCGTTTTAAATTTTATTGCCGAAATCGCTTTTTCTCGCCGAGATAAGCACGTTTTCTGAAATGCCGCTCTCCCGTCACTCTGGTTAAAGTGTTATGAAAAAAAAGGCTGTTGGGGGCTAGGGAGTATCGAGTTGATCATTATACATGAAGAAATAACCAATTTCATCGTTTGGTTTATGTTTTACACGCGTTTTAAATTTTATTGCCGAAATCGCTTTTTCTCGCCGAGATAAGCACGTTTTCTGAAATGCCGCTCTCCCGTCACTCTGGTTAAAGTGTTATGAAAAAAAAGGCTGTTGGGGGCTAGGGAGTATCGAGTTGATCATTATACATGAAGAAATAACCAATTTCATCGTTTGGTTTATGTTTTACACGCGTTTTAAATTTTATTGCCGAAATCGCTTTTTCTCGCCGAGATAAGCACGTTTTCTGAAATGCCGCTCTCCCGTCACTCTGGTTAAAGTGTTATGAAAAAAAAGGCTGTTGGGGGCTAGGGAGTATCGAGTTGATCATTATACATGAAGAAATAACCAATTTCATCGTTTGGTTTATGTTTTACACGCGTTTTAAATTTTATTGCCGAAATCGCTTTTTCTCGCCGAGATAAGCACGTTTTCTGAAATGCCGCTCTCCCGTCACTCTGGTTAAAGTGTTATGAAAAAAAAGGCTGTTGGGGGCTAGGGAGTATCGAGTTGATCATTATACATGAAGAAATAACCAATTTCATCGTTTGGTTTATGTTTTACACGCGTTTTAAATTTTATTGCCGAAATCGCTTTTTCTCGCCGAGATAAGCACGTTTTCTGAAATGCCGCTCTCCCGTCACTCTGGTTAAAGTGTTATGAAAAAAAAGGCTGTTGGGGGCTAGGGAGTATCGAGTTGATCATTATACATGAAGAAATAACCAATTTCATCGTTCGGTTTATGTTTTACACGCGTTTTAAATTTTATTGCCGAAATCGCTTTTTCTCGCCGAGATAAGCACGTTTTCTGAAATGCCGCTCTCCCGTCACTCTGGTTAAAGTGTTATGAAAAAAAAGGCTGTTGGGGGCTAGGGAGTATCGAGTTGATCATTATACATGAAGAAATAACCAATTTCATCGTTTGGTTTATGTTTTACACGCGTTTTAAATTTTATTGCCGAAATCGCTTTTTCTCGCCGAGATAAGCACGTTTTCTGAAATGCCGCTCTCCCGTCACTCTGGTTAAAGTGTTATGAAAAAAAAGGCTGTTGGGGGCTAGGGAGTATCGAGTTGATCATTATACATGAAGAAATAACCAATTTCATCGTTTGGTTTATGTTTTACACGCGTTTTAAATTTTATTGCCGAAATCGCTTTTTCTCGCCGAGATAAGCACGTTTTCTGAAATGCCGCTCTCCCGTCACTCTGGTTAAAGTGTTATGAAAAAAAAGGCTGTTGGGGGCTAGGGAGTATCGAGTTGATCATTATACATGAAGAAATAACCAATTTCATCGTTCGGTTTATGTTTTACACGCGTTTTAAATTTTATTGCCGAAATCGCTTTTTCTCACCGAGATAAGCACGTTTTCTGAAATGCCGCTCTCCCGTCACTCTGGTTAAAGTGTTATGAAAAAAAAGGCTGTTGGGGGCTAGGGAGTATCGAGTTGATCATTATACATGAAGAAATAACCAATTTCATCGTTTGGTTTATGTTTTACACGCGTTTTAAATTTTATTGCCGAAATCGCTTTTTCTCGCCGAGATAAGCACGTTTTCTGAAATGCCGCTCTCCCGTCACTCTGGTTAAAGTGTTATGAAAAAAAAGGCTGTTGGGGGCTAGGGAGTATCGAGTTGATCATTATACATGAAGAAATAACCAATTTCATCGTTTGGTTTATGTTTTACACGCGTTTTAAATTTTATTGCCGAAATCGCTTTTTCTCGCCGAGATAAGCACGTTTTCTGAAATGCCCCTCTCCCGTCACTCTGGTTAAAGTGTTATGAAAAAAAAGGCTGTTGGGGGCTAGGGAGTATCGAGTTGATCATTATACATGAAGAAATAACCAATTTCATCGTTTGGTTTATGTTTTACACGCGTTTTAAATTTTATTGCCGAAATCGCTTTTTCTCGCCGAGATAAGCACGTTTTCTGAAATGCCGCTCTCCCGTCACTCTGGTTAAAGTGTTATGAAAAAAAAGGCTGTTGGGGGCTAGGGAGTATCGAGTTGATCATTATACATGAAGAAATAACCAATTTCATCGTTTGGTTTATGTTTTACACGCGTTTTAAATTTTATTGCCGAAATCGCTTTTTCTCGCCGAGATAAGCACGTTTTCTGAAATGCCGCTCTCCCGTCACTCTGGTTAAAGTGTTATTAAAAAAAAAGGCTGTTGGGGGCTAGGGAGTATCGAGTTGATCATTATACATGAAGAAATAACCAATTTCATCGTTTGGTTTATGTTTTACACGCGTTTTAAATTTTATTGCCGAAATCGCTTTTTCTCGCCGAGATAAGCACGATTTCTGAAATGCCGCTCTCCCGTCACTCTGGTTAAAGTGTTATGAAAAAAAAGGCTGTTGGGGGCTAGGGAGTATCGAGTTGATCATTATACATGAAGAAATAACCAATTTCATCGTTTGGTTTATGTTTTACACGCGTTTTAAATTTTATTGCCGAAATCGCTTTTTCTCGCCGAGATAAGCACGTTTTCTGAAATGCCGCTCTCCCGTCACTCTGGTTAAAGTGTTATGAAAAAAAAGGCTGTTGGGGGCTAGGGAGTATCGAGTTGATCATTATACATGAAGAAATAACCAATTTCATCGTTCGGTTTATGTTTTACACGCGTTTTAAATTTTATTGCCGAAATCGCTTTTTCTCGCCGAGATAAGCACGTTTTCTGAAATGCCGCTCTCCCGTCACTCTGGTTAAAGTGTTATGAAAAAAAAGGCTGTTGGGGGCTAGGGAGTATCGAGTTGATCATTATACATGAAGAAATAACCAATTTCATCGTTCGGTTTATGTTTTACACGCGTTTTAAATTTTATTGCCGAAATCGCTTTTTCTCACCGAGATAAGCACGTTTTCTGAAATGCCGCTCTCCCGTCACTCTGGTTAAAGTGTTATGAAAAAAAAGGCTGTTGGGGGCTAGGGAGTATCGAGTTGATCATTATACATGAAGAAATAACCAATTTCATCGTTTGGTTTATGTTTTACACGCGTTTTAAATTTTATTGCCGAAATCGCTTTTTCTCGCCGAGATAAGCACGTTTTCTGAAATGCCGCTCTCCCGTCACTCTGGTTAAAGTGTTATGAAAAAAAAGGCTGTTGGGGGCTAGGGAGTATCGAGTTGATCATTATACATGAAGAAATAACCAATTTCATCGTTTGGTTTATGTTTTACACGCGTTTTAAATTGTATTGCCGAAATCGCTTTTTCTCGCCGAGATAAGCACGTTTTCTGAAATGCCGCTCTCCCGTCACTCTGGTTAAAGTGTTATGAAAAAAAAGGCTGTTGGGGGCTAGGGAGTATCGAGTTGATCATTATACATGAAGAAATAACCAATTTCATCGTTTGGTTTATGTTTTACACGCGTTTTAAATGTTATTGCCGAAATCGCTTTTTCTCGCCGAGATAAGCACGTTTTCTGAAATGCCGCTCTCCCGTCACTCTGGTTAAAGTGTTATGAAAAAAAAAGCTGTTGGGGGCTAGGGAGTATCGAGTTGATCATTATACATGAAGAAATAACCAATTTCATCGTTTGGTTTATGTTTTACACGCGTTTTAAATTTTATTGCCGAAATCGCTTTTTCTCGCCGAGATAAGCACGTTTTCTGAAATGCCGCTCTCCCGTCACTCTGGTTAAAGTGTTATGAAAAAAAAGGCTGTTGGGGGCTAGGGAGTATCGAGTTGATCATTATACATGAAGAAATAACCAATTTCATCGTTTGGTTTATGTTTTACACGCGTTTTAAATTTTATTGCCGAAATCGCTTTTTCTCGCCGAGATAAGCCCGTTTTCTGAAATGCCGCTCTCCCGTCACTCTGGTTAAAGTGTTATGAAAAAAAAGGCTGTTGGGGGCTAGGGAGTATCGAGTTGATCATTATACATGAAGAAATAACCAATTTCATCGTTTGGTTTATGTTTTACACGCGTTTTAAATTTTATTGCCGAAATCGCTTTTTCTCGCCGAGATAAGCACGTTTTCTGAAATGCCGCTCTCCCGTCACTCTGGTTAAAGTGTTATGAAAAAAAAGGCTGTTGGGGGCTAGGGAGTATCGAGTTGATCATTATACATGAAGAAATAACCAATTTCATCGTTTGGTTTATGTTTTACACGCGTTTTAAATTTTATTGCCGAAATCGCTTTTTCTCGCCGAGATAAGCACGTTTTCTGAAATGCCGCTCTCCCGTCACTCTGGTTAAAGTGTTATGAAAAAAAAGGCTGTTGGGGGCTAGGGAGTATCGAGTTGATCATTATACATGAAGAAATAACCAATTTCATCGTTTGGTTTATGTTTTACACGCGTTTTAAATTTTATTGCCGAAATCGCTTTTTCTCGCCGAGATAAGCACGTTTTCTGAAATGCCGCTCTCCCGTCACTCTGGTTAAAGTGTTATGAAAAAAAAGGCTGTTGGGGGCTAGGGAGTATCGAGTTGATCATTATACATGAAGAAATAACCAATTTCATCGTTTGGTTTATGTTTTACACGCGTTTTAAATTTTATTGCCGAAATCGCTTTTTCTCGCCGAGATAAGCACGTTTTCTGAAATGCCGCTCTCCCGTCACTCTGGTTAAAGTGTTATGAAAAAAAAGGCTGTTGGGGGCTAGGGAGTATCGAGTTGATCATTATACATGAAGAAATAACCAATTTCATCGTTTGGTTTATGTTTTACACGCGTTTTAAATTTTATTGCCGAAATCGCTTTTTCTCGCCGAGATAAGCACGTTTTCTGAAATGCCGCTCTCCCGTCACTCTGGTTAAAGTGTTATGAAAAAAAGAGGCTGTTGGGGGCTAGGGAGTATCGAGTTGATCATTATACATGAAGAAATAACCAATTTCATCGTTTGGTTTATGTTTTACACGCGTTTTAAATTTTATTGCCGAAATCGCTTTTTCTCGCCGAGATAAGCACGTTTTCTGAAATGCCGCTCTCCCGTCACTCTGGTTAAAGTGTTATGAAAAAAAAGGCTGTTGGGGGCTAGGGAGTATCGAGTTGAGCATTATACATGAAGAAATAACCAATTTCATCGTTTGGTTTATGTTTTACACGCGTTTTAAATTTTATTGCCGAAATCGCTTTTTCTCGCCGAGATAAGCACGTTTTCTGAAATGCCGCTCTCCCGTCACTCTGGTTAAAGTGTTATGAAAAAAAAGGCTGTTGGGGGCTAGGGAGTATCGAGTTGATCATTATACATGAAGAAATAACCAATTTCATCGTTTGGTTTATGTTTTACACGCGTTTTAAATTTTATTGCCGAAATCGCTTTTTCTCGCCGAGATAAGCACGTTTTCTGAAATGCCGCTCTCCCGTCACTCTGGTTAAAGTGTTATGAAAAAAATAGGCTGTTGGGGGCTAGGGAGTATCGAGTTGATCATTATACATGAAGAAATAACCAATTTCATCGTTTGGTTTATGTTTTACACGCGTTTTAAATTTTATTGCCGAAATCGCTTTTTCTCGCCGAGATAAGCACGTTTTCTGAAATGCCGCTCTCCCGTCACTCTGGTTAAAGTGTTATGAAAAAAAAAGGCTGTTGGGGGCTAGGGAGTATCGAGTTGATCATTATACATGAAGAAATAACCAATTTCATCGTTTGGTTTATGTTTTACACGATGCTGAGCTCCAGCTGGAAGTGTAAAAAGAACCGGGCTGGTTAAAAAAAGAACCGGGCGACCCGGTAAAATTGCTTAGCCGGGGCTCTGGAAGCCTAACACGGCGTGATCTTGTCCAAAAAGCCGCTGCTGAGCTCCCGCTGGAAGTGTAAAAAGAACCGGGCTGGTTAAAAAAAAGAACCGGGCGACCCGGTAAAATTGCTTAGCCGGGGCTCTGGAAGCCTAACACGGCGTGATCTTGTCCAAAAAGCCGCTGCTGAGCTCCAGCTGGAAGTGTAAAAAGAACCGGGCTGGTTAAAAAAAAGAACCGGGCGGCCCGGTAAAATTGCTTAGCCGGGGCTCTGGAAGCCTAACCCGGCGTGATACTGTGCAAAAAGCCGCTGCTGAGCTCCAGCTGGAAGTGTAAAAAAAACCGGGCTGGTTAAAAAAAAGAACCGGGCGACCCTGTAAAATTGCTTAGCCGGGGCTCTGGAAGCCTAACACGGCGTGATCTTGTCCAAAAACCCGCTGCTGAGCTCCAGCTGGAAGTGTAAAAAGAACCGGGCTGGTTAAAAAAAAGAACCGGGCGGGCCGGTAAAATTGCTTAGCCGGGGCTCTGGAAGCCTAACAAGGCGTGATCTTGTCCAAAAAGCCGCTCGTGAGCTCCAGCTGGAAGTGTAAAAAGAACCGGGCTGGTTCAAAAAAAGAACCGGGCGGCCCGGTAGAATTGCTTAGCCGAGGTCCTGGAAGCCTAACCCGGCGTGATCTTGCGCAAAAAGCCGCTGCTGAGCTCCAGCTGGAAGTGTAAAAAGAACCGGGCTGGTTCAAAAAAAGAACCGGGCGGCCCGGTAAAATTGCTTAGCCGGGGTCCTGGAAGCCTAACGCGGCGTGATCTTGCCCGAAAGTCGGCCTCTATACTTCCATATTAGGTACCAGGCGCTCAGAGCCAACTTGGCAAAAATTTTCTAAGTGCCCACGGCTCTGCGGGGATTGTGCGTCCGACCCGCGCCGGTTCTCCAGCCGGCCTAAAATAACGCAAAACCAGCCTCTCCCCCTGGAGCTCACAGCCAAAGGCGAAACTTTTCTAAGTGCCTACGGCTCTGCGGGCTTTTGAGTCCGCCCCGCGCCGGTTCGTCGGTCGGCCTCAAAAAGCGAAAAATCAGCCTCTCTCCCTGGAGCTCGACTCGAGTTGATCATTATACATGAAGAAATAACCAATTTCATCGTTTGGTTTATGTTTTACACGCGTTTTAAATTTTATTGCCGAAATCGCTTTTTCTCGCCGAGATAAGCACGTTTTCTGAAATGCCGCTCTCCCGTCACTCTGGTTAAAGTGTTATGAAAAAAAAAGGCTGTTGGGGGCTAGGGAGTATCGAGTTGATCATTATACATGAAGAAATAACCAATTTCATCGTTTGGTTTATGTTTTACACGCGTTTTAAATTTTATTGCCGAAATCGCTTTTTCTCGCCGAGATAAGCACGTTTTCTGAAATGCCGCTCTCCCGTCACTCTGGTTAAAGTGTTATGAAAAAAAAGGTTGTTGGGGGCTAGGGAGTATCGAGTTGATCATTATACATGAAGAAATAACCAATTTCATCGTTTGGTTTATGTTTTACACGCGTTTTAAATTTTATTGCCGAAATCGCTTTTTCTCGCCGAGATAAGCACGTTTTCTGAAATGCCGCTCTCCCGTCACTCTGGTTAAAGTGTTATGAAAAAAAAGGCTGTTGGGGGCTAGGGAGTATCGAGTTGATCATTATACATGAAGAAATAACCAATTTCATCGTTTGGTTTATGTTTTACACGCGTTTTAAATTTTATTGCCGAAATCGCTTTTTCTCGCCGAGATAAGCACGTTTTCTGAAATGCCGCTCTCCCGTCACTCTGGTTAAAGTGTTATGAAAAAAAAGGCTGTTGGGGGCTAGGGAGTATCGAGTTGATCATTATACATGAAGAAATAACCAATTTCATCGTTTGGTTTATGTTTTACACGCGTTTTAAATTTTATTGCCGAAATCGCTTTTTCTCGCCGAGATAAGCACGTTTTCTGAAATGCCGCTCTCCCGTCACTCTGGTTAAAGTGTTATGAAAAAAAAAGGCTGTTGGGGGCTAGGGAGTATCGAGTTGATCATTATACATGAAGAAATAACCAATTTCATCGTTTGGTTTATGTTTTACACGATGCTGAGCTCCAGCTGGAAGTGTAAAAAGAACCGGGCTGGTTAAAAAAAGAACCGGGCGACCCGGTAAAATTGCTTAGCCGGGGCTCTGGAAGCCTAACACGGCGTGATCTTGTCCAAAAAGCCGCTGCTGAGCTCCCGCTGGAAGTGTAAAAAGAACCGGGCTGGTTAAAAAAAAGAACCGGGCGACCCGGTAAAATTGCTTAGCCGGGGCTCTGGAAGCCTAACACGGCGTGATCTTGTCCAAAAAGCCGCTGCTGAGCTCCAGCTGGAAGTGTAAAAAGAACCGGGCTGGTTAAAAAAAAGAACCGGGCGGCCCGGTAAAATTGCTTAGCCGGGGCTCTGGAAGCCTAACCCGGCGTGATACTGTGCAAAAAGCCGCTGCTGAGCTCCAGCTGGAAGTGTAAAAAAAACCGGGCTGGTTAAAAAAAAGAACCGGGCGACCCTGTAAAATTGCTTAGCCGGGGCTCTGGAAGCCTAACACGGCGTGATCTTGTCCAAAAACCCGCTGCTGAGCTCCAGCTGGAAGTGTAAAAAGAACCGGGCTGGTTAAAAAAAAGAACCGGGCGGGCCGGTAAAATTGCTTAGCCGGGGCTCTGGAAGCCTAACAAGGCGTGATCTTGTCCAAAAAGCCGCTCGTGAGCTCCAGCTGGAAGTGTAAAAAGAACCGGGCTGGTTCAAAAAAAGAACCGGGCGGCCCGGTAGAATTGCTTAGCCGAGGTCCTGGAAGCCTAACCCGGCGTGATCTTGCGCAAAAAGCCGCTGCTGAGCTCCAGCTGGAAGTGTAAAAAGAACCGGGCTGGTTCAAAAAAAGAACCGGGCGGCCCGGTAAAATTGCTTAGCCGGGGTCCTGGAAGCCTAACGCGGCGTGATCTTGCCCGAAAGTCGGCCTCTATACTTCCATATTAGGTACCAGGCGCTCAGAGCCAACTTGGCAAAAATTTTCTAAGTGCCCACGGCTCTGCGGGGATTGTGCGTCCGACCCGCGCCGGTTCTCCAGCCGGCCTAAAATAACGCAAAACCAGCCTCTCCCCCTGGAGCTCACAGCCAAAGGCGAAACTTTTCTAAGTGCCTACGGCTCTGCGGGCTTTTGAGTCCGCCCCGCGCCGGTTCGTCGGTCGGCCTCAAAAAGCGAAAAATCAGCCTCTCTCCCTGGAGCTCGACTCGAGTTGATCATTATACATGAAGAAATAACCAATTTCATCGTTTGGTTTATGTTTTACACGCGTTTTAAATTTTATTGCCGAAATCGCTTTTTCTCGCCGAGATAAGCACGTTTTCTGAAATGCCGCTCTCCCGTCACTCTGGTTAAAGTGTTATGAAAAAAAAAGGCTGTTGGGGGCTAGGGAGTATCGAGTTGATCATTATACATGAAGAAATAACCAATTTCATCGTTTGGTTTATGTTTTACACGCGTTTTAAATTTTATTGCCGAAATCGCTTTTTCTCGCCGAGATAAGCACGTTTTCTGAAATGCCGCTCTCCCGTCACTCTGGTTAAAGTGTTATGAAAAAAAAGGTTGTTGGGGGCTAGGGAGTATCGAGTTGATCATTATACATGAAGAAATAACCAATTTCATCGTTTGGTTTATGTTTTACACGCGTTTTAAATTTTATTGCCGAAATCGCTTTTTCTCGCCGAGATAAGCACGTTTTCTGAAATGCCGCTCTCCCGTCACTCTGGTTAAAGTGTTATGAAAAAAAAGGCTGTTGGGGGCTAGGGAGTATCGAGTTGATCATTATACATGAAGAAATAACCAATTTCATCGTTTGGTTTATGTTTTACACGCGTTTTAAATTTTATTGCCGAAATCGCTTTTTCTCGCCGAGATAAGCACGTTTTCTGAAATGCCGCTCTCCCGTCACTCTGGTTAAAGTGTTATGAAAAAAAAGGCTGTTGGGGGCTAGGGAGTATCGAGTTGATCATTATACATGAAGAAATAACCAATTTCATCGTTTGGTTTATGTTTTACACGCGTTTTAAATTTTATTGCCGAAATCGCTTTTTCTCGCCGAGATAAGCACGTTTTCTGAAATGCCGCTCTCCCGTCACTCTGGTTAAAGTGTTATGAAAAAAAAAGGCTGTTGGGGGCTAGGGAGTATCGAGTTGATCATTATACATGAAGAAATAACCAATTTCATCGTTTGGTTTATGTTTTACACGCGTTTTAAATTTTATTGCCGAAATCGCTTTTTCTCGCCGAGATAAGCACGTTTTCTGAAATGCCGCTCTCCCGTCACTCTGGTTAAAGTGTTATGAAAAAAAAGGCTGTTGGGGGCTAGGGAGTATCGAGTTGATCATTATACATGAAGAAATAACCAATTTCATCGTTTGGTTTATGTTTTACACGCGTTTTAAATTTTATTGCCGAAATCGCTTTTTCTCGCCGAGATAAGCACGTTTTCTGAAATGCCGCTCTCCCGTCACTCTGGTTAAAGTGTTATGAAAAAAAAGGCTGTTGGGGGCTAGGGAGTATCGAGTTGATCATTATACATGAAGAAATAACCAATTTCATCGTTTGGTTTATGTTTTACACGCGTTTTAAATTTTATTGCCGAAATCGCTTTTTCTCGCCGAGATAAGCACGTTTTCTGAAATGCCGCTCTCCCGTCACTCTGGTTAAAGTGTTATGAAAAAAAAGGCTGTTGGGGGCTAGGGAGTATCGAGTTGATCATTATACATGAAGAAATAACCAATTTCATCGTTTGGTTTATGTTTTACACGCGTTTTAAATTTTATTGCCGAAATCGCTTTTTCTCGCCGAGATAAGCACGTTTTCTGAAATGCCGCTCTCCCGTCACTCTGGTTAAAGTGTTATGAAAAAAAAGGCTGTTGGGGGCTAGGGAGTATCGAGTTGATCATTATACATGAAGAAATAACCAATTTCATCGTTTGGTTTATGTTTTACACGCGTTTTAAATTTTATTGCCGAAATCGCTTTTTCTCGCCGAGATAAGCACGTTTTCTGAAATGCCGCTCTCCCGTCACTCTGGTTAAAGTGTTATGAAAAAAAAGGCTGTTGGGGGCTAGGGAGTATCGAGTTGATCATTATACATGAAGAAATAACCAATTTCATCGTTTGGTTTATGTTTTACACGCGTTTTAAATTTTATTGCCGAAATCGCTTTTTCTCGCCGAGATAAGCACGTTTTCTGAAATGCCGCTCTCCCGTCACTCTGGTTAAAGTGTTATGAAAAAAAAGGCTGTTGGGGGCTAGGGAGTATCGAGTTGATCATTATACATGAAGAAATAACCAATTTCATCGTTTGGTTTATGTTTTACACGCGTTTTAAATTTTATTGCCGAAATCGCTTTTTCTCGCCGAGATAAGCACGTTTTCTGAAATGCCGCTCTCCCGTCACTCTGGTTAAAGTGTTATGAAAAAAAAGGCTGTTGGGGGCTAGGGAGTATCGAGTTGATCATTATACATGAAGAAATAACCAATTTCATCGTTTGGTTTATGTTTTACACGCGTTTTAAATTTTATTGCCGAAATCGCTTTTTCTCGCCGAGATAAGCACGTTTTCTGAAATGCCGCTCTCCCGTCACTCTGGTTAAAGTGTTATGAAAAAAAAGGCTGTTGGGGGCTAGGGAGTATCGAGTTGATCATTATACATGAAGAAATAACCAATTTCATCGTTTGGTTTATGTTTTACACGCGTTTTAAATTTTATTGCCGAAATCGCTTTTTCTCGCCGAGATAAGCACGTTTTCTGAAATGCCGCTCTCCCGTCACTCTGGTTAAAGTGTTATGAAAAAAAAGGCTGTTGGGGGCTAGGGAGTATCGAGTTGATCATTATACATGAAGAAATAACCAATTTCATCGTTTGGTTTATGTTTTACACGCGTTTTAAATTTTATTGCCGAAATCGCTTTTTCTCGCCGAGATAAGCACGTTTTCTGAAATGCCGCTCTCCCGTCACTCTGGTTAAAGTGTTATGAAAAAAAAGGCTGTTGGGGGCTAGGGAGTATCGAGTTGATCATTATACATGAAGAAATAACCAATTTCATCGTTTGGTTTATGTTTTACACGCGTTTTAAATTTTATTGCCGAAATCGCTTTTTCTCGCCGAGATAAGCACGTTTTCTGAAATGCCGCTCTCCCGTCACTCTGGTTAAAGTGTTATGAAAAAAAAGGCTGTTGGGGGCTAGGGAGTATCGAGTTGATCATTATACATGAAGAAATAACCAATTTCATCGTTTGGTTTATGTTTTACACGCGTTTTAAATTTTATTGCCGAAATCGCTTTTTCTCGCCGAGATAAGCACGTTTTCTGAAATGCCGCTCTCCCGTCACTCTGGTTAAAGTGTTATGAAAAAAAAGGCTGTTGGGGGCTAGGGAGTATCGAGTTGATCATTATACATGAAGAAATAACCAATTTCATCGTTTGGTTTATGTTTTACACGCGTTTTAAATTTTATTGCCGAAATCGCTTTTTCTCGCCGAGATAAGCACGTTTTCTGAAATGCCGCTCTCCCGTCACTCTGGTTAAAGTGTTATGAAAAAAAAGGCTGTTGGGGGCTAGGGAGTATCGAGTTGATCATTATACATGAAGAAATAACCAATTTCATCGTTTGGTTTATGTTTTACACGCGTTTTAAATTTTATTGCCGAAATCGCTTTTTCTCGCCGAGATAAGCACGTTTTCTGAAATGCCGCTCTCCCGTCACTCTGGTTAAAGTGTTATGAAAAAAAAGGCTGTTGGGGGCTAGGGAGTATCGAGTTGATCATTATACATGAAGAAATAACCAATTTCATCGTTTGGTTTATGTTTTACACGCGTTTTAAATTTTATTGCCGAAATCGCTTTTTCTCGCCGAGATAAGCACGTTTTCTGAAATGCCGCTCTCCCGTCACTCTGGTTAAAGTGTTATGAAAAAAAAGGCTGTTGGGGGCTAGGGAGTATCGAGTTGATCATTATACATGAAGAAATAACCAATTTCATCGTTTGGTTTATGTTTTACACGCGTTTTAAATTTTATTGCCGAAATCGCTTTTTCTCGCCGAGATAAGCACGTTTTCTGAAATGCCGCTCTCCCGTCACTCTGGTTAAAGTGTTATGAAAAAAAAGGCTGTTGGGGGCTAGGGAGTATCGAGTTGATCATTATACATGAAGAAATAACCAATTTCATCGTTTGGTTTATGTTTTACACGCGTTTTAAATTTTATTGCCGAAATCGCTTTTTCTCGCCGAGATAAGCACGTTTTCTGAAATGCCGCTCTCCCGTCACTCTGGTTAAAGTGTTATGAAAAAAAAGGCTGTTGGGGGCTAGGGAGTATCGAGTTGATCATTATACATGAAGAAATAACCAATTTCATCGTTTGGTTTATGTTTTACACGCGTTTTAAATTTTATTGCCGAAATCGCTTTTTCTCGCCGAGATAAGCACGTTTTCTGAAATGCCGCTCTCCCGTCACTCTGGTTAAAGTGTTATGAAAAAAAAGGCTGTTGGGGGCTAGGGAGTATCGAGTTGATCATTATACATGAAGAAATAACCAATTTCATCGTTTGGTTTATGTTTTACACGCGTTTTAAATTTTATTGCCGAAATCGCTTTTTCTCGCCGAGATAAGCACGTTTTCTGAAATGCCGCTCTCCCGTCACTCTGGTTAAAGTGTTATGAAAAAAAAGGCTGTTGGGGGCTAGGGAGTATCGAGTTGATCATTATACATGAAGAAATAACCAATTTCATCGTTTGGTTTATGTTTTACACGCGTTTTAAATTTTATTGCCGAAATCGCTTTTTCTCGCCGAGATAAGCACGTTTTCTGAAATGCCGCTCTCCCGTCACTCTGGTTAAAGTGTTATGAAAAAAAAGGCTGTTGGGGGCTAGGGAGTATCGAGTTGATCATTATACATGAAGAAATAACCAATTTCATCGTTTGGTTTATGTTTTACACGCGTTTTAAATTTTATTGCCGAAATCGCTTTTTCTCGCCGAGATAAGCACGTTTTCTGAAATGCCGCTCTCCCGTCACTCTGGTTAAAGTGTTATGAAAAAAAAGGCTGTTGGGGGCTAGGGAGTATCGAGTTGATCATTATACATGAAGAAATAACCAATTTCATCGTTTGGTTTATGTTTTACACGCGTTTTAAATTTTATTGCCGAAATCGCTTTTTCTCGCCGAGATAAGCACGTTTTCTGAAATGCCGCTCTCCCGTCACTCTGGTTAAAGTGTTATGAAAAAAAAGGCTGTTGGGGGCTAGGGAGTATCGAGTTGATCATTATACATGAAGAAATAACCAATTTCATCGTTTGGTTTATGTTTTACACGCGTTTTAAATTTTATTGCCGAAATCGCTTTTTCTCGCCGAGATAAGCACGTTTTCTGAAATGCCGCTCTCCCGTCACTCTGGTTAAAGTGTTATGAAAAAAAAGGCTGTTGGGGGCTAGGGAGTATCGAGTTGATCATTATACATGAAGAAATAACCAATTTCATCGTTTGGTTTATGTTTTACACGCGTTTTAAATTTTATTGCCGAAATCGCTTTTTCTCGCCGAGATAAGCACGTTTTCTGAAATGCCGCTCTCCCGTCACTCTGGTTAAAGTGTTATGAAAAAAAAGGCTGTTGGGGGCTAGGGAGTATCGAGTTGATCATTATACATGAAGAAATAACCAATTTCATCGTTTGGTTTATGTTTTACACGCGTTTTAAATTTTATTGCCGAAATCGCTTTTTCTCGCCGAGATAAGCACGTTTTCTGAAATGCCGCTCTCCCGTCACTCTGGTTAAAGTGTTATGAAAAAAAAGGCTGTTGGGGGCTAGGGAGTATCGAGTTGATCATTATACATGAAGAAATAACCAATTTCATCGTTTGGTTTATGTTTTACACGCGTTTTAAATTTTATTGCCGAAATCGCTTTTTCTCGCCGAGATAAGCACGTTTTCTGAAATGCCGCTCTCCCGTCACTCTGGTTAAAGTGTTATGAAAAAAAAGGCTGTTGGGGGCTAGGGAGTATCGAGTTGATCATTATACATGAAGAAATAACCAATTTCATCGTTTGGTTTATGTTTTACACGCGTTTTAAATTTTATTGCCGAAATCGCTTTTTCTCGCCGAGATAAGCACGTTTTCTGAAATGCCGCTCTCCCGTCACTCTGGTTAAAGTGTTATGAAAAAAAAGGCTGTTGGGGGCTAGGGAGTATCGAGTTGATCATTATACATGAAGAAATAACCAATTTCATCGTTTGGTTTATGTTTTACACGCGTTTTAAATTTTATTGCCGAAATCGCTTTTTCTCGCCGAGATAAGCACGTTTTCTGAAATGCCGCTCTCCCGTCACTCTGGTTAAAGTGTTATGAAAAAAAAGGCTGTTGGGGGCTAGGGAGTATCGAGTTGATCATTATACATGAAGAAATAACCAATTTCATCGTTTGGTTTATGTTTTACACGCGTTTTAAATTTTATTGCCGAAATCGCTTTTTCTCGCCGAGATAAGCACGTTTTCTGAAATGCCGCTCTCCCGTCACTCTGGTTAAAGTGTTATGAAAAAAAAGGCTGTTGGGGGCTAGGGAGTATCGAGTTGATCATTATACATGAAGAAATAACCAATTTCATCGTTTGGTTTATGTTTTACACGCGTTTTAAATTTTATTGCCGAAATCGCTTTTTCTCGCCGAGATAAGCACGTTTTCTGAAATGCCGCTCTCCCGTCACTCTGGTTAAAGTGTTATGAAAAAAAAGGCTGTTGGGGGCTAGGGAGTATCGAGTTGATCATTATACATGAAGAAATAACCAATTTCATCGTTTGGTTTATGTTTTACACGCGTTTTAAATTTTATTGCCGAAATCGCTTTTTCTCGCCGAGATAAGCACGTTTTCTGAAATGCCGCTCTCCCGTCACTCTGGTTAAAGTGTTATGAAAAAAAAGGCTGTTGGGGGCTAGGGAGTATCGAGTTGATCATTATACATGAAGAAATAACCAATTTCATCGTTTGGTTTATGTTTTACACGCGTTTTAAATTTTATTGCCGAAATCGCTTTTTCTCGCCGAGATAAGCACGTTTTCTGAAATGCCGCTCTCCCGTCACTCTGGTTAAAGTGTTGTGAAAGAAAAGGCTGTTGGGGGCTAGGGAGTATCGAGTTGATCATTATACATGAAGAAATAACCAATTTCATCGTTTGGTTTATGTTTTACACGCGTTTTAAATTTTATTGCCGAAATCGCTTTTTCTCGCCGAGATAAGCACGTTTTCTGAAATGCCGCTCTCCCGTCACTCTGGTTAAAGTGTTATGAAAAAAAAGGCTGTTGGGGGCTAGGGAGTATCGAGTTGATCATTATACATGAAGAAATAACCAATTTCATCGTTTGGTTTATGTTTTACACGCGTTTTAAATTTTATTGCCGAAATCGCTTTTTCTCGCCGAGATAAGCACGTTTTCTGAAATGCCGCTCTCCCGTCACTCTGGTTAAAGTGTTATGGAAAAAAAAGGCTGTTGGGGGCTAGGGAGTATCGAGTTGATCATTATACATGAAGAAATAACCAATTTCATCGTTTGGTTTATGTTTTACACGCGTTTTAAATTTTATTGCCGAAATCGCTTTTTCTCGCCGAGATAAGCACGTTTTCCGAAATGTCGCTCTCCCGTCACTCTGGTTAAAGTGTTAGTGAAAAAAAAGGCTGTTGGGGGCTAGGGAGTATCGAGTTGATCATTATACATGAAGAAATAACCAATTTCATCGTTTGGTTTATGTTTTACACGCGTTTTAAATTTTATTGCCGAAATCGCTTTTTCTCGCCGAGATAAGCACGTTTTCTGAAATGCCGCTCTCCCGTCACTCTGGTTAAAGTGTTGTGAAAAAAAAGGCTGTTGGGGGCTAGGGAGTATCGAGTTGATCATTATACATAAAGAAATAACCAATTTCATCGTTTGGTTTATGTTTTACACGCGTTTTAAATTTTATTGCCGAAATCGCTTTTTCTCGCCGAGATAAGCACGTTTTCTGAAATGCCGCTCTCCCGTCACTCTGGTTAAAGTGTTATGAAAAAAAAGGCTGTTGGGGGCTAGGGAGTATCGAGTTGATCAATATACATGAAGAAATAACCAATTTCATCGTTTGGTTTATGTTTTACACGCGTTTTAAATTTTATTGCCGAAATCGCTTTTTCTCGCCGAGATAAGCACGTTTTCTGAAATGCCGCTCTCCCGTCACTCTGGTTAAAGTGTTATGAAAAAAAAGGCTGTTGGGGGCTAGGGAGTATCGAGTTGATCAATATACATGAAGAAATAAGCAATTTCATCGTTTGGTTTATGTTTTACACGCGTTTTAAATTTTATTGCCGAAATCGCTTTTTCTCGCCGAGATAAGCACGTTTTCTGAAATGCCGCTCTCCCGTCACTCTGGTTAAAGTGTTATGAAAAAAAAGGCTGTTGGGGGCTAGGGAGTATCGAGTTGATCATTATACATGAAGAAATAACCAATTTCATCGTTTGGTTTATGTTTTACACGCGTTTTAAATTTTATTGCCGAAATCGCTTTTTCTCGCCGAGATAAGCACGTTTTCTGAAATGCCGCTCTCCCGTCACTCTGGTTAAAGTGTTATGAAAAAAAAGGCTGTTGGGGGCTAGGGAGTATCGAGTTGATCATTATACATGAAGAAATAACCAATTTCATCGTTTGGTTTATGTTTTACACGCGTTTTAAATTTTATTGCCGAAATCGCTTTTTCTCGCCGAGATAAGCACGTTTTCTGAAATGCCGCTCTCCCGTCACTCTGGTTAAAGTGTTATGAAAAAAAAGGCTGTTGGGGGCTAGGGAGTATCGAGTTGATCATTATACATGAAGAAATAACCAATTTCATCGTTTGGTTTATGTTTTACACGCGTTTTAAATTTTATTGCCGAAATCGCTTTTTCTCGCCGAGATAAGCACGTTTTCTGAAATGCCGCTCTCCCGTCACTCTGGTTAAAGTGTTATGAAAAAAAAGGCTGTTGGGGGCTAGGGAGTATCGAGTTGATCATTATACATGAAGAAATAACCAATTTCATCGTTTGGTTTATGTTTTACACGCGTTTTAAATTTTATTGCCGAAATCGCTTTTTCTCGCCGAGATAAGCACGTTTTCTGAAATGCCGCTCTCCCGTCACTCTGGTTAAAGTGTTATGAAAAAAAAGGCTGTTGGGGGCTAGGGAGTATCGAGTTGATCATTATACATGAAGAAATAACCAATTTCATCGTTTGGTTTATGTTTTACACGCGTTTTAAATTTTATTGCCGAAATCGCTTTTTCTCGCCGAGATAAGCACGTTTTCTGAAATGCCACTCTCCCGTCACTCTGGTTAAAGTGTTATGAAAAAAAAGGCTGTTGGGGGCTAGGGAGTATCGAGTTGATCATTATACATGAAGAAATAACCAATTTCATCGTTTGGTTTATGTTTTACACGCGTTTTAAATTTTATTGCCGAAATCGCTTTTTCTCGCCGAGATAAGCACGTTTTCTGAAATGCCGCTCTCCCGTCACTCTGGTTAAAGTGTTATGAAAAAAAAGGCTGTTGGGGGCTAGGGAGTATCGAGTTGATCATTATACATGAAGAAATAACCAATTTCATCGTTTGGTTTATGTTTTACACGCGTTTTAAATTTTATTGCCGAAATCGCTTTTTCTCGCCGAGATAAGCACGTTTTCTGAAATGCCGCTCTCCCGTCACTCTGGTTAAAGTGTTATGAAAAAAAAGGCTGTTGGGGGCTAGGGAGTATCGAGTTGATCATTATACATGAAGAAATAACCAATTTCATCGTTTGGTTTATGTTTTACACGCGTTTTAAATTTTATTGCCGAAATCGCTTTTTCTCGCCGAGATAAGCACGTTTTCTGAAATGCCGCTCTCCCGTCACTCTGGTTAAAGTGTTATGAAAAAAAAGGCTGTTGGGGGCTAGGGAGTATCGAGTTGATCATTATACATGAAGAAATAACCAATTTCATCGTTTGGTTTATGTTTTACACGCGTTTTAAATTTTATTGCCGAAATCGCTTTTTCTCGCCGAGATAAGCACGTTTTCTGAAATGCCGCTCTCCCGTCACTCTGGTTAAAGTGTTATGAAAAAAAAGGCTGTTGGGGGCTAGGGAGTATCGAGTTGATCATTATACATGAAGAAATAACCAATTTCATCGTTTGGTTTATGTTTTACACGCGTTTTAAATTTTATTGCCGAAATCGCTTTTTCTCGCCGAGATAAGCACGTTTTCTGAAATGCCGCTCTCCCGTCACTCTGGTTAAAGTGTTATGAAAAAAAAGGCTGTTGGGGGCTAGGGAGTATCGAGTTGATCATTATACATGAAGAAATAACCAATTTCATCGTTTGGTTTATGTTTTACACGCGTTTTAAATTTTATTGCCGAAATCGCTTTTTCTCGCCGAGATAAGCACGTTTTCTGAAATGCCGCTCTCCCGTCACTCTGGTTAAAGTGTTATGAAAAAAAAGGCTGTTGGGGGTAGGGAGTATCGAGTTGACCATTATACATGAAGAAATAACCAATTTCATCGTTTGGTTTATGTTTTACACGCGTTTTAAATTTTATTGCCGAAATCGCTTTTTCTCGCCGAGATAAGCACGTTTTCTGAAATGCCGCTCTCCCGTCACTCTGGTTAAAGTGTTATGAAAAAAAAGGCTATTGGGGGCTAGGGAGTATCGAGTTGATCATTATACATGAAGAAATAACCAATTTCATCGTTTGGTTTATGTTTTACACGATGCTGAGCTCCAGCTGGAAGTGTAAAAAGAACCGGGCTGGTTAAAAAAAGAACCGGGCGACCCGGTAAAATTGCTTAGCCGGGGCTCTGGAAGCCTAACACGGCGTGATCTTGTCCAAAAAGCCGCTGCTGAGCTCCAGCTGGAAGTGTAAAAAGAACCGGGCTGGTTAAAAAAAAGAACCGGGCGACCCGGTAAAATTGCTTAGCCGGGGCTCTGGAAGCCTAACACGGCGTGATCTTGTCCAAAAAGCCGCTGCTGAGCTCCAGCTGGAAGTGTAAAAAGAACCGGGCTGGTTAAAAAAAAGAACCGGGCGGCCCGGTAAAATTGCTTAGCCGGGGCTCTGGAAGCCTAACCCGGCGTGATACTGTGCAAAAAGCCGCTGCTGAGCTCCAGCTGGAAGTGTAAAAAAACCCGGGCTGGTTAAAAAAAAGAACCGGGCGACCCTGTAAAATTGCTTAGCCGGGGCTCTGGAAGCCTAACACGGCGTGATCTTGTCCACAAATCCGCTGCTGAGCTCCAGCTGGAAGTGTAAAAAGAACCGGGCTGGTTAAAAAAAAGAACCGGGCGGGCCGGTAAAATTGCTTAGCCGGGGCTCTGGAAGCCTAACACGGCGTGATCTTGTCCAAAAAGCCGCTCGTGAGCTCCAGCTGGAAGTGTAAAAAGAACCGGGCTGGTTCAAAAAAAGAACCGGGCGGCCCGGTAGAATTGCTTAGCCGAGGTCCTGGAAGCCTAACCCGGCGTGATCTTGCGCAAAAAGCCGCTGCTGAGCTCCAGCTGGAAGTGTAAAAAGAACCGGGCTGGTTCAAAAAAAGAACCGGGCGGCCCGGTAAAATTGCTTAGCCGGGGTCCTGGAAGCCTAACGCGGCGTGATCTTGCCCGAAAGTCGGCCTCTATACTTCCATATTAGGTACCAGGCGCTCAGAGCCAACTTGGCAAAAATTTTCTAAGTGCCCACGGCTCTGCGGGGATTGTGCGTCCGACCTGCGCCGGTTCTCCAGCCGGCCTAAAATAACGCAAAACCAGCCTCTCCCCCTGGAGCTCACAGCCAAAGGCGAAACTTTTCTAAGTGCCTACGGCTCTGCGGGCTTTTGAGTCCGCCCCGCGCCGGTTCGTCGGTCGGCCTCAAAAAGCGAAAAATCAGCCTCTCTCCCTGGAGCTCGACTCGAGTTGATCATTATACATGAAGAAATAACCAATTTCATCGTTTGGTTTATGTTTTACACGCGTTTTAAATTTTATTGCCGAAATCGCTTTTTCTCGCCGAGATAAGCACGTTTTCTGAAATGCCGCTCTCCCGTCACTCTGGTTAAAGTGTTATGAAAAAAAAAGGCTGTTGGGGGCTAGGGAGTATCGAGTTGATCATTATACATGAAGAAATAACCAATTTCATCGTTTGGTTTATGTTTTACACGCGTTTTAAATTTTATTGCCGAAATCGCTTTTTCTCGCCGAGATAAGCACGTTTTCTGAAATGCCGCTCTCCCGTCACTCTGGTTAAAGTGTTATGAAAAAAAAGGCTGTTGGGGGCTAGGGAGTATCGAGTTGATCATTATACATGAAGAAATAACCAATTTCATCGTTTGGTTTATGTTTTACACGCGTTTTAAATTTTATTGCCGAAATCGCTTTTTCTCGCCGAGATAAGCACGTTTTCTGAAATGCCGCTCTCCCGTCACTCTGGTTAAAGTGTTATGAAAAAAAAGGCTGTTGGGGGCTAGGGAGTATCGAGTTGATCATTATACATGAAGAAATAACCAATTTCATCGTTTGGTTTATGTTTTACACGCGTTTTAAATTTTATTGCCGAAATCGCTTTTTCTCGCCGAGATAAGCACGTTTTCTGAAATGCCGCTCTCCCGTCACTCTGGTTAAAGTGTTATGAAAAAAAAGGCTGTTGGGGGCTAGGGAGTATCGAGTTGATCATTATACATGAAGAAATAACCAATTTCATCGTTTGGTTTATGTTTTACACGCGTTTTAAATTTTATTGCCGAAATCGCTTTTTCTCGCCGAGATAAGCACGTTTTCTCAAATGCCGCTCTCCCGTCACTCTGGTTAAAGTGTTATGAAAAAAAAGGCTGTTGGGGGCTAGGGAGTATCGAGTTGATCATTATACATGAAGAAATAACCAATTTCATCGTTTGGTTTATGTTTTACACGCGTTTTAAATTTTATTGCCGAAATCGCTTTTTCTCGCCGAGATAAGCACGTTTTCTGAAATGCCGCTCTCCCGTCACTCTGGTTAAAGTGTTATGAAAAAAAAGGCTGTTGGGGGCTAGGGAGTATCGAGTTGATCATTATACATGAAGAAATAACCAATTTCATCGTTTGGTTTATGTTTTACACGCGTTTTAAATTTTATTGCCGAAATCGCTTTTTCTCGCCGAGATAAGCACGTTTTCTGAAATGCCGCTCTCCCGTCACTCAGGTTAAAGTGTTATGAAAAAAAAGGCTGTTGGGGGCTAGGGAGTATCGAGTTGATCATTATACATGAAGAAATAACCAATTTCATCGTTTGGTTTATGTTTTACACGCGTTTTAAATTTTATTGCCGAAATCGCTTTTTCTCGCCGAGATAAGCACGTTTTCTGAAATGCCGCTCTCCCGTCACTCTGGTTAAAGTGTTATGAAAAAAAAGGCTGTTGGGGGCTAGGGAGTATCGAGTTGATCATTATACATGAAGAAATAACCAATTTCATCGTTTGGTTTATGTTTTACACGCGTTTTAAATTTTATTGCCGAAATCGCTTTTTCTCGCCGAGATAAGCACGTTTTCTGAAATGCCGCTCTCCCGTCACTCTGGTTAAAGTGTTATGAAAAAAAAGGCTGTTGGGGGCTAGGGAGTATCGAGTTGATCATTATACATGAAGAAATAACCAATTTCATCGTTTGGTTTATGTTTTACACGCGTTTTAAATTTTATTGCCGAAATCGCTTTTTCTCGCCGAGATAAGCACGTTTTCTGAAATGCCGCTCTCCCGTCACTCTGGTTAAAGTGTTATGAAAAAAAAGGCTGTTGGGGGCTAGGGAGTATCGAGTTGATCATTATACATGAAGAAATAACCAATTTCATCGTTTGGTTTATGTTTTACACGCGTTTTAAATTTTATTGCCGAAATCGCTTTTTCTCGCCGAGATAAGCACGTTTTCTGAAATGCCGCTCTCCCGTCACTCTGGTTAAAGTGTTATGAAAAAAAAGGCTGTTGGGGGCTAGGGAGTATCGAGTTGATCATTATACATGAAGAAATAACCAATTTCATCGTTTGGTTTATGTTTTACACGCGTTTTAAATTTTATTGCCGAAATCGCTTTTTCTCGCCGAGATAAGCACGTTTTCTCAAATGCCGCTCTCCCGTCACTCTGGTTAAAGTGTTATGAAAAAAAAGGCTGTTGGGGGCTAGGGAGTATCGAGTTGATCATTATACATGAAGAAATAACCAATTTCATCGTTTGGTTTATGTTTTACACGCGTTTTAAATTTTATTGCCGAAATCGCTTTTTCTCGCCGAGATAAGCACGTTTTCTGAAATGCCGCTCTCCCGTCACTCTGGTTAAAGTGATGAAAAAAAAGGCTGTTGGGGGCTAGGGAGTATCGAGTTGATCATTATACATGAAGAAATAACCAATTTCATCGTTTGGTTTATGTTTTACACGCGTTTTAAATTTTATTGCCGAAATCGCTTTTTCTCGCCGAGATAAGCACGTTTTCTGAAATGCCGCTCTCCCGTCACTCTGGTTAAAGTGTTATGAAAAAAAAGGCTGTTGGGGGCTAGGGAGTATCGAGTTGATCATTATACATGAAGAAATAACCAATTTCATCGTTTGGTTTATGTTTTACACGCGTTTTAAATTTTATTGCCGAAATCGCTTTTTCTCGCCGAGATAAGCACGTTTTCTGAAATGCCGCTCTCCCGTCACTCTGGTTAAAGTGTTATGAAAAAAAAGGCTGTTGGGGGCTAGGGAGTATCGAGTTGATCATTATACATGAAGAAATAACCAATTTCATCGTTTGGTTTATGTTTTACACGCGTTTTAAATTTTATTGCCGAAATCGCTTTTTCTCGCCGAGATAAGCACGTTTTCTGAAATGCCGCTCTCCCGTCACTCTGGTTAAAGTGTTATGAAAAAAAAGGCTGTTGGGGGCTAGGGAGTATCGAGTTGATCATTATACATGAAGAAATAACCAATTTCATCGTTTGGTTTATGTTTTACACGCGTTTTAAATTTTATTGCCGAAATCGCTTTTTCTCGCCGAGATAAGCACGTTTTCTGAAATGCCGCTCTCCCGTCACTCTGGTTAAAGTGTTATGAAAAAAAAAGGCTGTTGGGGGCTAGGGAGTATCGAGTTGATCATTATACATGAAGAAATAACCAATTTCATCGTTTGGTTTATGTTTTACACGCGTTTTAAATTTTATTGCCGAAATCGCTTTTTCTCGCCGAGATAAGCACGTTTTCTGAAATGCCGCTCTCCCGTCACTCTGGTTAAAGTGTTATGAAAAAAAAGGCTGTTGGGGGCTAGGGAGTATCGAGTTGATCATTATACATGAAGAAATAACCAATTTCATCGTTTGGTTTATGTTTTACACGCGTTTTAAATTTTATTGCCGAAATCGCTTTTTCTCGCCGAGATAAGCACGTTTTCTGAAATGCCGCTCTCCCGTCACTCTGGTTAAAGTGTTATGAAAAAAAAGGCTGTTGGGGGCTAGGGAGTATCGAGTTGATCATTATACATGAGGAAATAACCAATTTCATCGTTTGGTTTATGTTTTACACGCGTTTTAAATTTTATTGCCGAAATCGCTTTTTCTCGCCGAGATAAGCACGTTTTCTGAAATGCCGCTCTCCCGTCACTCTGGTTAAAGTGTTATGAAAAAAAAGGCTGTTGGGGGCTAGGGAGTATCGAGTTGATCATTATACATGAAGAAATAACCAATTTCATCGTTTGGTTTATGTTTTACACGCGTTTTAAATTTTATTGCCGAAATCGCTTTTTCTCGCCGAGATAAGCACGTTTTCTGAAATGCCGCTCTCCCGTCACTCTGGTTAAAGTGTTATGAAAAAAAAGGCTGTTGGGGGCTAGGGAGTATCGAGTTGATCATTATACATGAAGAAATAACCAATTTCATCGTTTGGTTTATGTTTTACACGCGTTTTAAATTTTATTGCCGAAATCGCTTTTTCTCGCCGAGATAAGCACGTTTTCTGAAATGCCGCTCTCCCGTCACTCTGGTTAAAGTGTTATGAAAAAAAAGGCTGTTGGGGGCTAGGGAGTATCGAGTTGATCATTATACATGAAGAAATAACCAATTTCATCGTTTGGTTTATGTTTTACACGCGTTTTAAATTTTATTGCCGAAATCGCTTTTTCTCGCCGAGATAAGCACGTTTTCTGAAATGCCGCTCTCCCGTCACTCTGGTTAAAGTGTTATGAAAAAAAAGGCTGTTGGGGGTAGGGAGTATCGAGTTGACCATTATACATGAAGAAATAACAAATTTCATCGTTTGGTTTATGTTTTACACGCGTTTTAAATTTTATTGCCGAAATCGCTTTTTCTCGCCGAGATAAGCACGTTTTCTGAAATGCCGCTCTCCCGTCACTCTGGTTAAAGTGTTATGAAAAAAAAGGCTATTGGGGGCTAGGGAGTATCGAGTTGATCATTATACATGAAGAAATAACCAATTTCATCGTTTGGTTTATGTTTTACACGATGCTGAGCTCCAGCTGGAAGTGTAAAAAGAACCGGGCTGGTTAAAAAAAGAACCGGGCGACCCGGTAAAATTGCTTAGCCGGGGCTCTGGAAGCCTAACACGGCGTGATCTTGTCCAAAAAGCCGCTGCTGAGCTCCAGCTGGAAGTGTAAAAAGAACCGGGCTGGTTAAAAAAAAGAACCGGGCGACCCGGTAAAATTGCTTAGCCGGGGCTCTGGAAGCCTAACACGGCGTGATCTTGTCCAAAAAGCCGCTGCTGAGCTTCAGCTGGAAGTGTAAAAAGAACCGGGCTGGTTAAAAAAAAGAACCGGGCGGCCCGGTAAAATTGCTTAGCCGGGGCTCTGGAAGCCTAACCCGGCGTGATACTGTGCAAAAAGCCGCTGCTGAGCTCCAGCTGGAAGTATAAAAAAACCCGGGCTGGTTAAAAAAAAGAACCGGGCGACCCTGTAAAATTGCTTAGCCGGGGCTCTGGAAGCCTAACACGGCGTGATCTTGTCCAAAAATCCGCTGCTGAGCTCCAGCTGGAAGTGTAAAAAGAACCGGGCTGGTTAAAAAAAAGAACCGGGCGGGCCGGTAAAATTGCTTAGCCGGGGCTCTGGAAGCCTAACACGGCGTGATCTTGTCCAAAAAGCCGCTCGTGAGCTCCAGCTGGAAGTGTAAAAAGAACCGGGCTGGTTCAAAAAAAGAACCGGGCGGCCCGGTAGAATTGCTTAGCCGAGGTCCTGGAAGCCTAACCCGGCGTGATCTTGCGCAAAAAGCCGCTGCTGAGCTCCAGCTGGAAGTGTAAAAAGAACCGGGCTGGTTCAAAAAAAGAACCGGGCGGCCCGGTAAAATTGCTTAGCCGGGGTCCTGGAAGCCTAACGCGGCGTGATCTTGCCCGAAAGTCGGCCTCTATACTTCCATATTAGGTACCAGGCGCTCAGAGCCAACTTGGCAAAAATTTTCTAAGTGCCCACGGCTCTGCGGGGATTGTGCGTCCGACCTGCGCCGGTTCTCCAGCCGGCCTAAAATAACGCAAAACCAGCCTCTCCCCCTGGAGCTCACAGCCAAAGGCGAAACTTTTCTAAGTGCCTACGGCTCTGCGGGCTTTTGAGTCCGCCCCGCGCCGGTTCGTCGGTCGGCCTCAAAAAGCGAAAAATCAGCCTCTCTCCCTGGAGCTCGACTCGAGTTGATCATTATACATGAAGAAATAACCAATTTCATCGTTTGGTTTATGTTTTACACGCGTTTTAAATTTTATTGCCGAAATCGCTTTTTCTCGCCGAGATAAGCACGTTTTCTGAAATGCCGCTCTCCCGTCACTCTGGTTAAAGTGTTATGAAAAAAAAAGGCTGTTGGGGGCTAGGGAGTATCGAGTTGATCATTATACATGAAGAAATAACCAATTTCATCGTTTGGTTTATGTTTTACACGCGTTTTAAATTTTATTGCCGAAATCGCTTTTTCTCGCCGAGATAAGCACGTTTTCTGAAATGCCGCTCTCCCGTCACTCTGGTTAAAGTGTTATGAAAAAAAAGGCTGTTGGGGGCTAGGGAGTATCGAGTTGATCATTATACATGAAGAAATAACCAATTTCATCGTTTGGTTTATGTTTTACACGCGTTTTAAATTTTATTGCCGAAATCGCTTTTTCTCGCCGAGATAAGCACGTTTTCTGAAATGCCGCTCTCCCGTCACTCTGGTTAAAGTGTTATGAAAAAAAAGGCTGTTGGGGGCTAGGGAGTATCGAGTTGATCATTATACATGAAGAAATAACCAATTTCATCGTTTGGTTTATGTTTTACACGCGTTTTAAATTTTATTGCCGAAATCGCTTTTTCTCGCCGAGATAAGCACGTTTTCTGAAATGCCGCTCTCCCGTCACTCTGGTTAAAGTGTTATGAAAAAAAAGGCTGTTGGGGGCTAGGGAGTATCGAGTTGATCATTATACATGAAGAAATAACCAATTTCATCGTTTGGTTTATGTTTTACACGCGTTTTAAATTTTATTGCCGAAATCGCTTTTTCTCGCCGAGATAAGCACGTTTTCTCAAATGCCGCTCTCCCGTCACTCTGGTTAAAGTGTTATGAAAAAAAAGGCTGTTGGGGGCTAGGGAGTATCGAGTTGATCATTATACATGAAGAAATAACCAATTTCATCGTTTGGTTTATGTTTTACACGCGTTTTAAATTTTATTGCCGAAATCGCTTTTTCTCGCCGAGATAAGCACGTTTTCTGAAATGCCGCTCTCCCGTCACTCTGGTTAAAGTGTTATGAAAAAAAAGGCTGTTGGGGGCTAGGGAGTATCGAGTTGATCATTATACATGAAGAAATAACCAATTTCATCGTTTGGTTTATGTTTTACACGCGTTTTAAATTTTATTGCCGAAATCGCTTTTTCTCGCCGAGATAAGCACGTTTTCTGAAATGCCGCTCTCCCGTCACTCAGGTTAAAGTGTTATGAAAAAAAAGGCTGTTGGGGGCTAGGGAGTATCGAGTTGATCATTATACATGAAGAAATAACCAATTTCATCGTTTGGTTTATGTTTTACACGCGTTTTAAATTTTATTGCCGAAATCGCTTTTTCTCGCCGAGATAAGCACGTTTTCTGAAATGCCGCTCTCCCGTCACTCTGGTTAAAGTGTTATGAAAAAAAAGGCTGTTGGGGGCTAGGGAGTATCGAGTTGATCATTATACATGAAGAAATAACCAATTTCATCGTTTGGTTTATGTTTTACACGCGTTTTAAATTTTATTGCCGAAATCGCTTTTTCTCGCCGAGATAAGCACGTTTTCTGAAATGCCGCTCTCCCGTCACTCTGGTTAAAGTGTTATGAAAAAAAAGGCTGTTGGGGGCTAGGGAGTATCGAGTTGATCATTATACATGAAGAAATAACCAATTTCATCGTTTGGTTTATGTTTTACACGCGTTTTAAATTTTATTGCCGAAATCGCTTTTTCTCGCCGAGATAAGCACGTTTTCTGAAATGCCGCTCTCCCGTCACTCTGGTTAAAGTGTTATGAAAAAAAAGGCTGTTGGGGGCTAGGGAGTATCGAGTTGATCATTATACATGAAGAAATAACCAATTTCATCGTTTGGTTTATGTTTTACACGCGTTTTAAATTTTATTGCCGAAATCGCTTTTTCTCGCCGAGATAAGCACGTTTTCTGAAATGCCGCTCTCCCGTCACTCTGGTTAAAGTGTTATGAAAAAAAAGGCTGTTGGGGGCTAGGGAGTATCGAGTTGATCATTATACATGAAGAAATAACCAATTTCATCGTTTGGTTTATGTTTTACACGCGTTTTAAATTTTATTGCCGAAATCGCTTTTTCTCGCCGAGATAAGCACGTTTTCTGAAATGCCGCTCTCCCGTCACTCTGGTTAAAGTGTTATGAAAAAAAAGGCTGTTGGGGGCTAGGGAGTATCGAGTTGATCATTATACATGAAGAAATAACCAATTTCATCGTTTGGTTTATGTTTTACACGCGTTTTAAATTTTATTGCCGAAATCGCTTTTTCTCGCCGAGATAAGCACGTTTTCTGAAATGCCGCTCTCCCGTCACTCTGGTTAAAGTGTTATGAAAAAAAAGGCTGTTGGGGGCTAGGGAGTATCGAGTTGATCATTATACATGAAGAAATAACCAATTTCATCGTTTGGTTTATGTTTTACACGCGTTTTAAATTTTATTGCCGAAATCGCTTTTTCTCGCCGAGATAAGCACGTTTTCTGAAATGCCGCTCTCCCGTCACTCTGGTTAAAGTGTTATGAAAAAAAAGGCTGTTGGGGGCTAGGGAGTATCGAGTTGATCATTATACATGAAGAAATAACCAATTTCATCGTTTGGTTTATGTTTTACACGCGTTTTAAATTTTATTGCCGAAATCGCTTTTTCTCGCCGAGATAAGCACGTTTTCTGAAATGCCGCTCTCCCGTCACTCTGGTTAAAGTGTTATGAAAAAAAAGGCTGTTGGGGGCTAGGGAGTATCGAGTTGATCATTATACATGAAGAAATAACCAATTTCATCGTTTGGTTTATGTTTTACACGCGTTTTAAATTTTATTGCCGAAATCGCTTTTTCTCGCCGAGATAAGCACGTTTTCTGAAATGCCGCTCTCCCGTCACTCTGGTTAAAGTGTTATGAAAAAAAAGGCTGTTGGGGGCTAGGGAGTATCGAGTTGATCATTATACATGAAGAAATAACCAATTTCATCGTTTGGTTTATGTTTTACACGCGTTTTAAATTTTATTGCCGAAATCGCTTTTTCTCGCCGAGATAAGCACGTTTTCTGAAATGCCGCTCTCCCGTCACTCTGGTTAAAGTGTTATGAAAAAAAAGGCTGTTGGGGGCTAGGGAGTATCGAGTTGATCATTATACATGAAGAAATAACCAATTTCATCGTTTGGTTTATGTTTTACACGCGTTTTAAATTTTATTGCCGAAATCGCTTTTTCTCGCCGAGATAAGCACATTTTCTGAAATGCCACTCTCCCGTCACTCTGGTTAAAGTGTTATGAAAAAAAAGGCTGTTGGGGGCTAGGGAGTATCGAGTTGATCATTATACATGAAGAAATAACCAATTTCATCGTTTGGTTTATGTTTTACACGCGTTTTAAATTTTATTGCCGAAATCGCTTTTTCTCGCCGAGATAAGCACGTTTTCTGAAATGCCGCTCTCCCGTCACTCTGGTTAAAGTGTTATGAAAAAAAAGGCTGTTGGGGGCTAGGGAGTATCGAGTTGATCATTATACATGAAGAAATAACCAATTTCATCGTTTGGTTTATGTTTTACACGCGTTTTAAATTTTATTGCCGAAATCGCTTTTTCTCGCCGAGATAAGCACGTTTTCTGAAATGCCGCTCTCCCGTCACTCTGGTTAAAGTGTTATGAAAAAAAAGGCTGTTGGGGGCTAGGGAGTATCGAGTTGATCATTATACATGAAGAAATAACCAATTTCATCGTTTGGTCTATGTTTTACACGCGTTTTAAATTTTATTGCCGAAATCGCTTTTTCTCGCCGAGATAAGCACGTTTTCTGAAATGCCACTCTCCCGTCACTCTGGTTAAAGTGTTATGAAAAAAAAGGCTGTTGGGGCTAGGGAGTATCGAGTTGATCATTATACATGAAGAAATAACCAATTTCATCGTTTGGTTTATGTTTTACACGCGTTTTAAATTTTATTGCCGAAATCGCTTTTTCTCGCCGAGATAAGCACGTTTTCCGAAATGCCGCTCTCCCGTCACTCTGGTTAAAGTGTTATGAAAAAAAAGGCTGTTGGGGGCTAGGGAGTATCGAGTTGATCATTATACATGAAGAAAAAACCAATTTCATCGTTTGGTTTATGTTTTACACGCGTTTTAAATTTTATTGCCGAATTCGCTTTTTCTCGCCGAGATAAGCACGTTTTCTGAAATGCCGCTCTCCCGTCACTCTGGTTAAAGTGTTATGAAAAAAAAGGCTGTTGGGGGCTGGGGAGTATCGAGTTGATCATTATACATGAAGAAATAACCAATTTCATCGTTTGGTTTATGTTTTACACGCGTTTTAAATTTTATTGCCGAAATCGCTTTTTCTCGCCGAGATAAGGCACGTTTTCTGAAATGCCGCTCTCCCGTCACTCTGGTTAAAGTGTTATGAAAAAAAAGGCTGTTGGGGGCTAGGGAGTATCGAGTTGATCATTATACATGAAGAAATAACCAATTTCATCGTTTGGTTTATGTTTTACACGCGTTTTAAATTTTATTGCCGAAATCGCTTTTTCTCGCCGAGATAAGCACGTTTTCTGAAATGCCGCTCTCCCGTCACTGGTTAAAGTGTTATGAAAAAAAAGGCTGTTGGGGGCTAGGGAGTATCGAGTTGATCATTATACATGAAGAAATAACAATTTCATCGTTTGGTTTATGTTTTACACGCGTTTTAAATTTTATTGCCGAAATCGCTTTTTCTCGCCGAGATAAGCACGTTTTCTGAAATGCCGCTCTCCCGTCACTCTGGTTAAAGTGTTATGAAAAAAAAGGCTGTTGGGGGCTAGGGAGTATCGAGTTGATCATTATACATGAAGAAATAACCAATTTCATCGTTTGGTTTATGTTTTACACGCGTTTTAAATTTTATTGCCGAAATCGCTTTTTCTCGCCGAGATAAGCACGTTTTCTGAAATGCCGCTCTCCCGTCACTCTGGTTAAAGTGTTATGAAAAAAAAGGCTGTTGGGGGCTAGGGAGTATCGAGTTGATCATTATACATGAAGAAATAACCAATTTCATCGTTTGGTTTATGTTTTACACGCGTTTTAAATTTTATTGCCGAAATCGCTTTTTTCTCGCCGAGATAAGCACGTTTTCTGAAATGCCGCTCTCCCGTCACTCTGGTTAAAGTGTTATGAAAAAAAAGGCTGTTGGGGGCTAGGGAGTATCGAGTTGATCATTATACATGAAGAAATAACCAATTTCATCGTTTGGTTTATGTTTTACACGCGTTTTAAATTTTATTGCCGAAATCGCTTTTTCTCGCCGAGATAAGCACGTTTTCTGAAATGCCGCTCTCCCGTCACTCTGGTTAAAGTGTTATGAAAAAAAAGGCTGTTGGGGGCTAGGGAGTATCGAGTTGATCATTATACATGAAGAAATAACCAATTTCATCGTTTGGTTTATGTTTTACACGCGTTTTAAATTTTATTGCCGAAATCGCTTTTTCTCGCCGAGATAAGCACGTTTTCTGAAATGCCCGCTCTCCCGTCACTCTGGTTAAAGTGTTATGAAAAAAAAGGCTGTTGGGGGCTAGGGAGTATCGAGTTGATCATTATACATGAAGAAATAACCAATTTAATCGTTTGGTTTATGTTTTACACGCGTTTTAAATTTTATTGCCGAAATCGCTTTTTCTCGCCGAGATAAGCACGTTTTCTGAAATGCCGCTCTCCCGTCACTCTGGTTAAAGTGTTATGAAAAAAAAGGCTGTTGGGGGCTAGGGAGTATCGAGTTGATCATTATACATGAAGAAATAACCAATTTCATCGTTTGGTTTATGTTTTACACGCGTTTTAAATTTTATTGCCGAAATCGCTTTTTTCTCGCCGAGATAAGCACGTTTTCTGAAATGCCGCTCTCCCGTCACTCTGGTTAAAGTGTTATGAAAAAAAAGGCTGTTGGGGGCTAGGGAGTATCGAGTTGATCATTATACATGAAGAAATAACCAATTTCATCGTTTGGTTTATGTTTTACACGCGTTTTAAATTTTATTGCCGAAATCGCTTTTTCTCGCCGAGATAAGCACGTTTTCCGAAATGCCGCTCTCCCGTCACTCTGGTTAAAGTGTTATGAAAAAAAAAGGCTGTTGGGGGCTAGGGAGTATCGAGTTGATCATTATACATGAAGAAATAACCAATTTCATCGTTTGGTTTATGTTTTACACGCGTTTTAAATTTTATTGCCGAATTCGCTTTTTCTCGCCGAGATAAGCACGTTTTCTGAAATGCCGCTCTCCCGTCACTCTGGTTAAAGTGTTATGAAAAAAAAGGCTGTTGGGGGCTAGGGAGTATCGAGTTGATCATTATACATGAAGAAATAACCAATTTCATCGTTTGGTTTATGTTTTACACGCGTTTTAAATTTTATTGCCGAAATCGCTTTTTCTCGCCGAGATAAGCACGTTTTCTGAAATGCCGCTCTCCCGTCACTCTGGTTAAAGTGTTATGAAAAAAAAGGCTGTTGGGGGCTAGGGAGTATCGAGTTGATCATTATACATGAAGAAATAACCAATTTCATCGTTTGGTTTATGTTTTACACGCGTTTTAAATTTTATTGCCGAAATCGCTTTTTCTCGCCGAGATAAGCACGTTTTCTGAAATGCCGCTCTCCCGTCACTCTGGTTAAAGTGTTATGAAAAAAAAGGCTGTTGGGGCTAGGGAGTATCGAGTTGATCATTATACATGAAGAAATAACCAATTTCATCGTTTGGTTTATGTTTTACACGCGTTTTAAATTTTATTGCCGAAATCGCTTTTTCTCGCCGAGATAAGCACGTTTTCTGAAATGCCGCTCTCCCGTCACTCTGGTTAAAGTGTTATGAAAAAAAAGGCTGTTGGGGGCTAGGGAGTATCGAGTTGATCATTATACATGAAGAAATAACCAATTTCATCGTTTGGTTTATGTTTTACACGCGTTTTAAATTTTATTGCCGAAATCGCTTTTTCTCGCCGAGATAAGCACGTTTTCTGAAATGCCGCTCTCCCGTCACTCTGGTTAAAGTGTTATGAAAAAAAAGGCTGTTGGGGGCTAGGGAGTATCGAGTTGATCATTATACATGAAGAAATAACCAATTTCATCGTTTGGTTTATGTTTTACACGCGTTTTAAATTTTATTGCCGAAATCGCTTTTTCTCGCCGAGATAAGCACGTTTTCTGAAATGCCGCTCTCCCGTCACTCTGGTTAAAGTGTTATGAAAAAAAAGGCTGTTGGGGGCTAGGGAGTATCGAGTTGATCATTATACATGAAGAAATAACCAATTTCATCGTTTGGTTTATGTTTTACACGCGTTTTAAATTTTATTGCCGAAATCGCTTTTCTCGCCGAGATAAGCACGTTTTCTGAAATGCCGCTCTCCCGTCACTCTGGTTAAAGTGTTATGAAAAAAAAGGCTGTTGGGGGCTAGGGAGTATCGAGTTGATCATTATACATGAAGAAATAACCAATTTCATCGTTTGGTTTATGTTTTACACGCGTTTTAAATTTTATTGCCGAAATCGCTTTTTCTCGCCGAGATAAGCACGTTTTCTGAAATGCCGCTCTCCCGTCACTCTGGTTAAAGTGTTATGAAAAAAAAGGCTGTTGGGGGCTAGGGAGTATCGAGTTGATCATTATACATGAAGAAATAACCAATTTCATCGTTTGGTTTATGTTTTACACGCGTTTTAAATTTTATTGCCGAAATCGCTTTTTCTCGCCGAGATAAGCACGTTTTCTGAAATGCCGCTCTCCCGTCACTCTGGTTAAAGTGTTATGAAAAAAAAGGCTGTTGGGGGCTAGGGAGTATCGAGTTGATCATTATACATGAAGAAATAACCAATTTCATCGTTTGGTTTATGTTTTACACGCGTTTTAAATTTTATTGCCGAAATCGCTTTTTCTCGCCGAGATAAGCACGTTTTCTGAAATGCCGCTCTCCCGTCACTCTGGTTAAAGTGTTATGAAAAAAAAGGCTGTTGGGGGCTAGGGAGTATCGAGTTGATCATTATACATGAAGAAATAACCAATTTCATCGTTTGGTTTATGTTTTACACGCGTTTTAAATTTTATTGCCGAAATCGCTTTTTCTCGCCGAGATAAGCACGTTTTCTGAAATGCCGCTCTCCCGTCACTCTGGTTAAAGTGTTATGAAAAAAAAGGCTGTTGGGGGCTAGGGAGTATCGAGTTGATCATTATACATGAAGAAATAACCAATTTCATCGTTTGGTTTATGTTTTACACGCGTTTTAAATTTTATTGCCGAAATCGCTTTTTCTCGCCGAGATAAGCACGTTTTCTGAAATGCCGCTCTCCCGTCACTCTGGTTAAAGTGTTATGAAAAAAAAGGCTGTTGGGGGCTAGGGAGTATCGAGTTGATCATTATACATGAAGAAATAACCAATTTAATCGTTTGGTTTATGTTTTACACGCGTTTTAAATTTTATTGCCGAAATCGCTTTTTCTCGCCGAGATAAGCACGTTTTCTGAAATGCCGCTCTCCCGTCACTCTGGTTAAAGTGTTATGAAAAAAAAAGGCTGTTGGGGGCTAGGGAGTATCGAGTTGATCATTATACATGAAGAAATAACCAATTTCATCGTTTGGTTTATGTTTTACACGCGTTTTAAATTTTATTGCCGAAATCGCTTTTTCTCGCCGAGATAAGCACGTTTTCTGAAATGCCGCTCTCCCGTCACTCTGGTTAAAGTGTTATGAAAAAAAAGGCTGTTGGGGGCTAGGGAGTATCGAGTTGATCATTATACATGAAGAAATAACCAATTTCATCGTTTGGTTTATGTTTTACACGCGTTTTAAATTTTATTGCCGAAATCGCTTTTTCTCACCGAGATAAGCACGTTTTCTGAAATGCCGCTCTCCCGTCACTCTGGTAAAAGTGTTATGAAAAAAAAAGGCTGTTGGGGGCTAGGGAGTATCGAGTTGATCATTATACATGAAGAAATAACCAATTTCATCGTTTGGTTTATGTTTTACACGCGTTTTAAATTTTATTGCCGAAATCGCTTTTTCTCGCCGAGATAAGCACGTTTTCTGAAATGCCGCTCTCCCGTCACTCTAGTTAAAGTGTTATGAAAAAAAAGGCTGTTGGGGGCTAGGGAGTATCGAGTTGATCACTATACATGAAGAAATAACCAATTTCATCGTTTGGTTTATGTTTTACACGCGTTTTAAATTTTATTGCCGAAATCGCTTTTTCTCGCCGAGATAAGCACGTTTTCTGAAATGCCGCTCTCCCGTCACTCTGGTTAAAGTGTTATGAAAAAAAAGGCTGTTGGGGGCTAGGGAGTATCGAGTTGATCATTATACATGAAGAAATAACCAATTTCATCGTTTGGTTTATGTTTTACACGCGTTTTAAATTTTATTGCCGAAATCGCTTTTTCTCGCCGAGATAAGCACGTTTTCTGAAATGCCACTCTCCCGTCACTCTGGTTAAAGTGTTATGAAAAAAAAGGCTGTTGGGGGCTAGGGAGTATCGAGTTGATCATTATACATGAAGAAATAACCAATTTCATCGTTTGGTTTATGTTTTACACGCGTTTTAAATTTTATTGCCGAAATCGCTTTTTCTCGCCGAGATAAGCACGTTTTCTGAAATGCCGCTATCCCGTCACTCTGGTTAAAGTGTTATGAAAAAAAAGGCTGTTGGGGGCTAGGGAGTATCGAGTTGATCATTATACATGAAGAAATAACCAATTTCATCGTTTGGTTTATGTTTTACACGCGTTTTAAATTTTATTGCCAAAATCGCTTTTTCTCGCCGAGATAAGCACGTTTTCTGAAATGCCGCTCTCCCGTCACTCTGGTTAAAGTGTTATGAAAAAAAAGGCTGTTGGGGGCTAGGGAGTATCGAGTTGATCATTATACATGAAGAAATAACCAATTTCATCGTTTGGTTTATGTTTTACACGCGTTTTAAATTTTATTGCCGAAATCGCTTTTTCTCGCCGAGATAAGCACGTTTTCTGAAATGCCGCTCTCCTGTCACTCTGGTTAAAGTGTTATGAAAAAAAAGGCTGTTGGGGGCTAGGGAGTATCGAGTTGATCATTATATATGAAGAAATAACCAATTTCATCGTTTGGTTTATGTTTTACACGCGTTTTAAATTTTATTGCCGAAATCGCTTTTTCTCGCCGAGATAAGCACGTTTTCTGAAATGCCGCTCTCCCGTCACTCTGGTTAAAGTGTTATGAAAAAAAAGGCTGTTGGGGGCTAGGGAGTATCGAGTTGATCATTATACATGAAGAAATAACCAATTTCCTCGTTTGGTTTATGTTTTACACGCGTTTTAAATTTTATTGCCGAAATCGCTTTTTCTCGCCGAGATAAGCACGTTTTCTGAAATGCCACTCTCCCGTCACTCTGGTTAAAGTGTTATGAAAAAAAAGGCTGTTGGGGGCTAGGGAGTATCGAGTTGATCATTATACATGAAGAAATAACCAATTTCATCGTTTGGTTTATGTTTTACACGCGTTTTAAATTTTATTGCCGAAATCGCTTTTTCTCGCCGAGATAAGCACGTTTTCTGAAATGCCGCTCTCCCGTCACTCTGGTTAAAGTGTTATGAAAAAAAAGGCTGTTGGGGGCTAGGGAGTATCGAGTTGATCATTATACATGAAGAAATAACCAATTTCATCGTTTGGTTTATGTTTTACACGCGTTTTAAATTTTATTGCCGAAATCGCTTTTTCTCGCCGAGATAAGCACGTTTTCTGAAATGCCGCTCTCCAGTCACTCTGGTTAAAGTGTTATGAAAAAAAAGGCTGTTGGGGGCTAGGGAGTATCGAGTTGATCATTATACATGAAGAAATAACCAATTTCATCGTTTGGTTTATGTTTTACACGCGTTTTAAATTTTATTGCCGAAATCGCTTTTTCTCGCCGAGATAAGCACGTTTTCTGAAATGCCGCTCTCCCGTCACTCTGGTTAAAGTGTTATGAAAAAAAAGGCTGTTGGGGGCTAGGGAGTATCGAGTTGATCATTATACATGAAGAAATAACCAATTTCATCGTTTGGTTTATGTTTTACACGCGTTTTAAATTTTATTGCCGAAATCGCTTTTTCTCACCGAGATAAGCACGTTTTCTGAAATGCCGCTCTCCCGTCACTCTGGTTAAAGTGTTATGAAAAAAAAGGCTGTTGGGGGCTAGGGAGTATCGAGTTGATCATTATACATGAAGAAATAACCAATTTCATCGTTTGGTTTATGTTTTACACGCGTTTTAAATTTTATTGCCGAAATCGCTTTTTCTCGCCGAGATAAGCACGTTTTCTGAAATGCTGCTCTCCCGTCACTCTAGTTAAAGTGTTATGAAAAAAAAGGCTGTTGGGGGCTAGGGAGTATCGAGTTGATCACTATACATGAAGAAATAACCAATTTCATCGTTTGGTTTATGTTTTACACGCGTTTTAAATTTTATTGCCGAAATCGCTTTTTCTCGCCGAGATAAGCACGTTTTCTGAAATGCCGCTCTCCCGTCACTCTGGTTAAAGTGTTATGAAAAAAAAGGCTGTTGGGGGCTAGGGAGTATCGAGTTGATCATTATACATGAAGAAATAACCAATTTCATCGTTTGGTTTATGTTTTACACGCGTTTTAAATTTTATTGCCGAAATCGCTTTTTCTCGCCGAGATAAGCACGTTTTCTGAAATGCCGCTCTCCCGTCACTCTGGTTAAAGTGCTATGAAAAAAAAGGCTGTTGGGGGCTAGGGAGTATCGAGTTGATCATTATACATGAAGAAATAACCAATTTCATCGTTTGGTTTATGTTTTACACGCGTTTTAAATTTTATTGCCGAAATCGCTTTTTCTCGCCGAGATAAGCACGTTTTCTGAAATGCCGCTCTCCCGTCACTCTGGTTAAAGTGTTATGAAAAAAAAGGCTGTTGGGGGCTAGGGAGTATCGAGTTGATCATTATACATGAAGAAATAACCAATTTCATCGTTTGGTTTATGTTTTACACGCGTTTTAAATTTTATTGCCGAAATCGCTTTTTCTCGCCGAGATAAGCACGTTTTCTGAAATGCCGCTCTCCCGTCACTCTGGTTAAAGTGTTATGAAAAAAAAGGCTGTTGGGGGCTAGGGAGTATCGAGTTGATCATTATACATGAAGAAATAACCAATTTCATCGTTTGGTTTATGTTTTACACGCGTTTTAAATTTTATTGCCGAAATCGCTTTTTCTCACCGAGATAAGCACGTTTTCTGAAATGCCGCTCTCCCGTCACTCTGGTTAAAGTGTTATGAAAAAAAAGGCTGTTGGGGGCTAGGGAGTATCGAGTTGATCATTATACATGAAGAAATAACCAATTTCATCGTTTGGTTTATGTTTTACACGCGTTTTAAATTTTATTGCCGAAATCGCTTTTTCTCGCCGAGATAAGCACGTTTTCTGAAATGCTGCTCTCCCGTCACTCTAGTTAAAGTGTTATGAAAAAAAAGGCTGTTGGGGGCTAGGGAGTATCGAGTTGATCACTATACATGAAGAAATAACCAATTTCATCGTTTGGTTTATGTTTTACACGCGTTTTAAATTTTATTGCCGAAATCGCTTTTTCTCGCCGAGATAAGCACGTTTTCTGAAATGCCGCTCTCCCGTCACTCTGGTTAAAGTGTTATGAAAAAAAAGGCTGTTGGGGGCTAGGGAGTATCGAGTTGATCATTATACATGAAGAAATAACCAATTTCATCGTTTGGTTTATGTTTTACACGCGTTTTAAATTTTATTGCCGAAATCGCTTTTTCTCGCCGAGATAAGCACGTTTTCTGAAATGCCGCTCTCCCGTCACTCTGGTTAAAGTGTTATGAAAAAAAAGGCTGTTGGGGTCTAGGGAGTATCGAGTTGATCATTATACATGAAGAAATAACCAATTTCATCGTTTTGGTTTATGTTTTACACGCGTTTTAAATTTTATTGCCGAAATCGCTTTTTCTCGCCGAGATAAGCACGTTTTCTGAAATGCCGCTCTCCCGTCACTCTGGTTAAAGTGTTATGAAAAAAAAGGCTGTTGGGGGCTAGGGAGTATCGAGTTGATCATTATACATGAAGAAATAACCAATTTAATCGTTTGGTTTATGTTTTACACGCGTTTTAAATTTTATTGCCGAAATCGCTTTTTCTCGCCGAGATAAGCACGTTTTCTGAAATGCCGCTCTCCCGTCACTCTGGTTAAAGTGTTATGAAAAAAAAGGCTGTTGGGGGCTAGGGAGTATCGAGTTGATCATTATACATGAAGAAATAACCAATTTCATCGTTTGGTTTATGTTTTACACGCGTTTTAAATTTTATTGCCGAAATCGCTTTTTCTCGCCGAGATAAGCACGTTTTCTGAAATGCCACTCTCCCGTCACTCTGGTTAAAGTGTTATGAAAAAAAAGGCTGTTGGGGGCTAGGGAGTATCGAGTTGATCATTATACATGAAGAAATAACCAATTTCATCGTTTGGTTTATGTTTTACACGCGTTTTAAATTTTATTGCCGAAATCGCTTTTTCTCGCCGAGATAAGCACGTTTTCTGAAATGCCGCTCTCCCGTCACTCTGGTTAAAGTGTTATGAAAAAAAAGGCTGTTGGGGGCTAGGGAGTATCGAGTTGATCATTATACATGAAGAAATAACCAATTTCATCGTTTGGTTTATGTTTTACACGCGTTTTAAATTTTATTGCCGAAATCGCTTTTTCTCGCCGAGATAAGCACGTTTTCTGAAATGCCGCTCTCCCGTCACTCTGGTTAAAGTGTTATGAAAAAAAAGGCTGTTGGGGGCTAGGGAGTATCGAGTTGATCATTATACATGAAGAAATAACCAATTTCATCGTTTGGTTTATGTTTTACACGCGTTTTAAATTTTATTGCCGAAATCGCTTTTTCTCGCCGAGATAAGCACGTTTTCTGAAATGCCGCTCTCCCGTCACTCTGGTTAAAGTGTTATGGAAAAAAAGGCTGTTGGGGGCTAGGGAGTATCGAGTTGATCATTATACATGAAGAAATAACCAATTTCATCGTTTGGTTTATGTTTTACACGCGTTTTAAATTTTATTGCCGAAATCGCTTTTTCTCGCCGAGATAAGCACGTTTTCTGAAATGCCGCTCTCCCGTCACTCTGGTTAAAGTGTTATGAAAAAAAAGGCTGTTGGGGGCTAGGGAGTATCGAGTTGATCATTATACATGAAGAAATAACCAATTTCATCGTTTGGTTTATGTTTTACACGCGTTTTAAATTTTATTGCCGAAATCGCTTTTTCTCACCGAGATAAGCACGTTTTCTGAAATGCCGCTCTCCCGTCACTCTGGTTAAAGTGTTATGAAAAAAAAGGCTGTTGGGGGCTAGGGAGTATCGAGTTGATCATTATACATGAAGAAATAACCAATTTCATCGTTTGGTTTATGTTTTACACGCGTTTTAAATTTTATTGCCGAAATCGCTTTTTCTCGCCGAGATAAGCACGTTTTCTGAAATGCCGCTCTCCCGTCACTCTAGTTAAAGTGTTATGAAAAAAAAGGCTGTTGGGGGCTAGGGAGTATCGAGTTGCTCACTATACATGAAGAAATAACCAATTTCATCGTTTGGTTTATGTTTTACACGCGTTTTAAATTTTATTGCCGAAATCGCTTTTTCTCGCCGAGATAAGCACGTTTTCTGAAATGCCGCTCTCCCGTCACTCTGGTTAAAGTGTTATGAAAAAAAAGGCTGTTGGGGGCTAGGGAGTATCGAGTTGATCATTATACATGAAGAAATAACCAATTTCATCGTTTGGTTTATGTTTTACACGCGTTTTAAATTTTATTGCCGAAATCGCTTTTTCTCGCCGAGATAAGCACGTTTTCTGAAATGCCACTCTCCCGTCACTCTGGTTAAAGTGTTATGAAAAAAAAGGCTGTTGGGGGCTAGGGAGTATCGAGTTGATCATTATACATGAAGAAATAACCAATTTCATCGTTTGGTTTATGTTTTACACGCGTTTTAAATTTTATTGCCGAAATCGCTTTTACTCGCCGAGATAAGCACGTTTTCTGAAATGCCGCTATCCCGTCACTCTGGTTAAAGTGTTATGAAAAAAAAGGCTGTTGGGGGCTAGGGAGTATCGAGTTGATCATTATACATGAAGAAATAACCAATTTCATCGTTTGGTTTATGTTTTACACGCGTTTTAAATTTTATTGCCAAAATCCCTTTTTCTCGCCGAGATAAGCACGTTTTCTGAAATGCCGCTCTCCCGTCACTCTGGTTAAAGTGTTATGAAAAAAAAGGCTGTTGGGGGCTAGGGAGTATCGAGTTGATCATTATACATGAAGAAATAACCAATTTCATCGTTTGGTTTATGTTTTACACGCGTTTTAAATTTTATTGCCGAAATCGCTTTTTCTCGCCGAGATAAGCACGTTTTCTGAAATGCCGCTCTCCTGTCACTCTGGTTAAAGTGTTATGAAAAAAAAGGCTGTTGGGGGCTAGGGAGTATCGAGTTGATCATTATATATGAAGAAATAACCAATTTCATCGTTTGGTTTATGTTTTACACGCGTTTTAAATTTTATTGCCGAAATCGCTTTTTCTCGCCGAGATAAGCACGTTTTCTGAAATGCCGCTCTCCCGTCACTCTGGTTAAAGTGTTATGAAAAAAAAGGCTGTTGGGGGCTAGGGAGTATCGAGTTGATCATTATACATGAAGAAATAACCAATTTCATCGTTTGGTTTATGTTTTACACGCGTTTTAAATTTTATTGCCGAAATCGCTTTTTCTCGCCGAGATAAGCACGTTTTCTGAAATGCCACTCTCCCGTCACTCTGGTTAAAGTGTTATGAAAAAAAAGGCTGTTGGGGGCTAGGGAGTATCGAGTTGATCATTATACATGAAGAAATAACCAATTTCATCGTTTGGTTTATGTTTTACACGCGTTTTAAATTTTATTGCCGAAATCGCTTTTTCTCGCCGAGATAAGCACGTTTTCTGAAATGCCGCTCTCCCGTCACTCTGGTTAAAGTGTTTTGAAAAAAAAGGCTGTTGGGGGCTAGGGAGTATCGAGTTGATCATTATACATGAAGAAATAACCAATTTCATCGTTTGGTTTATGTTTTACACGCGTTTTAAATTTTATTGCCGAAATCGCTTTTTCTCGCCGAGATAAGCACGTTTTCTGAAATGCCGCTCTCCCGTCACTCTGGTTAAAGTGTTATGAAAAAAAAGGCTGTTGGGGGCTAGGGAGTATCGAGTTGATCATTATACATGAAGAAATAACCAATTTCATCGTTTGGTTTATGTTTTACACGCGTTTTAAATTTTATTGCCGAAATCGCTTTTTCTCGCCGAGATAAGCACGTTTTCTGAAATGCCGCTTTCCCGTCACTCTGGTTAAAGTGTTATGAAAAAAAAGGCTGTTGGGGGCTAGGGAGTATCGAGTTGATCATTATACATGAAGAAATAACCAATTTCATCGTTTGGTTTATGTTTTACACGCGTTTTAAATTTTATTGCCGAAATCGCTTTTTCTCACCGAGATAAGCACGTTTTCTGAAATGCCGCTCTCCCGTCACTCTGGTTAAAGTGTTATGAAAAAAAAGGCTGTTGGGGGCTAGGGAGTATCGAGTTGATCATTATACATGAAGAAATAACCAATTTCATCGTTTGGTTTATGTTTTACACGCGTTTTAAATTTTATTGCCGAAATCGCTTTTTCTCGCCGAGATAAGCACGTTTTCTGAAATGCTGCTCTCCCGTCACTCTAGTTAAAGTGTTATGAAAAAAAAGGCTGTTGGGGGCTAGGGAGTATCGAGTTGATCACTATACATGAAGAAATAACCAATTTCATCGTTTGGTTTATGTTTTACACGCGTTTTAAATTTTATTGCCGAAATCGCTTTTTCTCGCCGAGATAAGCACGTTTTCTGAAATGCCGCTCTCCCGTCACTCTGGTTAAAGTGTTATGAAAAAAAAGGCTGTTGGGGGCTAGGGAGTATCGAGTTGATCATTATACATGAAGAAATAACCAATTTCATCGTTTGGTTTATGTTTTACACGCGTTTTAAATTTTATTGCCGAAATCGCTTTTTCTCGCCGAGATAAGCACGTTTTCTGAAATGCCGCTCTCCCGTCACTCTGGTTAAAGTGTTATGAAAAAAAAGGCTGTTGGGGGCTAGGGAGTATCGAGTTGATCATTATACATGAAGAAATAACCAATTTCATCGTTTGGTTTATGTTTTACACGCGTTTTAAATTTTATTGCCGAAATCGCTTTTTCTCGCCGAGATAAGCACGTTTTCTGAAATGCCGCTCTCCCGTCACTCTGGTTAAAGTGTTATGAAAAAAAAGGCTGTTGGGGGCTAGGGAGTATCGAGTTGATCATTATACATGAAGAAATAACCAATTTCATCGTTTGGTTTATGTTTTACACGCGTTTTAAATTTTATTGCCGAAATCGCTTTTTCTCGCCGAGATAAGCACGTTTTCTGAAATGCCGCTCTCCCGTCACTCTGGTTAAAGTGTTATGAAAAAAAAGGCTGTTGGGGGCTAGGGAGTATCGAGTTGATCATTATACATGAAGAAATAACCAATTTAATCGTTTGGTTTATGTTTTACACGCGTTTTAAATTTTATTGCCGAAATCGCTTTTTCTCGCCGAGATAAGCACGTTTTCTGAAATGCCGCTCTCCCGTCACTCTGGTTAAAGTGTTATGAAAAAAAAGGCTGTTGGGGGCTAGGGAGTATCGAGTTGATCATTATACATGAAGAAATAACCAATTTCATCGTTTGGTTTATGTTTTACACGCGTTTTAAATTTTATTGCCGAAATCGCTTTTTCTCGCCGAGATAAGCACGTTTTCTGAAATGCCGCTCTCCCGTCACTCTGGTTAAAGTGTTATGAAAAAAAAGGCTGTTGGGGGCTAGGGAGTATCGAGTTGATCATTATACATGAAGAAATAACCAATTTCATCGTTTGGTTTATGTTTTACACGCGTTTTAAATTTTATTGCCGAAATCGCTTTTTCTCGCCGAGATAAGCACGTTTTCTGAAATGCCGCTCTCCCGTCACTCTGGTTAAAGTGTTATGAAAAAAAAGGCTGTTGGGGGCTAGGGAGTATCGAGTTGATCATTATACATGAAGAAATAACCAATTTCATCGTTTGGTTTATGTTTTACACGCGTTTTAAATTTTATTGCCGAAATCGCTTTTTCTCACCGAGATAAGCACGTTTTCTGAAATGCCGCTCTCCCGTCACTCTGGTTAAAGTGTTATGAAAAAAAAGGCTGTTGGGGGCTAGGGAGTATCGAGTTGATCATTATACATGAAGAAATAACCAATTTCATCGTTTGGTTTATGTTTTACACGCGTTTTAAATTTTATTGCCGAAATCGCTTTTTCTCGCCGAGATAAGCACGTTTTCTGAAATGCCGCTCTCCCGTCACTCTAGTTAAAGTGTTATGAAAAAAAAGGCTGTTGGGGGCTAGGGAGTATCGAGTTGATCACTATACATGAAGAAATAACCAATTTCATCGTTTGGTTTATGTTTTACACGCGTTTTAAATTTTATTGCCGAAATCGCTTTTTCTCGCCGAGATAAGCACGTTTTCTGAAATGCCGCTCTCCCGTCACTCTGGTTAAAGTGTTATGAAAAAAAAGGCTGTTGGGGGCTAGGGAGTATCGAGTTGATCATTATACATGAAGAAATAACCAATTTCATCGTTTGGTTTATGTTTTACACGCGTTTTAAATTTTATTGCCGAAATCGCTTTTTCTCGCCGAGATAAGCACGTTTTCTGAAATGCCGCTCTCCCGTCACTCTAGTTAAAGTGTTATGAAAAAAAAGGCTGTTGGGGGCTAGGGAGTATCGAGTTGATCACTATACATGAAGAAATAACCAATTTCATCGTTTGGTTTATGTTTTACACGCGTTTTAAATTTTATTGCCGAAATCGCTTTTTCTCGCCGAGATAAGCACGTTTTCTGAAATGCCGCTCTCCCGTCACTCTGGTTAAAGTGTTATGAAAAAAAAGGCTGTTGGGGGCTAGGGAGTATCGAGTTGATCATTATACATGAAGAAATAACCAATTTCATCGTTTGGTTTATGTTTTACACGCGTTTTAAATTTTATTGCCGAAATCGCTTTTTCTCGCCGAGATAAGCACGTTTTCTGAAATGCCGCTCTCCCGTCACTCTGGTTAAAGTGTTATGAAAAAAAAGGCTGTTGGGGGCTAGGGAGTATCGAGTTGATCATTATACATGAAGAAATAACCAATTTCATCGTTTGGTTTATGTTATACACGCGTTTTAAATTTTATTGCCGAAATCGCTTTTTCTCGCCGAGATTAGCACGTTTTCTGAAATGCCGCTCTACCGTCACTCTGGTTAAAGTGTTATGAAAAAAAAGGCTGTTGGGGGCTAGGGAGTATCGAGTTGATCATTATACATGAAGAAATAACCAATTTCATCGTTTGGTTTATGTTTTACACGCGTTTTAAATTTTATTGCCGAAATCGCTTTTTCTCGCCGAGATAAGCACGTTTTCTGAAATGCCGCTCTCCCGTCACTCTGGTTAAAGTGTTATGAAAAAAAAGGCTGTTGGGGGCTAGGGAGTATCGAGTTGATCATTATACATGAAGAAATAACCAATTTCATCATTTGGTTTATGTTTTACACGCGTTTTAAATTTTATTGCCGAAATCGCTTTTTCTCGCCGAGATAAGCACGTTTTCTGAAATGCCGCTCTCCCGTCACTCTGGTTAAAGTGTTATGAAAAAAAAGGCTGTTGGGGGCTAGGGAGTATCGAGTTGATCATTATACATGAAGAAATAACCAATTTCATCGTTTGGTTTATGTTTTACACGCGTTTTAAATTTTATTGCCGAAATCGCTTTTTCTCGCCGAGATAAGCACGTTTTCTGAAATGCCGCTCTCCCGTCACTCTGGTTAAAGTGTTATGAAAAAAAAGGCTGTTGGAGGCTAGGGAGTATCGAGTTGATCATTATACATGAAGAAATAACCAATTTCATCGTTTGGTTTATGTTTTACACGCGTTTTAAATTTTATTGCCGAAATCGCTTTTTCTCGCCGAGATAAGCACGTTTTCTGAAATGCCGCTCTCCCGTCACTCTGGTTAAAGTGTTATGAAAAAAAAGGCTGTTGGGGGCTAGGGAGTATCGAGTTGATCATTATACATGAAGAAATAACCAATTTCATCGTTTGGTTTATGTTTTACACGCGTTTTAAATTTTATTGCCGAAATCGCTTTTTCTCGCCGAGATAAGCACGTTTTCTGAAATGCCGCTCTCCCGTCACTCTGGTTAAAGTGTTATGAAAAAAAAGGCTGTTGGGGGCTAGGGAGTATCGAGTTGATCATTATACATGAAGAAATAACCAATTTCATCGTTTGGTTTATGTTTTACACGCGTTTTAAATTTTATTGCCGAAATCGCTTTTTCTCGCCGAGATAAGCACGTTTTCTGAAATGCCGCTCTCCCGTCACTCTGGTTAAAGTGTTATGAAAAAAAAGGCTGTTGGGGGCTAGGGAGTATCGAGTTGATCATTATACATGAAGAAATAACCAATTTCATCGTTTGGTTTATGTTTTACACGCGTTTTAAATTTTATTGCCGAAATCGCTTTTTCTCGCCGAGATAAGCACGTTTTCTGAAATGCCGCTCTCCCGTCACTCTGGTTAAAGTGTTATGAAAAAAAAGGCTGTTGGGGGCTAGGGAGTATCGAGTTGATCATTATACATGAAGAAATAACCAATTTCATCGTTTGGTTTATGTTTTACACGCGTTTTAAATTTTATTGCCGAAATCGCTTTTTCTCGCCGAGATAAGCACGTTTTCTGAAATGCCGCTCTCCCGTCACTCTGGTTAAAGTGTTATGAAAAAAAAGGCTGTTGGGGGCTAGGGAGTATCGAGTTGATCATTATACATGAAGAAATAACCAATTTCATCGTTTGGTTTATGTTTTACACGCGTTTTAAATTTTATTGCCGAAATCGCTTTTTCTCGCCGAGATAAGCACGTTTTCTGAAATGCCGCTCTCCCGTCACTCTGGTTAAAGTGTTATGAAAAAAAAGGCTGTTGGGGGCTAGGGAGTATCGAGTTGATCATTATACATGAAGAAATAACCAATTTCATCGTTTGGTTTATGTTTTACACGCGTTTTAAATTTTATTGCCGAAATCGCTTTTTCTCGCCGAGATAAGCACGTTTTCTGAAATGCCGCTCTCCCGTCACTCTGGTTAAAGTGTTATGAAAAAAAAGGCTGTTGGGGGCTAGGGAGTATCGAGTTGATCATTATACATGAAGAAATAACCAATTTCATCGTTTGGTTTATGTTTTACACGCGTTTTAAATTTTATTGCCGAAATCGCTTTTTCTCGCCGAGATAAGCACGTTTTCTGAAATGCCGCTCTCCCGTCACTCTGGTTAAAGTGTTATGAAAAAAAAGGCTGTTGGGGGCTAGGGAGTATCGAGTTGATCATTATACATGAAGAAATAACCAATTTAATCGTTTGGTTTATGTTTTACACGCGTTTTAAATTTTATTGCCGAAATCGCTTTTTCTCGCCGAGATAAGCACGTTTTCTGAAATGCCGCTCTCCCGTCACTCTGGTTAAAGTGTTATGAAAAAAAAGGCTGTTGGGGGCTAGGGAGTATCGAGTTGATCATTATACATGAAGAAATAACCAATTTCATCGTTTGGTTTATGTTTTACACGCTGCTGAGCTCCAGCTGGAAGTGTAAAAAGAACCGGATTGGTTTAAAAAAGAACCGGGCTGGTTTAAAAAAAGAACCGGGCGACCCGGTAAAATTGCTTAGCCGGGGCTCTGGAAGCCTAACACGGCGTGATCTTGTCCAAAAAGCCGCTGCTGAGCTCCAGCTGGAAGTGTAAAAAGAACCGGGCTGGTTAAAAAAAAGAACCGGGCGACCCGGTAAAATTGCTTAGCCGGGGCTCTGGAAGCCTAACACGGCGTGATCTTGTCCAAAAAGCCACTGCTGAGCTCCAGCTGGAAGTGTAAAAAGAACCGGGCTGGTTAAAAAAAAGAACCGGGCGGCCCGGTAAAATTGCTTAGCCAGGGTCCTGGAAGCCTAACCCGGCGTGATACTGTGCAAAAAGCCGCTGCTGAGCTCCAGCTGGAAGTGTAAAAAGAACCGGGCTGGTTAAAAAAACAAAGAACCGGGCGACCCGGTAAAATTGCTTAGCCGGTGCTCTGGAAGCCTAACACGGCGTGATCTTGTCCAAAAAGCCGCTGCTGAGCTCCAGCTGGAAGTGCAAAAAGAACCGGGCTTGTTAAAAAAAAGAACCGGGCGGCCCGTTAAAATTGCTTAGCCAGGGCTCTGGAAGCCTAACCAGGCGTGATCTTGTCCAAAAAGCCGCTCGTGAGCTCCAGCTGGAAGTGTAAAAAGAACCGGGCTGGTTAAAAAAAAAGAACCGGGCGGCCCGGTAAAATTGCTTAGCCGGGGCTCTGGAAGCCTAACACGGCGTGATCTTGTCCAAAAAGCCGCTCGTGAGCTCCAGCTGGAAGTGTAAAAAGAACCGGGCTGGTTCAAAAAAAGAACCGGGCGGCCCGGTAGAATTGCTTAGCCGAGGTCCTGGAAGCCTAACCCGGCGTGATCTTGCGCAAAAAGCCGCTGCTGAGCTCCAGCTGGAAGTGTAAAAAGAACCGGGCTGGTTCAAAAAAAGAACCGGGCGGCCCGGTAAAATTGCTTAGCCGGGGTCCTGGAAGCCTAACGCGGCGTGATCTTGCCCGAAAGTCGGCCTCTATACTTCCATATTAGGTACCAGGCGCTCAGAGCCAACTTGGCAAAAATTTTCTAAGTGCCCACGGCTCTGCGGGGATTGTGCGTCCGACCCGTGCCGGTTCTCCAGCCGGCCTAAAATAACGCAAAACCAGCCTCTCCCCCTGGAGCTCACAGCCAAAGGCGAAACTTTTCTAAGTGCCTACGGCTCTGCGGGCTTTTGAGTCCGCCCCGCGCCGGTTCGTCGGTCGGCCTCAAAAAGCGAAAAATCAGCCTCTCTCCCTGGAGCTCGACTCGAGTTGATCATTATACATGAAGAAATAACCAATTTCATCGTTTGGTTTATGTTTTACACGCGTTTTAAATTTTATTGCCGAAATCGCTTTTTCTCGCCGAGATAAGCACGTTTTCTGAAATGCCGCTCTCCCGTCACTCTGGTTAAAGTGTTATGAAAAAAAAGGCTGTTGGGGGCTAGGGAGTATCGAGTTGATCATTATACATGAAGAAATAACCAATTTCATCGTTTGGTTTATGTTTTACACGCGTTTTAAATTTTATTGCCGAAATCGCTTTTTCTCGCCGAGATAAGCACGTTTTCTGAAATGCCGCTCTCCCGTCACTCTGGTTAAAGTGTTATGAAAAAAAAGGCTGTTGGGGGCTAGGGAGTATCGAGTTGATCATTATACATGAAGAAATAACCAATTTCATCGTTTGGTTTATGTTTTACACGCGTTTTAAATTTTATTGCCGAAATCGCTTTTTCTCGCCGAGATAAGCACGTTTTCTGAAATGCCGCTCTCCCGTCACTCTGGTTAAAGTGTTTTGAAAAAAAAGGCTGTTGGGGGCTAGGGAGTATCGAGTTGATCATTATACATGAAGAAATAACCAATTTCATCGTTTGGTTTATGTTTTACACGCGTTTTAAATTTTATTGCCGAAATCGCTTTTTCTCGCCGAGATAAGCACGTTTTCTGAAATGCCGCTCTCCCGTCACTCTGGTTAAAGTGTTATGAAAAAAAAGGCTGTTGGGGGCTAGGGAGTATCGAGTTGATCATTATACATGAAGAAATAACCAATTTCATCGTTTGGTTTATGTTTTACACGCGTTTTAAATTTTATTGCCGAAATCGCTTTTTCTCGCCGAGATAAGCACGTTTTCTGAAATGCCGCTTTCCCGTCACTCTGGTTAAAGTGTTATGAAAAAAAAGGCTGTTGGGGGCTAGGGAGTATCGAGTTGATCATTATACATGAAGAAATAACCAATTTCATCGTTTGGTTTATGTTTTACACGCGTTTTAAATTTTATTGCCGAAATCGCTTTTTCTCACCGAGATAAGCACGTTTTCTGAAATGCCGCTCTCCCGTCACTCTGGTTAAAGTGTTATGAAAAAAAAGGCTGTTGGGGGCTAGGGAGTATCGAGTTGATCATTATACATGAAGAAATAACCAATTTCATCGTTTGGTTTATGTTTTACACGCGTTTTAAATTTTATTGCCGAAATCGCTTTTTCTCGCCGAGATAAGCACGTTTTCTGAAATGCTGCTCTCCCGTCACTCTAGTTAAAGTGTTATGAAAAAAAAGGCTGTTGGGGGCTAGGGAGTATCGAGTTGATCACTATACATGAAGAAATAACCAATTTCATCGTTTGGTTTATGTTTTACACGCGTTTTAAATTTTATTGCCGAAATCGCTTTTTCTCGCCGAGATAAGCACGTTTTCTGAAATGCCGCTCTCCCGTCACTCTGGTTAAAGTGTTATGAAAAAAAAGGCTGTTGGGGGCTAGGGAGTATCGAGTTGATCATTATACATGAAGAAATAACCAATTTCATCGTTTGGTTTATGTTTTACACGCGTTTTAAATTTTATTGCCGAAATCGCTTTTTCTCGCCGAGATAAGCACGTTTTCTGAAATGCCGCTCTCCCGTCACTCTGGTTAAAGTGTTATGAAAAAAAAGGCTGTTGGGGGCTAGGGAGTATCGAGTTGATCATTATACATGAAGAAATAACCAATTTCATCGTTTGGTTTATGTTTTACACGCGTTTTAAATTTTATTGCCGAAATCGCTTTTTCTCGCCGAGATAAGCACGTTTTCTGAAATGCCGCTCTCCCGTCACTCTGGTTAAAGTGTTATGAAAAAAAAGGCTGTTGGGGGCTAGGGAGTATCGAGTTGATCATTATACATGAAGAAATAACCAATTTCATCGTTTGGTTTATGTTTTACACGCGTTTTAAATTTTATTGCCGAAATCGCTTTTTCTCACCGAGATAAGCACGTTTTCTGAAATGCCGCTCTCCCGTCACTCTGGTTAAAGTGTTATGAAAAAAAAGGCTGTTGGGGGCTAGGGAGTATCGAGTTGATCATTATACATGAAGAAATAACCAATTTCATCGTTTGGTTTATGTTTTACACGCGTTTTAAATTTTATTGCCGAAATCGCTTTTTCTCGCCGAGATAAGCACGTTTTCTGAAATGCCGCTCTCCCGTCACTCTAGTTAAAGTGTTATGAAAAAAAAGGCTGTTGGGGGCTAGGGAGTATCGAGTTGATCACTATACATGAAGAAATAACCAATTTCATCGTTTGGTTTATGTTTTACACGCGTTTTAAATTTTATTGCCGAAATCGCTTTTTCTCGCCGAGATAAGCACGTTTTCTGAAATGCCGCTCTCCCGTCACTCTGGTTAAAGTGTTATGAAAAAAAAGGCTGTTGGGGGCTAGGGAGTATCGAGTTGATCATTATACATGAAGAAATAACCAATTTCATCGTTTGGTTTATGTTTTACACGCGTTTTAAATTTTATTGCCGAAATCGCTTTTTCTCGCCGAGATAAGCACGTTTTCTGAAATGCCGCTCTCCCGTCACTCTAGTTAAAGTGTTATGAAAAAAAAGGCTGTTGGGGGCTAGGGAGTATCGAGTTGATCACTATACATGAAGAAATAACCAATTTCATCGTTTGGTTTATGTTTTACACGCGTTTTAAATTTTATTGCCGAAATCGCTTTTTCTCGCCGAGATAAGCACGTTTTCTGAAATGCCGCTCTCCCGTCACTCTGGTTAAAGTGTTATGAAAAAAAAGGCTGTTGGGGGCTAGGGAGTATCGAGTTGATCATTATACATGAAGAAATAACCAATTTCATCGTTTGGTTTATGTTTTACACGCGTTTTAAATTTTATTGCCGAAATCGCTTTTTCTCGCCGAGATAAGCACGTTTTCTGAAATGCCGCTCTCCCGTCACTCTGGTTAAAGTGTTATGAAAAAAAAGGCTGTTGGGGGCTAGGGAGTATCGAGTTGATCATTATACATGAAGAAATAACCAATTTCATCGTTTGGTTTATGTTTTACACGCGTTTTAAATTTTATTGCCGAAATCGCTTTTTCTCGCCGAGATTAGCACGTTTTCTGAAATGCCGCTCTACCGTCACTCTGGTTAAAGTGTTATGAAAAAAAAGGCTGTTGGGGGCTAGGGAGTATCGAGTTGATCATTATACATGAAGAAATAACCAATTTCATCGTTTGGTTTATGTTTTACACGCGTTTTAAATTTTATTGCCGAAATCGCTTTTTCTCGCCGAGATAAGCACGTTTTCTGAAATGCCGCTCTCCCGTCACTCTGGTTAAAGTGTTATGAAAAAAAAGGCTGTTGGGGGCTAGGGAGTATCGAGTTGATCATTATACATGAAGAAATAACCAATTTCATCATTTGGTTTATGTTTTACACGCGTTTTAAATTTTATTGCCGAAATCGCTTTTTCTCGCCGAGATAAGCACGTTTTCTGAAATGCCGCTCTCCCGTCACTCTGGTTAAAGTGTTATGAAAAAAAAGGCTGTTGGGGGCTAGGGAGTATCGAGTTGATCATTATACATGAAGAAATAACCAATTTCATCGTTTGGTTTATGTTTTACACGCGTTTTAAATTTTATTGCCGAAATCGCTTTTTCTCGCCGAGATAAGCACGTTTTCTGAAATGCCGCTCTCCCGTCACTCTGGTTAAAGTGTTATGAAAAAAAAGGCTGTTGGAGGCTAGGGAGTATCGAGTTGATCATTATACATGAAGAAATAACCAATTTCATCGTTTGGTTTATGTTTTACACGCGTTTTAAATTTTATTGCCGAAATCGCTTTTTCTCGCCGAGATAAGCACGTTTTCTGAAATGCCGCTCTCCCGTCACTCTGGTTAAAGTGTTATGAAAAAAAAGGCTGTTGGGGGCTAGGGAGTATCGAGTTGATCATTATACATGAAGAAATAACCAATTTCATCGTTTGGTTTATGTTTTACACGCGTTTTAAATTTTATTGCCGAAATCGCTTTTTCTCGCCGAGATAAGCACGTTTTCTGAAATGCCGCTCTCCCGTCACTCTGGTTAAAGTGTTATGAAAAAAAAGGCTGTTGGGGGCTAGGGAGTATCGAGTTGATCATTATACATGAAGAAATAACCAATTTCATCGTTTGGTTTATGTTTTACACGCGTTTTAAATTTTATTGCCGAAATCGCTTTTTCTCGCCGAGATAAGCACGTTTTCTGAAATGCCGCTCTCCCGTCACTCTGGTTAAAGTGTTATGAAAAAAAAGGCTGTTGGGGGCTAGGGAGTATCGAGTTGATCATTATACATGAAGAAATAACCAATTTCATCGTTTGGTTTATGTTTTACACGCGTTTTAAATTTTATTGCCGAAATCGCTTTTTCTCGCCGAGATAAGCACGTTTTCTGAAATGCCGCTCTCCCGTCACTCTGGTTAAAGTGTTATGAAAAAAAAGGCTGTTGGGGGCTAGGGAGTATCGAGTTGATCATTATACATGAAGAAATAACCAATTTCATCGTTTGGTTTATGTTTTACACGCGTTTTAAATTTTATTGCCGAAATCGCTTTTTCTCGCCGAGATAAGCACGTTTTCTGAAATGCCGCTCTCCCGTCACTCTGGTTAAAGTGTTATGAAAAAAAAGGCTGTTGGGGGCTAGGGAGTATCGAGTTGATCATTATACATGAAGAAATAACCAATTTCATCGTTTGGTTTATGTTTTACACGCGTTTTAAATTTTATTGCCGAAATCGCTTTTTCTCGCCGAGATAAGCACGTTTTCTGAAATGCCGCTCTCCCGTCACTCTGGTTAAAGTGTTATGAAAAAAAAGGCTGTTGGGGGCTAGGGAGTATCGAGTTGATCATTATACATGAAGAAATAACCAATTTCATCGTTTGGTTTATGTTTTACACGCGTTTTAAATTTTATTGCCGAAATCGCTTTTTCTCGCCGAGATAAGCACGTTTTCTGAAATGCCGCTCTCCCGTCACTCTGGTTAAAGTGTTATGAAAAAAAAGGCTGTTGGGGGCTAGGGAGTATCGAGTTGATCATTATACATGAAGAAATAACCAATTTCATCGTTTGGTTTATGTTTTACACGCGTTTTAAATTTTATTGCCGAAATCGCTTTTTCTCGCCGAGATAAGCACGTTTTCTGAAATGCCGCTCTCCCGTCACTCTGGTTAAAGTGTTATGAAAAAAAAGGCTGTTGGGGGCTAGGGAGTATCGAGTTGATCATTATACATGAAGAAATAACCAATTTAATCGTTTGGTTTATGTTTTACACGCGTTTTAAATTTTATTGCCGAAATCGCTTTTTCTCGCCGAGATAAGCACGTTTTCTGAAATGCCGCTCTCCCGTCACTCTGGTTAAAGTGTTATGAAAAAAAAGGCTGTTGGGGGCTAGGGAGTATCGAGTTGATCATTATACATGAAGAAATAACCAATTTCATCGTTTGGTTTATGTTTTACACGCTGCTGAGCTCCAGCTGGAAGTGTAAAAAGAACCGGATTGGTTTAAAAAAGAACCGGGCTGGTTTAAAAAAAGAACCGGGCGACCCGGTAAAATTGCTTAGCCGGGGCTCTGGAAGCCTAACACGGCGTGATCTTGTCCAAAAAGCCGCTGCTGAGCTCCAGCTGGAAGTGTAAAAAGAACCGGGCTGGTTAAAAAAAAGAACCGGGCGACCCGGTAAAATTGCTTAGCCGGGGCTCTGGAAGCCTAACACGGCGTGATCTTGTCCAAAAAGCCACTGCTGAGCTCCAGCTGGAAGTGTAAAAAGAACCGGGCTGGTTAAAAAAAAGAACCGGGCGGCCCGGTAAAATTGCTTAGCCAGGGTCCTGGAAGCATAACCCGGCGTGATACTGTGCAAAAAGCCGCTGCTGAGCTCCAGCTGGAAGTGTAAAAAGAACCGGGCTGGTTAAAAAAAGAACCGGGCTGGTTAAAAAAAGAACCGGGCGACCCGGTAAAATTGCTTAGCCGGGGCTCTGGAAGCCTAACACGGCGTGATCTTGTCCAAAAAGCCGCTGCTGAGCTCCAGCTGGAAGTGTAAAAAGAACCGGGCTGGTTAAAAAAAAGAACCGGGCGACCCGGTAAAATTGCTTAGCCGGGGCTCTGGAAGCCTAACACGGCGTGATCTTGTCCAAAAAGCCGCTGCTGAGCTCCAGCTGGAAGTGTAAAAAGAACCGGGCTGGTTAAAAAAAAGAACCGGGCGGCCCGGTAAAATTGCTTAGCCGGGGTCCTGGAAGCCTAACCCGGCGTGATACTGTGCAAAAAGCCGCTGCTGAGCTCCAGCTGGAAGTGTAAAAAGAACCGGGCTGGTTAAAAAAAAAAGAACCGGGCGACCCGGTAAAATTGCTTAGCCGGTGCTCTGGAAGCCTAACACGGCGTGATCTTGTCCAAAAAGCCGCTGCTGAGCTCCAGCTGGAAGTGCAAAAAGAACCGGGCTTGTTAAAAAAAAGAACCGGGCGGCCCGTTAAAATTGCTTAGCCAGGGCTCTGGAAGCCTAACCAGGCGTGATCTTGTCCAAAAAGCCGCTCGTGAGCTCCAGCTGGAAGTGTAAAAAGAACCGGGCTGGTTAAAAAAAAAGAACCGGGCGGCCCGGTAAAATTGCTTAGCCGGGGCTCTGGAAGCCTAACACGGCGTGATCTTGTCCAAAAAGCCGCTCGTGAGCTCCAGCTGGAAGTGTAAAAAGAACCGGGCTGGTTCAAAAAAAGAACCGGGCGGCCCGGTAGAATTGCTTAGCCGAGGTCCTGGAAGCCTAACCCGGCGTGATCTTGCGCAAAAAGCCGCTGCTGAGCTCCAGCTGGAAGTGTAAAAAGAACCGGGCTGGTTCAAAAAAAGAACCGGGCGGCCCGGTAAAATTGCTTAGCCGGGGTCCTGGAAGCCTAACGCGGCGTGATCTTGCCCGAAAGTCGGCCTCTATACTTCCATATTAGGTACCAGGCGCTCAGAGCCAACTTGGCAAAAATTTTCTAAGTGCCCACGGCTCTGCGGGGATTGTGCGTCCGACCCGTGCCGGTTCTCCAGCCGGCCTAAAATAACGCAAAACCAGCCTCTCCCCCTGGAGCTCACAGCCAAAGGCGAAACTTTTCTAAGTGCCTACGGCTCTGCGGGCTTTTGAGTCCGCCCCGCGCCGGTTCGTCGGTCGGCCTCAAAAAGCGAAAAATCAGCCTCTCTCCCTGGAGCTCGACTCGAGTTGATCATTATACATGAAGAAATAACCAATTTCATCGTTTGGTTTATGTTTTACACGCGTTTTAAATTTTATTGCCGAAATCGCTTTTTCTCGCCGAGATAAGCACGTTTTCTGAAATGCCGCTCTCCCGTCACTCTGGTTAAAGTGTTATGAAAAAAAAGGCTGTTGGGGGCTAGGGAGTATCGAGTTGATCATTATACATGAAGAAATAACCAATTTCATCGTTTGGTTTATGTTTTACACGCGTTTTAAATTTTATTGCCGAAATCGCTTTTTCTCGCCGAGATAAGCACGTTTTCTGAAATGCCGCTCTCCCGTCACTCTGGTTAAAGTGTTATGAAAAAAAAGGCTGTTGGGGGCTAGGGAGTATCGAGTTGATCATTATACATGAAGAAATAACCAATTTCATCGTTTGGTTTATGTTTTACACGCGTTTTAAATTTTATTGCCGAAATCGCTTTTTCTCGCCGAGATAAGCACGTTTTCTGAAATGCCGCTCTCCCGTCACTCTGGTTAAAGTGTTATGAAAAAAAAGGCTGTTGGGGGCTAGGGAGTATCGAGTTGATCATTATACATGAAGAAATAACCAATTTCATCGTTTGGTTTATGTTTTACACGCGTTTTAAATTTTATTGCCGAAATCGCTTTTTCTCGCCGAGATAAGCACGTTTTCTGAAATGCCGCTCTCCCGTCACTCTGGTTAAAGTGTTATGAAAAAAAAGGCTGTTGGGGGCTAGGGAGTATCGAGTTGATCATTATACATGAAGAAATAACCAATTTCATCGTTTGGTTTATGTTTTACACGCGTTTTAAATTTTATTGCCGAAATCGCTTTTTCTCGCCGAGATAAGCACGTTTTCTGAAATGCCGCTCTCCCGTCACTCTGGTTAAAGTGTTATGAAAAAAAAGGCTGTTGGGGGCTAGGGAGTATCGAGTTGATCATTATACATGAAGAAATAACCAATTTAATCGTTTGGTTTATGTTTTACACGCGTTTTAAATTTTATTGCCGAAATCGCTTTTTCTCGCCGAGATAAGCACGTTTTCTGAAATGCCGCTCTCCCGTCACTCTGGTTAAAGTGTTATGAAAAAAAAGGCTGTTGGGGGCTAGGGAGTATCGAGTTGATCATTATAAATGAAGAAATAACCAATTTCATCGTTTGGTTTATGTTTTACACGCGTTTTAAATTTTATTGCCGAAATCGCTTTTTCTCGCCGAGATAAGCACGTTTTCTGAAATGCCACTCTCCCGTCACTCTGGTTAAAGTGTTATGAAAAAAAAGGCTGTTGGGGGCTAGGGAGTATCGAGTTGATCATTATACATGAAGAAATAACCAATTTCATCGTTTGGTTTATGTTTTACACGCGTTTTAAATTTTATTGCCGAAATCGCTTTTTCTCGCCGAGATAAGCACGTTTTCTGAAATGCCGCTCTCCCGTCACTCTGGTTAAAGTGTTATGAAAAAAAAGGCTGTTGGGGGCTAGGGAGTATCGAGTTGATCATTATACATGAAGAAATAACCAATTTCATCGTTTGGTTTATGTTTTACACGCGTTTTAAATTTTATTGCCGAAATCGCTTTTTCTCGCCGAGATAAGCACGTTTTCTGAAATGCCGCTCTCCCGTCACTCTGGTTAAAGTGTTATGAAAAAAAAGGCTGTTGGGGGCTAGGGAGTATCGAGTTGATCATTATACATGAAGAAATAACCAATTTCATCGTTTGGTTTATGTTTTACACGCGTTTTAAATTTTATTGCCGAAATCGCTTTTTCTCGCCGAGATAAGCACGTTTTCTGAAATGCCGCTCTCCCGTCACTCTGGTTAAAGTGTTATGAAAAAAAAGGCTGTTGGGGGCTAGGGAGTATCGAGTTGATCATTATACATGAAGAAATAACAAATTTCATCGTTTGGTTTATGTTTTACACGCGTTTTAAATTTTATTTCCGAAATCGCTTTTTCTCGCCGAGATAAGCACGTTTTCTGAAATGCCGCTCTCCCGTCACTCTGGTTAAAGTGTTATGAAAAAAAAGGCTGTTGGGGGCTAGGGAGTATCGAGTTGATCATTATACATGAAGAAATAACCAATTTCATCGTTTGGTTTATGTTTTACACGCGTTTTAAATTTTATTGCCGAAATCGCTTTTTCTCGCCGAGATAAGCACGTTTTCTGAAATGCCGCTCTCCCGTCACTCTGGTTAAAGTGTTCTGAAAAAAAAGGCTGTTGGGGGCTAGGGAGTATCGAGTTGATCATTATACATGAAGAAATAACCTATTTCATCGTTTGGTTTATGTTTTACACGCGTTTTAAATTTTATTGCCGAAATCGCTTTTTCTCGCCGAGATAAGCACGTTTTCTGAAATGCCGCTCTCCCGTCACTCTGGTTAAAGTGTTATGAAAAAAAAGGCTGTTGGGGGCTAGGGAGTATCGAGTTGATCATTATACATGAAGAAATAACCAATTTCATCGTTTGGTTTATGTTTTACACGCGTTTTAAATTTTATTGCCGAAATCGCTTTTTCTCGCCGAGATAAGCACGTTTTCTGAAATGCCGCTCTCCCGTCACTCTGGTTAAAGTGTTATGAAAAAAAAGGCTGTTGGGGGCTAGGGAGTATCGAGTTGATCATTATACATGAAGAAATAACCAATTTCATCGTTTGGTTTATGTTTTACACGCGTTTTAAATTTTATTGCCGAAATCGCTTTTTCTCGCCGAGATAAGCACGTTTTCTGAAATGCCGCTCTCCCGTCACTCTGGTTAAAGTGTTATGAAAAAAAAGGCTGTTGGGGGCTAGGGAGTATCGAGTTGATCATTATACATGAAGAAATAACCAATTTCATCGTTTGGTTTATGTTTTACACGCGTTTTAAATTTTATTGCCGAAATCGCTTTTTCTCGCCGAGATAAGCACGTTTTCTGAAATGCCGCTCTCCCGTCACTCTGGTTAAAGTGTTATGAAAAAAAAGGCTGTTGGGGGCTAGGGAGTATCGAGTTGATCATTATACATGAAGAAATAACCAATTTCATCGTTTGGTTTATGTTTTACACGCGTTTTAAATTTTATTGCCGAAATCGCTTTTTCTCGCCGAGATAAGCACGTTTTCTGAAATGCCGCTCTCCCGTCACTCTGGTTAAAGTGTTATGGAAAAAAAAGGCTGTTGGGGGCTAGGGAGTATCGAGTTGATCATTATACATGAAGAAATAACCAATTTCATCGTTTGGTTTATGTTTTACACGCGTTTTAAATTTTATTGCCGAAATCGCTTTTTCTCGCCGAGATAAGCACGTTTTCTGAAATGCCACTCTCCCGTCACTCTGGTTAAAGTGTTATGAAAAAAAAGGCTGTTGGGGGCTAGGGAGTATCGAGTTGATCATTATACATGAAGAAATAACCAATTTCATCGTTTGGTTTATGTTTTACACGCGTTTTAAATTTTATTGCCGAAATCGCTTTTTCTCGCCGAGATAAGCACATTTTCTGAAATGCCACTCTCCCGTCACTCTGGTTAAAGTGTTATGAAAAAAAAGGCTGTTGGGGGCTAGGGAGTATCGAGTTGATCATTATACATGAAGAAATAACCAATTTCATCGTTTGGTTTATGTTTTACACGCGTTTTAAATTTTATTGCCGAAATCGCTTTTTCTCGCCGAGATAAGCACGTTTTCTGAAATGCCGCTCTCCCGTCACTCTGGTTAAAGTGTTATGAAAAAAAAGGCTGTTGGGGGCTAGGGAGTATCGAGTTGATCATTATACATGAAGAAATAACCAATTTCATCGTTTGGTTTATGTTTTACACGCGTTTTAAATTTTATTGCCGAAATCGCTTTTTCTCGCCGAGATAAGCACGTTTTCTGAAATGCCGCTCTCCCGTCACTCTGGTTAAAGTGTTATGAAAAAAAAGGCTGTTGGGGGCTAGGGAGTATCGAGTTGATCATTATACATGAAGAAATAACCAATTTCATCGTTTGGTTTATGTTTTACACGCGTTTTAAATTTTATTGCCGAAATCGCTTTTTCTCGCCGAGATAAGCACGTTTTCTGAAATGCCGCTCTCCCGTCACTCTGGTTAAAGTGTTATGAAAAAAAAGGCTGTTGGGGGCTAGGGAGTATCGAGTTGATCATTATACATGAAGAAATAACCAATTTCATCGTTTGGTTTATGTTTTACACGCGTTTTAAATTTTATTGCCGAAATCGCTTTTTCTCGCCGAGATAAGCACGTTTTCTGAAATGCCGCTCTCCCGTCACTCTGGTTAAAGTGTTATGAAAAAAAAGGCTGTTGGGGGCTAGGGAGTATCGAGTTGATCATTATACATGAAGAAATAACCAATTTAATCGTTTGGTTTATGTTTTACACGCGTTTTAAATTTTATTGCCGAAATCGCTTTTTCTCGCCGAGATAAGCACGTTTTCTGAAATGCCGCTCTCCCGTCACTCTGGTTAAAGTGTTATGAAAAAAAAGGCTGTTGGGGGCTAGGGAGTATCGAGTTGATCATTATACATGAAGAAATAACCAATTTCATCGTTTGGTTTATGTTTTACACGCGTTTTAAATTTTATTGCCGAAATCGCTTTTTCTCGCCGAGATAAGCACGTTTTCTGAAATGCCACTCTCCCGTCACTCTGGTTAAAGTGTTATGAAAAAAAAGGCTGTTGGGGGCTAGGGAGTATCGAGTTGATCATTATACATGAAGAAATAACCAATTTCATCGTTTGGTTTATGTTTTACACGCGTTTTAAATTTTATTGCCGAAATCGCTTTTTCTCGCCGAGATAAGCACGTTTTCCGAAATGCCGCTCTCCCGTCACTCTGGTTAAAGTGTTATGAAAAAAAAAGGCTGTTGGGGGCTAGGGAGTATCGAGTTGATCATTATACATGAAGAAATAACCAATTTCATCGTTTGGTTTATGTTTTACACGCGTTTTAAATTTTATTGCCGAATTCGCTTTTTCTCGCCGAGATAAGCACGTTTTCTGAAATGCCGCTCTCCCGTCACTCTGGTTAAAGTGTTATGAAAAAAAAGGCTGTTGGGGGCTAGGGAGTATCGAGTTGATCATTATACATGAAGAAATAACCAATTTCATCGTTTGGTTTATGTTTTACACGCGTTTTAAATTTTATTGCCGAAATCGCTTTTTCTCGCCGAGATAAGCACGTTTTCTGAAATGCCGCTCTCCCGTCACTCTGGTTAAAGTGTTATGAAAAAAAAGGCTGTTGGGGGCTAGGGAGTATCGAGTTGATCATTATACATGAAGAAATAACCAATTTCATCGTTTGGTTTATGTTTTACACGCGTTTTAAATTTTATTGCCGAAATCGCTTTTTCTCGCCGAGATAAGCACGTTTTCTGAAATGCCGCTCTCCCGTCACTCTGGTTAAAGTGTTATGAAAAAAAAGGCTGTTGGGGGCTAGGGAGTATCGAGTTGATCATTATACATGAAGAAATAACCAATTTCATCGTTTGGTTTAAGTTTTACACGCGTTTTAAATTTTATTGCCGAAATCGCTTTTTCTCGCCGAGATAAGCACGTTTTCTGAAATGCCGCTCTCCCGTCACTGGTTAAAGTGTTATGAAAAAAAAGGCTGTTGGGGGCTAGGGAGTATCGAGTTGATCATTATACATGAAGAAATAACCAATTTCATCGTTTGGTTTATGTTTTACACGCGTTTTAAATTTTATTGCCGAAATCGCTTTTTCTCGCCGAGATAAGCACGTTTTCTGAAATGCCGCTCTCCCGTCACTCTGGTTAAAGTGTTATGAAAAAAAAGGCTGTTGGGGGCTAGGGAGTATCGAGTTGATCATTATACATGAAGAAATAACAAATTTCATCGTTTGGTTTATGTTTTACACGCGTTTTAAATTTTATTGCCGAAATCGCTTTTTCTCGCCGAGATAAGCACGTTTTCTGAAATGCCGCTCTCCCGTCACTCTGGTTAAAGTGTTATGAAAAAAAAGGCTGTTGGGGGCTAGGGAGTATCGAGTTGATCATTATACATGAAGAAATAACCAATTTCATCGTTTGGTTTATGTTTTACACGCGTTTTAAATTTTATTGCCGAAATCGCTTTTTCTCGCCGAGATAAGCACGTTTTCTGAAATGCCGCTCTCCCGTCACTCTGGTTAAAGTGTTATGAAAAAAAAGGCTGTTGGGGGCTAGGGAGTATCGAGTTGATCATTATACATGAAGAAATAACCAATTTCATCGTTTGGTTTATGTTTTACACGCGTTTTAAATTTTATTGCCGAAATCGCTTTTTCTCGCCGAGATAAGCACGTTTTCTGAAATGCCGCTCTCCCGTCACTCTGGTTAAAGTGTTATGAAAAAAAAGGCTGTTGGGGGCTAGGGAGTATCGAGTTGATCATTATACATGAAGAAATAACCAATTTCATCGTTTGGTTTATGTTTTACACGCGTTTTAAATTTTATTGCCGAAATCGCTTTTTCTCGCCGAGATAAGCACGTTTTCTGAAATGCCACTCTCCCGTCACTCTGGTTAAAGTGTTATGAAAAAAAAGGCTGTTGGGGGCTAGGGAGTATCGAGTTGATCATTATACATGAAGAAATAACCAATTTCATCGTTTGGTTTATGTTTTACACGCGTTTTAAATTTTATTGCCGAAATCGCTTTTTCTCGCCGAGATAAGCACGTTTTCCGAAATGCCGCTCTCCCGTCACTCTGGTTAAAGTGTTATGAAAAAAAAAGGCTGTTGGGGGCTAGGGAGTATCGAGTTGATCATTATACATGAAGAAATAACCAATTTCATCGTTTGGTTTATGTTTTACACGCGTTTTAAATTTTATTGCCGAATTCGCTTTTTCTCGCCGAGATAAGCACGTTTTCTGAAATGCCGCTCTCCCGTCACTCTGGTTAAAGTGTTATGAAAAAAAAGGCTGTTGGGGGCTAGGGAGTATCGAGTTGATCATTATACATGAAGAAATAACCAATTTCATCGTTTGGTTTATGTTTTACACGCGTTTTAAATTTTATTGCCGAAATCGCTTTTTCTCGCCGAGATAAGCACGTTTTCTGAAATGCCGCTCTCCCGTCACTCTGGTTAAAGTGTTATGAAAAAAAAGGCTGTTGGGGGCTAGGGAGTATCGAGTTGATCATTATACATGAAGAAATAACCAATTTCATCGTTTGGTTTATGTTTTACACGCGTTTTAAATTTTATTGCCGAAATCGCTTTTTCTCGCCGAGATAAGCACGTTTTCTGAAATGCCGCTCTCCCGTCACTCTGGTTAAAGTGTTATGAAAAAAAAGGCTGTTGGGGGCTAGGGAGTATCGAGTTGATCATTATACATGAAGAAATAACCAATTTCATCGTTTGGTTTATGTTTTACACGCGTTTTAAATTTTATTGCCGAAATCGCTTTTTCTCGCCGAGATAAGCACGTTTTCTGAAATGCCGCTCTCCCGTCACTGGTTAAAGTGTTATGAAAAAAAAGGCTGTTGGGGGCTAGGGAGTATCGAGTTGATCATTATACATGAAGAAATAACCAATTTCATCGTTTGGTTTATGTTTTACACGCGTTTTAAATTTTATTGCCGAAATCGCTTTTTCTCGCCGAGATAAGCACGTTTTCTGAAATGCCGCTCTCCCGTCACTCTGGTTAAAGTGTTATGAAAAAAAAGGCTGTTGGGGGCTAGGGAGTATCGAGTTGATCATTATACATGAAGAAATAACCAATTTCATCGTTTGGTTTATGTTTTACACGCGTTTTAAATTTTATTGCCGAAATCGCTTTTTGTCGCCGAGATAAGCACGTTTTCTGAAATGCCGCTCTCCCGTCACTCTGGTTAAAGTGTTATGAAAAAAAAGGCTGTTGGGGGCTAGGGAGTATCGAGTTGATCATTATACATGAAGAAATAACCAATTTCATCGTTTGGTTTATGTTTTACACGCGTTTTAAATTTTATTGCCGAAATCGCTTTTTCTCGCCGAGATAAGCACGTTTTCTGAAATGCCGCTCTCCCGTCACTCTGGTTAAAGTGTTATGAAAAAAAAGGCTGTTGGGGGCTAGGGAGTATCGAGTTGATCATTATACATGAAGAAATAACCAATTTCATCGTTTGGTTTATGTTTTACACGCGTTTTAAATTTTATTGCCGAAATCGCTTTTTCTCGCCGAGATAAGCACGTTTTCTGAAATGCCGCTCTCCCGTCACTCTGGTTAAAGTGTTATGAAAAAAAAGGCTGTTGGGGGCTAGGGAGTATCGAGTTGATCATTATACATGAAGAAATAACCAATTTCATCGTTTGGTTTATGTTTTACACGCGTTTTAAATTTTATTGCCGAAATCGCTTTTTCTCGCCGAGATAAGCACGTTTTCTGAAATGCCGCTCTCCCGTCACTCTGGTTAAAGTGTTATGAAAAAAAAGGCTGTTGGGGGCTAGGGAGTATCGAGTTGATCATTATACATGAAGAAATAACCAATTTCATCGTTTGGTTTATGTTTTACACGCGTTTTAAATTTTATTGCCGAAATCGCTTTTTCTCGCCGAGATAAGCACGTTTTCTGAAATGCCGCTCTCCCGTCACTCTGGTTAAAGTGTTATGAAAAAAAAGGCTGTTGGGGGCTAGGGAGTATCGAGTTGATCATTATACATGAAGAAATAACCAATTTCATCGTTTGGTTTATGTTTTACACGCGTTTTAAATTTTATTGCCGAAATCGCTTTTTCTCGCCGAGATAAGCACGTTTTCTGAAATGCCGCTCTTCCGTCACTCTGGTTAAAGTGTTATGAAAAAAAAGGCTGTTGGGGGCTAGGGAGTATCGAGTTGATCATTATACATGAAGAAATAACCAATTTCATCGTTTGGTTTATGTTTTACACGCGTTTTAAATTTTATTGCCGAAATCGCTTTTTCTCGCCGAGATAAGCACGTTTTCTGAAATGCCGCTCTCCCGTCACTCTGGTTAAAGTGTTATGAAAAAAAAGGCTGTTGGGGGCTAGGGAGTATCGAGTTGATCATTATACATGAAGAAATAACCAATTTCATCGTTTGGTTTATGTTTTACACGCGTTTTAAATTTTATTGCCGAAATCGCTTTTTCTCGCCGAGATAAGCACGTTTTCTGAAATGCCGCTCTCCCGTCACTCTGGTTAAAGTGTTATGAAAAAAAAGGCTGTTGGGGGCTAGGGAGTATCGAGTTGATCATTATACATGAAGAAATAACCAATTTCATCGTTTGGTTTATGTTTTACACGCGTTTTAAATTTTATTGCCGAAATCGCTTTTTCTCGCCGAGATAAGCACGTTTTCTGAAATGCCGCTCTCCCGTCACTCTGGTTAAAGTGTTATGAAAAAAAAGGCTGTTGGGGGCTAGGGAGTATCGAGTTGATCATTATACATGAAGAAATAACCAATTTCATCGTTTGGTTTATGTTTTACACGCGTTTTAAATTTTATTGCCGAAATCGCTTTTTCTCGCCGAGATAAGCACGTTTTCTGAAATGCCGCTCTCCCGTCACTCTGGTTAAAGTGTTATGAAAAAAAAGGCTGTTGGGGGCTAGGGAGTATCGAGTTGATCATTATACATGAAGAAATAACCAATTTCATCGTTTGGTTTATGTTTTACACGCGTTTTAAATTTTATTGCCGAAATCGCTTTTTCTCGCCGAGATAAGCACGTTTTCTGAAATGCCGCTCTCCCGTCACTCTGGTTAAAGTGTTATGAAAAAAAAGGCTGTTGGGGGCTAGGGAGTATCGAGTTGATCATTATACATGAAGAAATAACCAATTTCATCGTTTGGTTTATGTTTTACACGCGTTTTAAATTTTATTGCCGAAATCGCTTTTTCTCGCCGAGATAAGCACGTTTTCTGAAATGCCGCTCTCCCGTCACTCTGGTTAAAGTGTTATGAAAAAAAAGGCTGTTGGGGGCTAGGGAGTATCGAGTTGATCATTATACATGAAGAAATAACCAATTTCATCGTTTGGTTTATGTTTTACACGGGTTTTAAATTTTATTGCCGAAATCGCTTTTTCTCGCCGAGATAAGCACGTTTTCTGAAATGCCGCTCTCCCGTCACTCTGGTTAAAGTGTTATGAAAAAAAAGGCTGTTGGGGGCTAGGGAGTATCGAGTTGATCATTATACATGAAGAAATAACCAATTTCATCGTTTGGTTTATGTTTTACACGCGTTTTAAATTTTATTGCCGAAATCGCTTTTTCTCGCCGAGATAAGCACGTTTTCTGAAATGCCGCTATCCCGTCACTCTGGTTAAAGTGTTATGAAAAAAAAGGCTGTTGGGGGCTAGGGAGTATCGAGTTGATCATTATACATGAAGAAATAACCAATTTCATCGTTTGGTTTATGTTTTATACGCGTTTTAAATTTTATTGCCGAAATCGCTTTTTCTCGCCGAGATAAGCACGTTTTCTGAAATGCCGCTCTTCCGTCACTCTGGTTAAAGTGTTATGAAAAAAAAGGCTGTTGGGGGCTAGGGAGTATCGAGTTGATCATTATACATGAAGAAATAACCAATTTCATCGTTTGGTTTATGTTTTACACGCGTTTTAAATTTTATTGCCGAAATCGCTTTTTCTCGCCGAGATAAGCACGTTTTCTGAAATGCCGCTCTCCCGTCACTCTGGTTAAAGTGTTATGAAAAAAAAAAGGCTGTTGGGGGCTAGGGAGTATCGAGTTGATCATTATACATGAAGAAATAACCAATTTCATCATTTGGTTTATGTTTTACACGCGTTTTAAATTTTATTGCCGAAATCGCTTTTTCTCGCCGAGATAAGCACGTTTTCTGAAATGCCGCTCTCCCGTCACTCTGGTTAAAGTGTTATGAAAAAAAAGGCTGTTGGGGGCTAGGGAGTATCGAGTTGATCATTATACATGAAGAAATAACCAATTTCATCGTTTGGTTTATGTTTTACACGCGTTTTAAATTTTATTGCCGAAATCGCTTTTTCTCGCCGAGATAAGCACGTTTTCTGAAATGCCGCTCTCCCGTCACTCTGGTTAAAGTGTTATGAAAAAAAAGGCTGTTGGGGGCTAGGGAGTATCGAGTTGATCATTATAGATGAAGAAATAACCAATTTCATCGTTTGGTTTCTGTTTTACACGCGTTTTAAAATTTATTGCCGAAATCGCTTTTTCTCGCCGAGATAAGCACGTTTTCTGAAATGCCGCTCTCCCGTCACTCTGGTTAAAGTGTTATGAAAAAAAAGGCTGTTGGGGGCTAGGGAGTATCGAGTTGATCATTATACATGAAGAAATAACCAATTTCATCATTTGGTTTATGTTTTACACGCGTTTAAAATTTTATTGCCGAAATCGCTTTTTCTCGCCGAGATAAGCACGTTTTCTGAAATGCCGCTCTCCCGTCACTCTGGTTAAAGTGTTATGAAAAAAAAGGCTGTTGGGGGCTAGGGAGTATCGAGTTGATCATTATACATGAAGAAATAACCAATTTCATCGTTTGGTTTATGTTTTACACGCGTTTTAAATTTTATTGCCGAAATCGCTTTTTCTCGCCGAGATAAGCACGTTTTCTGAAATGCCGCTCTCCCGTCACTCTGGTTAAAATGTTATGAAAAAAAAGGCTGTTGGGGGCTAGGGAGTATCGAGTTGATCATTATACATGAAGAAATAACCAATTTCCTCGTTTGGTTTATGTTTTACACGCGTTTTAAATTTTATTGCCGAAATCGCTTTTTCTCGCCGAGATAAGCACGTTTTCTGAAATGCCGCTCTCCCGTCACTCTGGTTAAAGTGTTATGAAAAAAAAAGCTGTTGGGGGCTAGGGAGTATCGAGTTGATCATTATACATGAAGAAATAACCAATTTCATCGTTTGGTTTATGTTTTACACGCGTTTTAAATTTTATTGCCGAAATCGCTTTTTCTCGCCGAGATAAGCACGTTTTCTGAAATGCCGCTCTCCCGTCACTCTGGTTAAAGTGTTGTGAAAAAAAAGGCTGTTGGGGGCTAGGGAGTATCGAGTTGATCATTATACATGAAGAAATAACCAATTTCATCGTTTGGTTTATGTTTTACACGCGTTTTAAATTTTATTGCCGAAATCGCTTTTTCTCGCCGAGATAAGCACGTTTTCTGAAATGCCGCTCTCCCGTCACTCTGGTTAAAGTGTTATGAAAAAAAAGGCTGTTGGGGGCTAGGGAGTATCGAGTTGATCATTATACATGAAGAAATAACCAATTTCATCGTTTGGTTTATGTTTTACACGCTGCTGAGCTCCAGCTGGAAGTGTAAAAAGAACCGGATTGGTTTAAAAAAGAACCGGGCTGGTTTAAAAAAAGAACCGGGCGACCCGGTAAAATTGCTTAGCCGGGGCTCTGGAAGCCTAACACGGCGTGATCTTGTCCAAAAAGCCGCTGCTGAGCTCCAGCTGGAAGTGTAAAAAGAACCGGGCTGGTTAAAAAAAAGAACCGGGCGACCCGGTAAAATTGCTTAGCCGGGGCTCTGGAAGCCTAACACGGCGTGATCTTGTCCAAAAAGCCACTGCTGAGCTCCAGCTGGAAGTGTAAAAAGAACCGGGCTGGTTAAAAAAAAGAACCGGGCGGCCCGGTAAAATTGCTTAGCCAGGGTCCTGGAAGCATAACCCGGCGTGATACTGTGCAAAAAGCCGCTGCTGAGCTCCAGCTGGAAGTGTAAAAAGAACCGGGCTGGTTAAAAAAAGAACCGGGCTGGTTAAAAAAAGAACCGGGCGACCCGGTAAAATTGCTTAGCCGGGGCTCTGGAAGCCTAACACGGCGTGATCTTGTCCAAAAAGCCGCTGCTGAGCTCCAGCTGGAAGTGTAAAAAGAACCGGGCTGGTTAAAAAAAAGAACCGGGCGACCCGGTAAAATTGCTTAGCCGGGGCTCTGGAAGCCTAACACGGCGTGATCTTGTCCAAAAAGCCGCTGCTGAGCTCCAGCTGGAAGTGTAAAAAGAACCGGGCTGGTTAAAAAAAAGAACCGGGCGGCCCGGTAAAATTGCTTAGCCGGGGTCCTGGAAGCCTAACCCGGCGTGATACTGTGCAAAAAGCCGCTGCTGAGCTCCAGCTGGAAGTGTAAAAAGAACCGGGCTGGTTAAAAAAAAAAGAACCGGGCGACCCGGTAAAATTGCTTAGCCGGTGCTCTGGAAGCCTAACACGGCGTGATCTTGTCCAAAAAGCCGCTGCTGAGCTCCAGCTGGAAGTGCAAAAAGAACCGGGCTTGTTAAAAAAAAGAACCGGGCGGCCCGTTAAAATTGCTTAGCCAGGGCTCTGGAAGCCTAACCAGGCGTGATCTTGTCCAAAAAGCCGCTCGTGAGCTCCAGCTGGAAGTGTAAAAAGAACCGGGCTGGTTAAAAAAAAAGAACCGGGCGGCCCGGTAAAATTGCTTAGCCGGGGCTCTGGAAGCCTAACACGGCGTGATCTTGTCCAAAAAGCCGCTCGTGAGCTCCAGCTGGAAGTGTAAAAAGAACCGGGCTGGTTCAAAAAAAGAACCGGGCGGCCCGGTAGAATTGCTTAGCCGAGGTCCTGGAAGCCTAACCCGGCGTGATCTTGCGCAAAAAGCCGCTGCTGAGCTCCAGCTGGAAGTGTAAAAAGAACCGGGCTGGTTCAAAAAAAGAACCGGGCGGCCCGGTAAAATTGCTTAGCCGGGGTCCTGGAAGCCTAACGCGGCGTGATCTTGCCCGAAAGTCGGCCTCTATACTTCCATATTAGGTACCAGGCGCTCAGAGCCAACTTGGCAAAAATTTTCTAAGTGCCCACGGCTCTGCGGGGATTGTGCGTCCGACCCGTGCCGGTTCTCCAGCCGGCCTAAAATAACGCAAAACCAGCCTCTCCCCCTGGAGCTCACAGCCAAAGGCGAAACTTTTCTAAGTGCCTACGGCTCTGCGGGCTTTTGAGTCCGCCCCGCGCCGGTTCGTCGGTCGGCCTCAAAAAGCGAAAAATCAGCCTCTCTCCCTGGAGCTCGACTCGAGTTGATCATTATACATGAAGAAATAACCAATTTCATCGTTTGGTTTATGTTTTACACGCGTTTTAAATTTTATTGCCGAAATCGCTTTTTCTCGCCGAGATAAGCACGTTTTCTGAAATGCCGCTCTCCCGTCACTCTGGTTAAAGTGTTATGAAAAAAAAGGCTGTTGGGGGCTAGGGAGTATCGAGTTGATCATTATACATGAAGAAATAACCAATTTCATCGTTTGGTTTATGTTTTACACGCGTTTTAAATTTTATTGCCGAAATCGCTTTTTCTCGCCGAGATAAGCACGTTTTCTGAAATGCCGCTCTCCCGTCACTCTGGTTAAAGTGTTATGAAAAAAAAGGCTGTTGGGGGCTAGGGAGTATCGAGTTGATCATTATACATGAAGAAATAACCAATTTCATCGTTTGGTTTATGTTTTACACGCGTTTTAAATTTTATTGCCGAAATCGCTTTTTCTCGCCGAGATAAGCACGTTTTCTGAAATGCCGCTCTCCCGTCACTCTGGTTAAAGTGTTATGAAAAAAAAGGCTGTTGGGGGCTAGGGAGTATCGAGTTGATCATTATACATGAAGAAATAACCAATTTCATCGTTTGGTTTATGTTTTACACGCGTTTTAAATTTTATTGCCGAAATCGCTTTTTCTCGCCGAGATAAGCACGTTTTCTGAAATGCCGCTCTCCCGTCACTCTGGTTAAAGTGTTATGAAAAAAAAGGCTGTTGGGGGCTAGGGAGTATCGAGTTGATCATTATACATGAAGAAATAACCAATTTCATCGTTTGGTTTATGTTTTACACGCGTTTTAAATTTTATTGCCGAAATCGCTTTTTCTCGCCGAGATAAGCACGTTTTCTGAAATGCCGCTCTCCCGTCACTCTGGTTAAAGTGTTATGAAAAAAAAGGCTGTTGGGGGCTAGGGAGTATCGAGTTGATCATTATACATGAAGAAATAACCAATTTAATCGTTTGGTTTATGTTTTACACGCGTTTTAAATTTTATTGCCGAAATCGCTTTTTCTCGCCGAGATAAGCACGTTTTCTGAAATGCCGCTCTCCCGTCACTCTGGTTAAAGTGTTATGAAAAAAAAGGCTGTTGGGGGCTAGGGAGTATCGAGTTGATCATTATACATGAAGAAATAACCAATTTCATCGTTTGGTTTATGTTTTACACGCTGCTGAGCTCCAGCTGGAAGTGTAAAAAGAACCGGATTGGTTTAAAAAAGAACCGGGCTGGTTTAAAAAAAGAACCGGGCGACCCGGTAAAATTGCTTAGCCGGGGCTCTGGAAGCCTAACACGGCGTGATCTTGTCCAAAAAGCCGCTGCTGAGCTCCAGCTGGAAGTGTAAAAAGAACCGGGCTGGTTAAAAAAAAGAACCGGGCGACCCGGTAAAATTGCTTAGCCGGGGCTCTGGAAGCCTAACACGGCGTGATCTTGTCCAAAAAGCCACTGCTGAGCTCCAGCTGGAAGTGTAAAAAGAACCGGGCTGGTTAAAAAAAAGAACCGGGCGGCCCGGTAAAATTGCTTAGCCAGGGTCCTGGAAGCCTAACCCGGCGTGATACTGTGCAAAAAGCCGCTGCTGAGCTCCAGCTGGAAGTGTAAAAAGAACCGGGCTGGTTAAAAAAAAAAGAACCGGGCGACCCGGTAAAATTGCTTAGCCGGTGCTCTGGAAGCCTAACACGGCGTGATCTTGTCCAAAAAGCCGCTGCTGAGCTCCAGCTGGAAGTGCAAAAAGAACCGGGCTTGTTAAAAAAAAGAACCGGGCGGCCCGTTAAAATTGCTTAGCCAGGGCTCTGGAAGCCTAACCAGGCGTGATCTTGTCCAAAAAGCCGCTCGTGAGCTCCAGCTGGAAGTGTAAAAAGAACCGGGCTGGTTAAAAAAAAAGAACCGGGCGGCCCGGTAAAATTGCTTAGCCGGGGCTCTGGAAGCCTAACACGGCGTGATCTTGTCCAAAAAGCCGCTCGTGAGCTCCAGCTGGAAGTGTAAAAAGAACCGGGCTGGTTCAAAAAAAGAACCGGGCGGCCCGGTAGAATTGCTTAGCCGAGGTCCTGGAAGCCTAACCCGGCGTGATCTTGCGCAAAAAGCCGCTGCTGAGCTCCAGCTGGAAGTGTAAAAAGAACCGGGCTGGTTCAAAAAAAGAACCGGGCGGCCCGGTAAAATTGCTTAGCCGGGGTCCTGGAAGCCTAACGCGGCGTGATCTTGCCCGAAAGTCGGCCTCTATACTTCCATATTAGGTACCAGGCGCTCAGAGCCAACTTGGCAAAAATTTTCTAAGTGCCCACGGCTCTGCGGGGATTGTGCGTCCGACCCGTGCCGGTTCTCCAGCCGGCCTAAAATAACGCAAAACCAGCCTCTCCCCCTGGAGCTCACAGCCAAAGGCGAAACTTTTCTAAGTGCCTACGGCTCTGCGGGCTTTTGAGTCCGCCCCGCGCCGGTTCGTCGGTCGGCCTCAAAAAGCGAAAAATCAGCCTCTCTCCCTGGAGCTCGACTCGAGTTGATCATTATACATGAAGAAATAACCAATTTCATCGTTTGGTTTATGTTTTACACGCGTTTTAAATTTTATTGCCGAAATCGCTTTTTCTCGCCGAGATAAGCACGTTTTCTGAAATGCCGCTCTCCCGTCACTCTGGTTAAAGTGTTATGAAAAAAAAGGCTGTTGGGGGCTAGGGAGTATCGAGTTGATCATTATACATGAAGAAATAACCAATTTCATCGTTTGGTTTATGTTTTACACGCGTTTTAAATTTTATTGCCGAAATCGCTTTTTCTCGCCGAGATAAGCACGTTTTCTGAAATGCCGCTCTCCCGTCACTCTGGTTAAAGTGTTATGAAAAAAAAGGCTGTTGGGGGCTAGGGAGTATCGAGTTGATCATTATACATGAAGAAATAACCAATTTCATCGTTTGGTTTATGTTTTACACGCGTTTTAAATTTTATTGCCGAAATCGCTTTTTCTCGCCGAGATAAGCACGTTTTCTGAAATGCCGCTCTCCCGTCACTCTGGTTAAAGTGTTATGAAAAAAAAGGCTGTTGGGGGCTAGGGAGTATCGAGTTGATCATTATACATGAAGAAATAACCAATTTCATCGTTTGGTTTATGTTTTACACGCGTTTTAAATTTTATTGCCGAAATCGCTTTTTCTCGCCGAGATAAGCACGTTTTCTGAAATGCCGCTCTCCCGTCACTCTGGTTAAAGTGTTATGAAAAAAAAGGCTGTTGGGGGCTAGGGAGTATCGAGTTGATCATTATACATGAAGAAATAACCAATTTCATCGTTTGGTTTATGTTTTACACGCGTTTTAAATTTTATTGCCGAAATCGCTTTTTCTCGCCGAGATAAGCACGTTTTCTGAAATGCCGCTCTCCCGTCACTCTGGTTAAAGTGTTATGAAAAAAAAGGCTGTTGGGGGCTAGGGAGTATCGAGTTGATCATTATACATGAAGAAATAACCAATTTCATCGTTTGGTTTATGTTTTACACGCTGCTGAGCTCCAGCTGGAAGTGTAAAAAGAACCGGATTGGTTTAAAAAAGAACCGGGCTGGTTTAAAAAAAGAACCGGGCGACCCGGTAAAATTGCTTAGCCGGGGCTCTGGAAGCCTAACACGGCGTGATCTTGTCCAAAAAGCCGCTGCTGAGCTCCAGCTGGAAGTGTAAAAAGAACCGGGCTGGTTAAAAAAAAGAACCGGGCGACCCGGTAAAATTGCTTAGCCGGGGCTCTGGAAGCCTAACACGGCGTGATCTTGTCCAAAAAGCCACTGCTGAGCTCCAGCTGGAAGTGTAAAAAGAACCGGGCTGGTTAAAAAAAAGAACCGGGCGGCCCGGTAAAATTGCTTAGCCAGGGTCCTGGAAGCCTAACCCGGCGTGATACTGTGCAAAAAGCCGCTGCTGAGCTCCAGCTGGAAGTGTAAAAAGAACCGGGCTGGTTAAAAAAAAAAGAACCGGGCGACCCGGTAAAATTGCTTAGCCGGTGCTCTGGAAGCCTAACACGGCGTGATCTTGTCCAAAAAGCCGCTGCTGAGCTCCAGCTGGAAGTGCAAAAAGAACCGGGCTTGTTAAAAAAAAGAACCGGGCGGCCCGTTAAAATTGCTTAGCCAGGGCTCTGGAAGCCTAACCAGGCGTGATCTTGTCCAAAAAGCCGCTCGTGAGCTCCAGCTGGAAGTGTAAAAAGAACCGGGCTGGTTAAAAAAAAAGAACCGGGCGGCCCGGTAAAATTGCTTAGCCGGGGCTCTGGAAGCCTAACACGGCGTGATCTTGTCCAAAAAGCCGCTCGTGAGCTCCAGCTGGAAGTGTAAAAAGAACCGGGCTGGTTCAAAAAAAGAACCGGGCGGCCCGGTAGAATTGCTTAGCCGAGGTCCTGGAAGCCTAACCCGGCGTGATCTTGCGCAAAAAGCCGCTGCTGAGCTCCAGCTGGAAGTGTAAAAAGAACCGGGCTGGTTCAAAAAAAGAACCGGGCGGCCCGGTAAAATTGCTTAGCCGGGGTCCTGGAAGCCTAACGCGGCGTGATCTTGCCCGAAAGTCGGCCTCTATACTTCCATATTAGGTACCAGGCGCTCAGAGCCAACTTGGCAAAAATTTTCTAAGTGCCCACGGCTCTGCGGGGATTGTGCGTCCGACCCGTGCCGGTTCTCCAGCCGGCCTAAAATAACGCAAAACCAGCCTCTCCCCCTGGAGCTCACAGCCAAAGGCGAAACTTTTCTAAGTGCCTACGGCTCTGCGGGCTTTTGAGTCCGCCCCGCGCCGGTTCGTCGGTCGGCCTCAAAAAGCGAAAAATCAGCCTCTCTCCCTGGAGCTCGACTCGAGTTGATCATTATACATGAAGAAATAACCAATTTCATCGTTTGGTTTATGTTTTACACGCGTTTTAAATTTTATTGCCGAAATCGCTTTTTCTCGCCGAGATAAGCACGTTTTCTGAAATGCCGCTCTCCCGTCACTCTGGTTAAAGTGTTATGAAAAAAAAGGCTGTTGGGGGCTAGGGAGTATCGAGTTGATCATTATACATGAAGAAATAACCAATTTCATCGTTTGGTTTATGTTTTACACGCGTTTTAAATTTTATTGCCGAAATCGCTTTTTCTCGCCGAGATAAGCACGTTTTCTGAAATGCCGCTCTCCCGTCACTCTGGTTAAAGTGTTATGAAAAAAAAGGCTGTTGGGGGCTAGGGAGTATCGAGTTGATCATTATACATGAAGAAATAACCAATTTCATCGTTTGGTTTATGTTTTACACGCGTTTTAAATTTTATTGCCGAAATCGCTTTTTCTCGCCGAGATAAGCACGTTTTCTGAAATGCCGCTCTCCCGTCACTCTGGTTAAAGTGTTATGAAAAAAAAGGCTGTTGGGGGCTAGGGAGTATCGAGTTGATCATTATACATGAAGAAATAACCAATTTCATCGTTTGGTTTATGTTTTACACGCGTTTTAAATTTTATTGCCGAAATCGCTTTTTCTCGCCGAGATAAGCACGTTTTCTGAAATGCCGCTCTCCCGTCACTCTGGTTAAAGTGTTATGAAAAAAAAGGCTGTTGGGGGCTAGGGAGTATCGAGTTGATCATTATACATGAAGAAATAACCAATTTCATCGTTTGGTTTATGTTTTACACGCGTTTTAAATTTTATTGCCGAAATCGCTTTTTCTCGCCGAGATAAGCACGTTTTCTGAAATGCCGCTCTCCCGTCACTCTGGTTAAAGTGTTATGAAAAAAAAGGCTGTTGGGGGCTAGGGAGTATCGAGTTGATCATTATACATGAAGAAATAACCAATTTCATCGTTTGGTTTATGTTTTACACGCTGCTGAGCTCCAGCTGGAAGTGTAAAAAGAACCGGATTGGTTTAAAAAAGAACCGGGCTGGTTTAAAAAAAGAACCGGGCGACCCGGTAAAATTGCTTAGCCGGGGCTCTGGAAGCCTAACACGGCGTGATCTTGTCCAAAAAGCCGCTGCTGAGCTCCAGCTGGAAGTGTAAAAAGAACCGGGCTGGTTAAAAAAAAGAACCGGGCGACCCGGTAAAATTGCTTAGCCGGGGCTCTGGAAGCCTAACACGGCGTGATCTTGTCCAAAAAGCCACTGCTGAGCTCCAGCTGGAAGTGTAAAAAGAACCGGGCTGGTTAAAAAAAAGAACCGGGCGGCCCGGTAAAATTGCTTAGCCAGGGTCCTGGAAGCATAACCCGGCGTGATACTGTGCAAAAAGCCGCTGCTGAGCTCCAGCTGGAAGTGTAAAAAGAACCGGGCTGGTTAAAAAAAGAACCGGGCTGGTTAAAAAAAGAACCGGGCGACCCGGTAAAATTGCTTAGCCGGGGCTCTGGAAGCCTAACACGGCGTGATCTTGTCCAAAAAGCCGCTGCTGAGCTCCAGCTGGAAGTGTAAAAAGAACCGGGCTGGTTAAAAAAAAGAACCGGGCGACCCGGTAAAATTGCTTAGCCGGGGCTCTGGAAGCCTAACACGGCGTGATCTTGTCCAAAAAGCCGCTGCTGAGCTCCAGCTGGAAGTGTAAAAAGAACCGGGCTGGTTAAAAAAAAGAACCGGGCGGCCCGGTAAAATTGCTTAGCCGGGGTCCTGGAAGCCTAACCCGGCGTGATACTGTGCAAAAAGCCGCTGCTGAGCTCCAGCTGGAAGTGTAAAAAGAACCGGGCTGGTTAAAAAAAAAAGAACCGGGCGACCCGGTAAAATTGCTTAGCCGGTGCTCTGGAAGCCTAACACGGCGTGATCTTGTCCAAAAAGCCGCTGCTGAGCTCCAGCTGGAAGTGCAAAAAGAACCGGGCTTGTTAAAAAAAAGAACCGGGCGGCCCGTTAAAATTGCTTAGCCAGGGCTCTGGAAGCCTAACCAGGCGTGATCTTGTCCAAAAAGCCGCTCGTGAGCTCCAGCTGGAAGTGTAAAAAGAACCGGGCTGGTTAAAAAAAAAGAACCGGGCGGCCCGGTAAAATTGCTTAGCCGGGGCTCTGGAAGCCTAACACGGCGTGATCTTGTCCAAAAAGCCGCTCGTGAGCTCCAGCTGGAAGTGTAAAAAGAACCGGGCTGGTTCAAAAAAAGAACCGGGCGGCCCGGTAGAATTGCTTAGCCGAGGTCCTGGAAGCCTAACCCGGCGTGATCTTGCGCAAAAAGCCGCTGCTGAGCTCCAGCTGGAAGTGTAAAAAGAACCGGGCTGGTTCAAAAAAAGAACCGGGCGGCCCGGTAAAATTGCTTAGCCGGGGTCCTGGAAGCCTAACGCGGCGTGATCTTGCCCGAAAGTCGGCCTCTATACTTCCATATTAGGTACCAGGCGCTCAGAGCCAACTTGGCAAAAATTTTCTAAGTGCCCACGGCTCTGCGGGGATTGTGCGTCCGACCCGTGCCGGTTCTCCAGCCGGCCTAAAATAACGCAAAACCAGCCTCTCCCCCTGGAGCTCACAGCCAAAGGCGAAACTTTTCTAAGTGCCTACGGCTCTGCGGGCTTTTGAGTCCGCCCCGCGCCGGTTCGTCGGTCGGCCTCAAAAAGCGAAAAATCAGCCTCTCTCCCTGGAGCTCGACTCGAGTTGATCATTATACATGAAGAAATAACCAATTTCATCGTTTGGTTTATGTTTTACACGCGTTTTAAATTTTATTGCCGAAATCGCTTTTTCTCGCCGAGATAAGCACGTTTTCTGAAATGCCGCTCTCCCGTCACTCTGGTTAAAGTGTTATGAAAAAAAAGGCTGTTGGGGGCTAGGGAGTATCGAGTTGATCATTATACATGAAGAAATAACCAATTTCATCGTTTGGTTTATGTTTTACACGCGTTTTAAATTTTATTGCCGAAATCGCTTTTTCTCGCCGAGATAAGCACGTTTTCTGAAATGCCGCTCTCCCGTCACTCTGGTTAAAGTGTTATGAAAAAAAAGGCTGTTGGGGGCTAGGGAGTATCGAGTTGATCATTATACATGAAGAAATAACCAATTTCATCGTTTGGTTTATGTTTTACACGCGTTTTAAATTTTATTGCCGAAATCGCTTTTTCTCGCCGAGATAAGCACGTTTTCTGAAATGCCGCTCTCCCGTCACTCTGGTTAAAGTGTTATGAAAAAAAAGGCTGTTGGGGGCTAGGGAGTATCGAGTTGATCATTATACATGAAGAAATAACCAATTTCATCGTTTGGTTTATGTTTTACACGCGTTTTAAATTTTATTGCCGAAATCGCTTTTTCTCGCCGAGATAAGCACGTTTTCTGAAATGCCGCTCTCCCGTCACTCTGGTTAAAGTGTTATGAAAAAAAAGGCTGTTGGGGGCTAGGGAGTATCGAGTTGATCATTATACATGAAGAAATAACCAATTTCATCGTTTGGTTTATGTTTTACACGCGTTTTAAATTTTATTGCCGAAATCGCTTTTTCTCGCCGAGATAAGCACGTTTTCTGAAATGCCGCTCTCCCGTCACTCTGGTTAAAGTGTTATGAAAAAAAAGGCTGTTGGGGGCTAGGGAGTATCGAGTTGATCATTATACATGAAGAAATAACCAATTTAATCGTTTGGTTTATGTTTTACACGCGTTTTAAATTTTATTGCCGAAATCGCTTTTTCTCGCCGAGATAAGCACGTTTTCTGAAATGCCGCTCTCCCGTCACTCTGGTTAAAGTGTTATGAAAAAAAAGGCTGTTGGGGGCTAGGGAGTATCGAGTTGATCATTATACATGAAGAAATAACCAATTTCATCGTTTGGTTTATGTTTTACACGCTGCTGAGCTCCAGCTGGAAGTGTAAAAAGAACCGGATTGGTTTAAAAAAGAACCGGGCTGGTTTAAAAAAAGAACCGGGCGACCCGGTAAAATTGCTTAGCCGGGGCTCTGGAAGCCTAACACGGCGTGATCTTGTCCAAAAAGCCGCTGCTGAGCTCCAGCTGGAAGTGTAAAAAGAACCGGGCTGGTTAAAAAAAAGAACCGGGCGACCCGGTAAAATTGCTTAGCCGGGGCTCTGGAAGCCTAACACGGCGTGATCTTGTCCAAAAAGCCACTGCTGAGCTCCAGCTGGAAGTGTAAAAAGAACCGGGCTGGTTAAAAAAAAGAACCGGGCGGCCCGGTAAAATTGCTTAGCCAGGGTCCTGGAAGCCTAACCCGGCGTGATACTGTGCAAAAAGCCGCTGCTGAGCTCCAGCTGGAAGTGTAAAAAGAACCGGGCTGGTTAAAAAAAAAAGAACCGGGCGACCCGGTAAAATTGCTTAGCCGGTGCTCTGGAAGCCTAACACGGCGTGATCTTGTCCAAAAAGCCGCTGCTGAGCTCCAGCTGGAAGTGCAAAAAGAACCGGGCTTGTTAAAAAAAAGAACCGGGCGGCCCGTTAAAATTGCTTAGCCAGGGCTCTGGAAGCCTAACCAGGCGTGATCTTGTCCAAAAAGCCGCTCGTGAGCTCCAGCTGGAAGTGTAAAAAGAACCGGGCTGGTTAAAAAAAAAGAACCGGGCGGCCCGGTAAAATTGCTTAGCCGGGGCTCTGGAAGCCTAACACGGCGTGATCTTGTCCAAAAAGCCGCTCGTGAGCTCCAGCTGGAAGTGTAAAAAGAACCGGGCTGGTTCAAAAAAAGAACCGGGCGGCCCGGTAGAATTGCTTAGCCGAGGTCCTGGAAGCCTAACCCGGCGTGATCTTGCGCAAAAAGCCGCTGCTGAGCTCCAGCTGGAAGTGTAAAAAGAACCGGGCTGGTTCAAAAAAAGAACCGGGCGGCCCGGTAAAATTGCTTAGCCGGGGTCCTGGAAGCCTAACGCGGCGTGATCTTGCCCGAAAGTCGGCCTCTATACTTCCATATTAGGTACCAGGCGCTCAGAGCCAACTTGGCAAAAATTTTCTAAGTGCCCACGGCTCTGCGGGGATTGTGCGTCCGACCCGTGCCGGTTCTCCAGCCGGCCTAAAATAACGCAAAACCAGCCTCTCCCCCTGGAGCTCACAGCCAAAGGCGAAACTTTTCTAAGTGCCTACGGCTCTGCGGGCTTTTGAGTCCGCCCCGCGCCGGTTCGTCGGTCGGCCTCAAAAAGCGAAAAATCAGCCTCTCTCCCTGGAGCTCGACTCGAGTTGATCATTATACATGAAGAAATAACCAATTTCATCGTTTGGTTTATGTTTTACACGCGTTTTAAATTTTATTGCCGAAATCGCTTTTTCTCGCCGAGATAAGCACGTTTTCTGAAATGCCGCTCTCCCGTCACTCTGGTTAAAGTGTTATGAAAAAAAAGGCTGTTGGGGGCTAGGGAGTATCGAGTTGATCATTATACATGAAGAAATAACCAATTTCATCGTTTGGTTTATGTTTTACACGCGTTTTAAATTTTATTGCCGAAATCGCTTTTTCTCGCCGAGATAAGCACGTTTTCTGAAATGCCGCTCTCCCGTCACTCTGGTTAAAGTGTTATGAAAAAAAAGGCTGTTGGGGGCTAGGGAGTATCGAGTTGATCATTATACATGAAGAAATAACCAATTTCATCGTTTGGTTTATGTTTTACACGCGTTTTAAATTTTATTGCCGAAATCGCTTTTTCTCGCCGAGATAAGCACGTTTTCTGAAATGCCGCTCTCCCGTCACTCTGGTTAAAGTGTTATGAAAAAAAAGGCTGTTGGGGGCTAGGGAGTATCGAGTTGATCATTATACATGAAGAAATAACCAATTTCATCGTTTGGTTTATGTTTTACACGCGTTTTAAATTTTATTGCCGAAATCGCTTTTTCTCGCCGAGATAAGCACGTTTTCTGAAATGCCGCTCTCCCGTCACTCTGGTTAAAGTGTTATGAAAAAAAAGGCTGTTGGGGGCTAGGGAGTATCGAGTTGATCATTATACATGAAGAAATAACCAATTTCATCGTTTGGTTTATGTTTTACACGCGTTTTAAATTTTATTGCCGAAATCGCTTTTTCTCGCCGAGATAAGCACGTTTTCTGAAATGCCGCTCTCCCGTCACTCTGGTTAAAGTGTTATGAAAAAAAAGGCTGTTGGGGGCTAGGGAGTATCGAGTTGATCATTATACATGAAGAAATAACCAATTTAATCGTTTGGTTTATGTTTTACACGCGTTTTAAATTTTATTGCCGAAATCGCTTTTTCTCGCCGAGATAAGCACGTTTTCTGAAATGCCGCTCTCCCGTCACTCTGGTTAAAGTGTTATGAAAAAAAAGGCTGTTGGGGGCTAGGGAGTATCGAGTTGATCATTATACATGAAGAAATAACCAATTTCATCGTTTGGTTTATGTTTTACACGCTGCTGAGCTCCAGCTGGAAGTGTAAAAAGAACCGGATTGGTTTAAAAAAGAACCGGGCTGGTTTAAAAAAAGAACCGGGCGACCCGGTAAAATTGCTTAGCCGGGGCTCTGGAAGCCTAACACGGCGTGATCTTGTCCAAAAAGCCGCTGCTGAGCTCCAGCTGGAAGTGTAAAAAGAACCGGGCTGGTTAAAAAAAAGAACCGGGCGACCCGGTAAAATTGCTTAGCCGGGGCTCTGGAAGCCTAACACGGCGTGATCTTGTCCAAAAAGCCACTGCTGAGCTCCAGCTGGAAGTGTAAAAAGAACCGGGCTGGTTAAAAAAAAGAACCGGGCGGCCCGGTAAAATTGCTTAGCCAGGGTCCTGGAAGCCTAACCCGGCGTGATACTGTGCAAAAAGCCGCTGCTGAGCTCCAGCTGGAAGTGTAAAAAGAACCGGGCTGGTTAAAAAAAAAAGAACCGGGCGACCCGGTAAAATTGCTTAGCCGGTGCTCTGGAAGCCTAACACGGCGTGATCTTGTCCAAAAAGCCGCTGCTGAGCTCCAGCTGGAAGTGCAAAAAGAACCGGGCTTGTTAAAAAAAAGAACCGGGCGGCCCGTTAAAATTGCTTAGCCAGGGCTCTGGAAGCCTAACCAGGCGTGATCTTGTCCAAAAAGCCGCTCGTGAGCTCCAGCTGGAAGTGTAAAAAGAACCGGGCTGGTTAAAAAAAAAGAACCGGGCGGCCCGGTAAAATTGCTTAGCCGGGGCTCTGGAAGCCTAACACGGCGTGATCTTGTCCAAAAAGCCGCTCGTGAGCTCCAGCTGGAAGTGTAAAAAGAACCGGGCTGGTTCAAAAAAAGAACCGGGCGGCCCGGTAGAATTGCTTAGCCGAGGTCCTGGAAGCCTAACCCGGCGTGATCTTGCGCAAAAAGCCGCTGCTGAGCTCCAGCTGGAAGTGTAAAAAGAACCGGGCTGGTTCAAAAAAAGAACCGGGCGGCCCGGTAAAATTGCTTAGCCGGGGTCCTGGAAGCCTAACGCGGCGTGATCTTGCCCGAAAGTCGGCCTCTATACTTCCATATTAGGTACCAGGCGCTCAGAGCCAACTTGGCAAAAATTTTCTAAGTGCCCACGGCTCTGCGGGGATTGTGCGTCCGACCCGTGCCGGTTCTCCAGCCGGCCTAAAATAACGCAAAACCAGCCTCTCCCCCTGGAGCTCACAGCCAAAGGCGAAACTTTTCTAAGTGCCTACGGCTCTGCGGGCTTTTGAGTCCGCCCCGCGCCGGTTCGTCGGTCGGCCTCAAAAAGCGAAAAATCAGCCTCTCTCCCTGGAGCTCGACTCGAGTTGATCATTATACATGAAGAAATAACCAATTTCATCGTTTGGTTTATGTTTTACACGCGTTTTAAATTTTATTGCCGAAATCGCTTTTTCTCGCCGAGATAAGCACGTTTTCTGAAATGCCGCTCTCCCGTCACTCTGGTTAAAGTGTTATGAAAAAAAAGGCTGTTGGGGGCTAGGGAGTATCGAGTTGATCATTATACATGAAGAAATAACCAATTTCATCGTTTGGTTTATGTTTTACACGCGTTTTAAATTTTATTGCCGAAATCGCTTTTTCTCGCCGAGATAAGCACGTTTTCTGAAATGCCGCTCTCCCGTCACTCTGGTTAAAGTGTTATGAAAAAAAAGGCTGTTGGGGGCTAGGGAGTATCGAGTTGATCATTATACATGAAGAAATAACCAATTTCATCGTTTGGTTTATGTTTTACACGCGTTTTAAATTTTATTGCCGAAATCGCTTTTTCTCGCCGAGATAAGCACGTTTTCTGAAATGCCGCTCTCCCGTCACTCTGGTTAAAGTGTTATGAAAAAAAAGGCTGTTGGGGGCTAGGGAGTATCGAGTTGATCATTATACATGAAGAAATAACCAATTTCATCGTTTGGTTTATGTTTTACACGCGTTTTAAATTTTATTGCCGAAATCGCTTTTTCTCGCCGAGATAAGCACGTTTTCTGAAATGCCGCTCTCCCGTCACTCTGGTTAAAGTGTTATGAAAAAAAAGGCTGTTGGGGGCTAGGGAGTATCGAGTTGATCATTATACATGAAGAAATAACCAATTTCATCGTTTGGTTTATGTTTTACACGCGTTTTAAATTTTATTGCCGAAATCGCTTTTTCTCGCCGAGATAAGCACGTTTTCTGAAATGCCGCTCTCCCGTCACTCTGGTTAAAGTGTTATGAAAAAAAAGGCTGTTGGGGGCTAGGGAGTATCGAGTTGATCATTATACATGAAGAAATAACCAATTTAATCGTTTGGTTTATGTTTTACACGCGTTTTAAATTTTATTGCCGAAATCGCTTTTTCTCGCCGAGATAAGCACGTTTTCTGAAATGCCGCTCTCCCGTCACTCTGGTTAAAGTGTTATGAAAAAAAAGGCTGTTGGGGGCTAGGGAGTATCGAGTTGATCATTATACATGAAGAAATAACCAATTTCATCGTTTGGTTTATGTTTTACACGCTGCTGAGCTCCAGCTGGAAGTGTAAAAAGAACCGGATTGGTTTAAAAAAGAACCGGGCTGGTTTAAAAAAAGAACCGGGCGACCCGGTAAAATTGCTTAGCCGGGGCTCTGGAAGCCTAACACGGCGTGATCTTGTCCAAAAAGCCGCTGCTGAGCTCCAGCTGGAAGTGTAAAAAGAACCGGGCTGGTTAAAAAAAAGAACCGGGCGACCCGGTAAAATTGCTTAGCCGGGGCTCTGGAAGCCTAACACGGCGTGATCTTGTCCAAAAAGCCACTGCTGAGCTCCAGCTGGAAGTGTAAAAAGAACCGGGCTGGTTAAAAAAAAAGAACCGGGCGGCCCGGTAAAATTGCTTAGCCGGGGCTCTGGAAGCCTAACACGGCGTGATCTTGTCCAAAAAGCCGCTCGTGAGCTCCAGCTGGAAGTGTAAAAAGAACCGGGCTGGTTCAAAAAAAGAACCGGGCGGCCCGGTAGAATTGCTTAGCCGAGGTCCTGGAAGCCTAACCCGGCGTGATCTTGCGCAAAAAGCCGCTGCTGAGCTCCAGCTGGAAGTGTAAAAAGAACCGGGCTGGTTCAAAAAAAGAACCGGGCGGCCCGGTAAAATTGCTTAGCCGGGGTCCTGGAAGCCTAACGCGGCGTGATCTTGCCCGAAAGTCGGCCTCTATACTTCCATATTAGGTACCAGGCGCTCAGAGCCAACTTGGCAAAAATTTTCTAAGTGCCCACGGCTCTGCGGGGATTGTGCGTCCGACCCGTGCCGGTTCTCCAGCCGGCCTAAAATAACGCAAAACCAGCCTCTCCCCCTGGAGCTCACAGCCAAAGGCGAAACTTTTCTAAGTGCCTACGGCTCTGCGGGCTTTTGAGTCCGCCCCGCGCCGGTTCGTCGGTCGGCCTCAAAAAGCGAAAAATCAGCCTCTCTCCCTGGAGCTCGACTCGAGTTGATTATTATACATGAAGAAATAACCAATTTCATCGTTTGGTTTATGTTTTACACGCGTTTTAAATTTTATTGCCGAAATCGCTTTTTCTCGCCGAGATAAGCACGTTTTCTGAAATGCCGCTATCCCGTCACTCTGGTTAAAGTGTTATGAAAAAAAAGGCTGTTGGGGGCTAGGGAGTATCGAGTTGATCATTATACATGAAGAAATAACCAATTTCATCGTTTGGTTTATGTTTTACACGCGTTTTAAATTTTATTGCCGAAATCGCTTTTTCTCGCCGAGATAAGCACGTTTTCTGAAATGCCGCTCTCCCGTCACTCTGGTTAAAGTATTATGAAAAAAAAGGCTGTTGGGGGCTAGGGAGTATCGAGTTGATCATTATACATGAAGAAATAACCAATTTCATCGTTTGGTTTATGTTTTACACGCGTTTTAAATTTTATTGCCGAAATCGCTTTTTCTCGCCGAGATAAGCACGTTTTCTGAAATGCCGCTCTCCCGTCACTCTGGTTAAAGTGTTGTGAAAAAAAAGGCTGTTGGGGGCTAGGGAGTATCGAGTTGATCATTATACATGAAGAAATAACCAATTTCATCGTTTGGTTTATGTTTTACACGCGTTTTAAATTTTATTGCCGAAATCGCTTTTTCTCGCCGAGATAAGCACGTTTTCTGAAATGCCGCTCTCCCGTCACTCTGGTTAAAGTGTTATGAAATAAAAGGCTGTTGGGGGCTAGGGAGTATCGAGTTGATCATTATACATGAAGAAATAACCAATTTCATCGTTTGGTTTATGTTTTACACGCGTTTTAAATTTTATTGCCAAAATCGCTTTTTCTCGCCGAGATAAGCACGTTTTCTGAAATGCCGCTCTCCCGTCACTCTGGTTAAAGTGTTATGAAAAAAAAGGCTGTTGGGGGCTAGGGAGTATCGAGTTGATCATTATACATGAAGAAATAACCAATTTCATCGTTTGGTTTATGTTTTACACGCGTTTTAAATTTTATTGCCGAAACCGCTTTTTCTCGCCGAGATAAGCACGTTTTCTGAAATGCCGCTCTCCCGTCACTCTGGTTAAAGTGTTATGAAAAAAAAGGCTGTTGAGGGCTAGGGAGTATCGAGTTGATCATTATACATGAAGAAATAACCAATTTCATCGTTTGGTTTATGTTTTACACGCGTTTTAAATTTTATTGCCGAAATCGCTTTTTCTCGCCGAGATAAGCACGTTTTCTGAAATGCCGCTCTCCCGTCACTCTGGTTAAAGTGTTATGAAAAAGAAGGCTGTTGGGGGCTAGGGAGTATCGAGTTGATCATTATACATGAAGAAATAACCAATTTCATCGTTTGGTTTATGTTTTACACGCGTTTTAAATTTTATTGCCGAAATCGCTTTTTCTCGCCGAGATAAGCACGTTTTCTGAAATGCCGCTCTCCCGTCACTCTGGTTAAAGTGTTATGAAAAAAAAGGCTGTTGGGGGCTAGGGAGTATCGAGTTGATCATTATACATGAAGAAATAACCAATTTCATCGTTTGGTTTATGTTTTACACGCGTTTTAAATTTTATTGCCGAAATCGCTTTTTCTCGCCGAGATAAGCACGTATTCTGAAATGCCGCTCTCCCGTCACTCTGGTTAAAGTGTTATGAAAAAAAAGGCTGTTGGGGGCTAGGGAGTATCGAGTTGATCATTATACATGAAGAAATAACCAATTTCATCGTTTGGTTTATGTTTTACACGCGTTTTAAATTTTATTGCCGAAATCGCTTTTTCTCGCCGAGATAAGCACGTTTTCTGAAATGCCGCTCTCCCGTCACTCTGGTTAAAGTGTTATGAAAAAAAAAGGCTGTTGGGGGCTAGGGAGTATCGAGTTGATCATTATACATGAAGAAATAACCAATTTCATCATTTGGTTTATGTTTTACACGCGTTTTAAATTTTATTGCCGAAATCGCTTTTTCTCGCCGAGATAAGCACGTTTTCTGAAATGCCGCTCTCCCGTCACTCTGGTTAAAGTGTTATGAAAAAAAAGGCTGTTGGGGGCTAGGGAGTATCGAGTTGATCATTATACATGAAGAAATAACCAATTTCATCATTTGGTTTATGTTTTACACGCGTTTAAAATTTTATTGCCGAAATCGCTTTTTCTCGCCGAGATAAGCACGTTTTCTGAAATGCCGCTCTCCCGTCACTCTGGTTAAAGTGTTATGAAAAAAAAGGCTGTTGGGGGCTAGGGAGTATCGAGTTGATCATTATACATGAAGAAATAACCAATTTCATCGTTTGGTTTATGTTTTACACGCGTTTTAAATTTTATTGCCGAAATCGCTTTTTCTCGCCGAGATAAGCACGTTTTCTGAAATGCCGCTCTCCCGTCACTCTGGTTAAAATGTTATGAAAAAAAAGGCTGTTGGGGGCTAGGGAGTATCGAGTTGATCATTATACATGAAGAAATAACCAATTTCATCGTTTGGTTTATGTTTTACACGCGTTTTAAATTTTATTGCCGAAATCGCTTTTTCTCGCCGAGATAAGCACGTTTTCTGAAATGCCGCTCTCCCGTCACTCTGGTTAAAGTGTTATGAAAAAAAAGGCTGTTGGGGGCTAGGGAGTATCGAGTTGATCATTATACATGAAGAAATAACCAATTTCATCGTTTGGTTTATGTTTTACACGCGTTTTAAATTTTATTGCCGAAATCGCTTTTTCTCGCCGAGATAAGCACGTTTTCTGAAATGCCGCTCTCCCGTCACTCTGGTTAAAGTGTTATGAAAAAAAAGGCTGTTGGGGGCTAGGGAGTATCGAGTTGATCATTATACATGAAGAAATAACCAATTTCATCGTTTGGTTTATGTTTTACACGCGTTTTAAATTATATTGCCGAAATCGCTTTTTCTCGCCGAGATAAGCACGTTTTCTGAAATGCCGCTCTCCCGTCACTCTGGTTAAAGTGTTATGAAAAAAAAGGCTGTTGGGGGCTAGGGAGTATCGAGTTGATCATTATACATGAAGAAATAACCAATTTCATCGTTTGGTTTATGTTTTACACGCGTTTTAAATTTTATTGCCGAAATCGCTTTTTCTCGCCGAGATAAGCACGTTTTCTTAAATGCCGCTCTCCCGTCGCTCTGGTTAAAGTGTTATGAAAAAAAAGGCTGTTGGGGGCTAGGGAGTATCGAGTTGATCATTATACATGAAGAAATAACCAATTTCATCGTTTGGTTTATGTTTTACACGCGTTTTAAATTTTATTGCCGAAATCGCTTTTTCTCGCCGAGATAAGCACGTTTTCTGAAATGCCGCTCTCCCGTCACTCTGGTTAAAGTGTTATGAAAAAAAAGGCTGTTGGGGGCTAGGGAGTATCGAGTTGATCATTATAGATGAAGAAATAACCAATTTCATCGTTTGGTTTATGTTTTACACGCGTTTTAAAATTTATTGCCGAAATCGCTTTTTCTCGCCGAGATAAGCACGTTTTCTGAAATGCCGCTCTCCCGTCACTCTGGTTAAAGTGTTATGAAAAAAAAGGCTGTTGGGGGCTAGGGAGTATCGAGTTGATCATTATACATGAAGAAATAACAAATTTCATCATTTGGTTTATGTTTTACACGCGTTTAAAATTTTATTGCCGAAATCGCTTTTTCTCGCCGAGATAAGCACGTTTTCTGAAATGCCGCTCTCCCGTCACTCTGGTTAAAGTGTTATGAAAAAAAAGGCTGTTGGGGGCTAGGGAGTATCGAGTTGATCATTATACATGAAGAAATAACCAATTTCATCGTTTGGTTTATGTTTTACACGCGTTTTAAATTTTATTGCCGAAATCGCTTTTTCTCGCCGAGATAAGCACGTTTTCTGAAATGCCGCTATCCCGTCACTCTGGTTAAAGTGTTGTGAAAAAAAAGGCTGTTGGGGGCTAGGGAGTATCGAGTTGATCATTATACATGAAGAAATAACCAATTTCATCGTTTGGTTTATGTTTTACACGCGTTTTAAATTTTATTGCCGAAATCGCTTTTTCTCGCCGAGATAAGCACGTTTTCTGAAATGCCGCTCTCCCGTCACTCTGGTTAAAGTGTTATGAAAAAAAAGGCTGTTGGGGGCTAGGGAGTATCGAGTTGATCATTATACATGAAGAAATAACCAATTTCATCGTTTGGTTTATGTTTTACACGCTGCTGAGCTCCAGCTGGAAGTGTAAAAAGAACCGGATTGGTTTAAAAAAGAACCGGGCTGGTTTAAAAAAAGAACCGGGCGACCCGGTAAAATTGCTTAGCCGGGGCTCTGGAAGCCTAACACGGCGTGATCTTGTCCAAAAAGCCGCTGCTGAGCTCCAGCTGGAAGTGTAAAAAGAACCGGGCTGGTTAAAAAAAAGAACCGGGCGACCCGGTAAAATTGCTTAGCCGGGGCTCTGGAAGCCTAACACGGCGTGATCTTGTCCAAAAAGCCACTGCTGAGCTCCAGCTGGAAGTGTAAAAAGAACCGGGCTGGTTAAAAAAAAGAACCGGGCGGCCCGGTAAAATTGCTTAGCCAGGGTCCTGGAAGCATAACCCGGCGTGATACTGTGCAAAAAGCCGCTGCTGAGCTCCAGCTGGAAGTGTAAAAAGAACCGGGCTGGTTAAAAAAAGAACCGGGCTGGTTAAAAAAAGAACCGGGCGACCCGGTAAAATTGCTTAGCCGGGGCTCTGGAAGCCTAACACGGCGTGATCTTGTCCAAAAAGCCGCTGCTGAGCTCCAGCTGGAAGTGTAAAAAGAACCGGGCTGGTTAAAAAAAAGAACCGGGCGACCCGGTAAAATTGCTTAGCCGGGGCTCTGGAAGCCTAACACGGCGTGATCTTGTCCAAAAAGCCGCTGCTGAGCTCCAGCTGGAAGTGTAAAAAGAACCGGGCTGGTTAAAAAAAAGAACCGGGCGGCCCGGTAAAATTGCTTAGCCGGGGTCCTGGAAGCCTAACCCGGCGTGATACTGTGCAAAAAGCCGCTGCTGAGCTCCAGCTGGAAGTGTAAAAAGAACCGGGCTGGTTAAAAAAAAAAGAACCGGGCGACCCGGTAAAATTGCTTAGCCGGTGCTCTGGAAGCCTAACACGGCGTGATCTTGTCCAAAAAGCCGCTGCTGAGCTCCAGCTGGAAGTGCAAAAAGAACCGGGCTTGTTAAAAAAAAGAACCGGGCGGCCCGTTAAAATTGCTTAGCCAGGGCTCTGGAAGCCTAACCAGGCGTGATCTTGTCCAAAAAGCCGCTCGTGAGCTCCAGCTGGAAGTGTAAAAAGAACCGGGCTGGTTAAAAAAAAAGAACCGGGCGGCCCGGTAAAATTGCTTAGCCGGGGCTCTGGAAGCCTAACACGGCGTGATCTTGTCCAAAAAGCCGCTCGTGAGCTCCAGCTGGAAGTGTAAAAAGAACCGGGCTGGTTCAAAAAAAGAACCGGGCGGCCCGGTAGAATTGCTTAGCCGAGGTCCTGGAAGCCTAACCCGGCGTGATCTTGCGCAAAAAGCCGCTGCTGAGCTCCAGCTGGAAGTGTAAAAAGAACCGGGCTGGTTCAAAAAAAGAACCGGGCGGCCCGGTAAAATTGCTTAGCCGGGGTCCTGGAAGCCTAACGCGGCGTGATCTTGCCCGAAAGTCGGCCTCTATACTTCCATATTAGGTACCAGGCGCTCAGAGCCAACTTGGCAAAAACTTTCTAAGTGCCCACGGCTCTGCGGGGATTGTGCGTCCGACCCGTGCCGGTTCTCCAGCCGGCCTAAAATAACGCAAAACCAGCCTCTCCCCCTGGAGCTCACAGCCAAAGGCGAAACTTTTCTAAGTGCCTACGGCTCTGCGGGCTTTTGAGTCCGCCCCGCGCCGGTTCGTCAGTCGGCCTCAAAAAGCGAAAAATCAGCCTCTCTCCCTGGAGCTCGACTCGAGTTGATCATTATACATGAAGAAATAACCAATTTCATCGTTTGGTTTATGTTTTACACGCGTTTTAAATTTTATTGCCGAAATCGCTTTTTCTCGCCGAGATAAGCACGTTTTCTGAAATGCCGCTCTCCCGTCACTCTGGTTAAAGTGTTATGAAAAAAAAGGCTGTTGGGGGCTAGGGAGTATCGAGTTGATCATTATACATGAAGAAATAACCAATTTCATCGTTTGGTTTATGTTTTACACGCGTTTTAAATTTTATTGCCGAAATCGCTTTTTCTCGCCGAGATAAGCACGTTTTCTGAAATGCCGCTCTCCCGTCACTCTGGTTAAAGTGTTATGAAAAAAAAGGTTGTTGGGGGCTAGGGAGTATCGAGTTGATCATTATACATGAAGAAATAACCAATTTCATCGTTTGGTTTATGTTTTACACGCGTTTTAAATTTTATTGCCGAAATCGCTTTTTCTCGCCGAGATAAGCACGTTTTCTGAAATGCCGCTCTCCCGTCACTCTGGTTAAAGTGTTATGAAAAAAAAGGCTGTTGGGGGCTAGGGAGTATCGAGTTGATCATTATACATGAAGAAATAACCAATTTCATCGTTTGGTTTATGTTTTACACGCGTTTTAAATTTTATTGCCGAAATCGCTTTTTCTCGCCGAGATAAGCACGTTTTCTGAAATGCCGCTCTCCCGTCACTCTGGTTAAAGTGTTATGAAAAAAAAGGCTGTTGGGGGCTAGGGAGTATCGAGTTGATCATTATACATGAAGAAATAACCAATTTCATCGTTTGGTTTATGTTTTACACGCGTTTTAAATTTTATTGCCGAAATCGCTTTTTCTCGCCGAGATAAGCACGTTTTCTGAAATGCCGCTCTCCCGTCACTCTGGTTAAAGTGTTATGAAAAAAAAGGCTGTTGGGGGCTAGGGAGTATCGAGTTGATCGTTATACATGAAGAAATAACCAATTTAATCGTTTGGTTTATGTTTTACACGCGTTTTAAATTTTATTGCCGAAATCGCTTTTTCTCGCCGAGATAAGCACGTTTTCTGAAATGCCGCTCTCCCGTCACTCTGGTTAAAGTGTTATGAAAAAAAAGGCTGTTGGGGGCTAGGGAGTATCGAGTTGATCATTATACATGAAGAAATAACCAATTTCATCGTTTGGTTTATGTTTTACACGCTGCTGAGCTCCAGCTGGAAGTGTAAAAAGAACCGGATTGGTTTAAAAAAGAACCGGGCTGGTTTAAAAAAAGAACCGGGCGACCCGGTAAAATTGCTTAGCCGGGGCTCTGGAAGCCTAACACGGCGTGATCTTGTCCAAAAAGCCGCTGCTGAGCTCCAGCTGGAAGTGTAAAAAGAACCGGGCTGGTTAAAAAAAAGAACCGGGCGACCCGGTAAAATTGCTTAGCCGGGGCTCTGGAAGCCTAACACGGCGTGATCTTGTCCAAAAAGCCACTGCTGAGCTCCAGCTGGAAGTGTAAAAAGAACCGGGCTGGTTAAAAAAAAGAACCGGGCGGCCCGGTAAAATTGCTTAGCCAGGGTCCTGGAAGCATAACCCGGCGTGATACTGTGCAAAAAGCCGCTGCTGAGCTCCAGCTGGAAGTGTAAAAAGAACCGGGCTGGTTAAAAAAAGAACCGGGCTGGTTAAAAAAAGAACCGGGCGACCCGGTAAAATTGCTTAGCCGGGGCTCTGGAAGCCTAACACGGCGTGATCTTGTCCAAAAAGCCGCTGCTGAGCTCCAGCTGGAAGTGTAAAAAGAACCGGGCTGGTTAAAAAAAAGAACCGGGCGACCCGGTAAAATTGCTTAGCCGGGGCTCTGGAAGCCTAACACGGCGTGATCTTGTCCAAAAAGCCGCTGCTGAGCTCCAGCTGGAAGTATAAAAAGAACCGGGCTGGTTAAAAAAAAGAACCAGGCGGCCCGGTAAAATTGCTTAGCCGGGGTCCTGGAAGCCTAACCCGGCGTGATACTGTGCAAAAAGCCGCTGCTGAGCTCCAGCTGGAAGTGTAAAAAGAACCGGGCTGGTTAAAAAAAAAAGAACCGGGCGACCCGGTAAAATTGCTTAGCCGGTGCTCTGGAAGCCTAACACGGCGTGATCTTGTCCAAAAAGCCGCTGCTGAGCTCCAGCTGGAAGTGCAAAAAGAACCGGGCTTGTTAAAAAAAAAGAACCGGGCGGCCCGTTAAAATTGCTTAGCCAGGGCTCTGGAAGCCTAACCAGGCGTGATCTTGTCCAAAAAGCCGCTCGTGAGCTCCAGCTGGAAGTGTAAAAAGAACCGGGCTGGTTAAAAAAAAAGAACCGGGCGGCCCGGTAAAATTGCTTAGCCGGGGCTCTGGAAGCCTAACACGGCGTGATCTTGTCCAAAAAGCCGCTCGTGAGCTCCAGCTGGAAGTGTAAAAAGAACCGGGCTGGTTCAAAAAAAGAACCGGGCGGCCCGGTAGAATTGCTTAGCCGAGGTCCTGGAAGCCTAACCCGGCGTGATCTTGCGCAAAAAGCCGCTGCTGAGCTCCAGCTGGAAGTGTAAAAAGAACCGGGCTGGTTCAAAAAAAGAACCGGGCGGCCCGGTAAAATTGCTTAGCCGGGGTCCTGGAAGCCTAACGCGGCGTGATCTTGCCCGAAAGTCGGCCTCTATACTTCCATATTAGGTACCAGGCGCTCAGAGCCAACTTGGCAAAAATTTTCTAAGTGCCCACGGCTCTGCGGGGATTGTGCGTCCGACCCGTGCCGGTTCTCCAGCCGGCCTAAAATAACGCAAAACCAGCCTCTCCCCCTGGAGCTCACAGCCAAAGGCGAAACTTTTCTAAGTGCCTACGGCTCTGCGGGCTTTTGAGTCCGCCCCGCGCCGGTTCGTCGGTCGGCCTCAAAAAGCGAAAAATCAGCCTCTCTCCCTGGAGCTCGACTCGAGTTGATTATTATACATGAAGAAATAACCAATTTCATCGTTTGGTTTATGTTTTACACGCGTTTTAAATTTTATTGCCGAAATCGCTTTTTCTCGCCGAGATAAGCACGTTTTCTGAAATGCCGCTCTCCCGTCACTCTGGTTAAAGTGTTATGAAAAAAAAGGCTGTTGGGGGCTAGGGAGTATCGAGTTGATCATTATACATGAAGAAATAACCAATTTAATCGTTTGGTTTATGTTTTACACGCGTTTTAAATTTTATTGCCGAAATCGCTTTTTCTCGCCGAGATAAGCACGTTTTCTGAAATGCCGCTCTCCCGTCACTCTGGTTAAAGTGTTATGAAAAAAAAGGCTGTTGGGGGCTAGGGAGTATCGAGTTGATCATTATACATGAAGAAATAACCAATTTCATCGTTTGGTTTATGTTTTACACGCTGCTGAGCTCCAGCTGGAAGTGTAAAAAGAACCGGATTGGTTTAAAAAAGAACCGGGCTGGTTAAAAAAAGAACCGGGCGACCCGGTAAAATTGCTTAGCCGGGGCTCTGGAAGCCTAACACGGCGTGATCTTGTCCAAAAAGCCGCTGCTGAGCTCCAGCTGGAAGTGTAAAAAGAACCGGGCTGGTTAAAAAAAAGAACCGGGCGACCCGGTAAAATTGCTTAGCCGGGGCTCTGGAAGCCTAACACGGCGTGATCTTGTCCAAAAAGCCGCTGCTGAGCTCCAGCTGGAAGTGTAAAAAGAACCGGGCTGGTTAAAAAAAAGAACCGGGCGGCCCGGTAAAATTGCTTAGCCAGGGTCCTGGAAGCATAACCCGGCGTGATACTGTGCAAAAAGCCGCTGCTGAGCTCCAGCTGGAAGTGTAAAAAGAACCGGGCTGGTTAAAAAAAGAACCGGGCTGGTTAAAAAAAGAACCGGGCGACCCGGTAAAATTGCTTAGCCGGGGCTCTGGAAGCCTAACACGGCGTGATCTTGTCCAAAAAGCCGCTGCTGAGCTCCAGCTGGAAGTGTAAAAAGAACCGGGCTGGTTAAAAAAAAGAACCGGGCGACCCGGTAAAATTGCTTAGCCGGGGCTCTGGAAGCCTAACACGGCGTGATCTTGTCCAAAAAGCCGCTGCTGAGCTCCAGCTGGAAGTGTAAAAAGAACCGGGCTGGTTAAAAAAAAGAACCGGGCGGCCCGGTAAAATTGCTTAGCCGGGGTCCTGGAAGCCTAACCCGGCGTGATACTGTGCAAAAAGCCGCTGCTGAGCTCCAGCTGGAAGTGTAAAAAGAACCGGGCTGGTTAAAAAAAAAAAAGAACCGGGCGACCCGGTAAAATTGCTTAGCCGGTGCTCTGGAAGTCTAACACGGCGTGATCTTGTCCAAAAAGCCGCTGCTGAGCTCCAGCTGGAAGTGCAAAAAGAACCGGGCTTGTTAAAAAAAAGAACCGGGCGGCCCGTTAAAATTGCTTAGCCAGGGCTCTGGAAGCCTAACCAGGCGTGATCTTGTCCAAAAAGCCGCTCGTGAGCTCCAGCTGGAAGTGTAAAAAGAACCGGGCTGGTTAAAAAAAAAGAACCGGGCGGCCCGGTAAAATTGCTTAGCCGGGGCTCTGGAAGCCTAACACGGCGTGATCTTGTCCAAAAAGCCGCTCGTGAGCTCCAGCTGGAAGTGTAAAAAGAACCGGGCTGGTTCAAAAAAAGAACCGGGCGGCCCGGTAGAATTGCTTAGCCGAGGTCCTGGAAGCCTAACCCGGCGTGATCTTGCGCAAAAAGCCGCTGCTGAGCTCCAGCTGGAAGTGTAAAAAGAACCGGGCTGGTTCAAAAAAAGAACCGGGCGGCCCGGTAAAATTGCTTAGCCGGGGTCCTGGAAGCCTAACGCGGCGTGATCTTGCCCGAAAGTCGGCCTCTATACTTCCATATTAGGTACCAGGCGCTCAGAGCCAACTTGGCAAAAATTTTCTAAGTGCCCACGGCTCTGCGGGGATTGTGCGTCCGACCCGTGCCGGTTCTCCAGCCGGCCTAAAATAACGCAAAACCAGCCTCTCCCCCTGGAGCTCACAGCCAAAGGCGAAACTTTTCTAAGTGCCTACGGCTCTGCGGGCTTTTGAGTCCGCCCCGCGCCGGTTCGTCGGTCGGCCTCAAAAAGCGAAAAATCAGCCTCTCTCCCTGGAGCTCGACTCGAGTTGATTATTATACATGAAGAAATAACCAATTTCATCGTTTGGTTTATGTTTTACACGCGTTTTAAATTTTATTGCCGAAATCGCTTTTTCTCGCCGAGATAAGCACGTTTTCTGAAATGCCGCTATCCCGTCACTCTGGTTAAAGTGTTATGAAAAAAAAGGCTGTTGGGGGCTAGGGAGTATCGAGTTGATCATTATACATGAAGAAATAACCAATTTCATCGTTTGGTTTATGTTTTACACGCGTTTTAAATTTTATTGCCGAAATCGCTTTTTCTCGCCGAGATAAGCACGTTTTCTGAAATGCCGCTCTCCCGTCACTCTGGTTAAAGTATTATGAAAAAAAAGGCTGTTGGGGGCTAGGGAGTATCGAGTTGATCATTATACATGAAGAAATAACCAATTTCATCGTTTGGTTTATGTTTTACACGCGTTTTAAATTTTATTGCCGAAATCGCTTTTTCTCGCCGAGATAAGCACGTTTTCTGAAATGCCGCTCTCCCGTCACTCTGGTTAAAGTGTTATGAAAAAAAAGGCTGTTGGGGGCTAGGGAGTATCGAGTTGATCATTATACATGAAGAAATAACCAATTTCATCGTTTGGTTTATGTTTTACACGCGTTTTAAATTTTATTGCCGAAATCGCTTTTTCTCGCCGAGATAAGCACGTTTTCTGAAATGCCGCTCTCCCGTCACTCTGGTTAAAGTGTTATGAAATAAAAGGCTGTTGGGGGCTAGGGAGTATCGAGTTGATCATTATACATGAAGAAATAACCAATTTCATCGTTTGGTTTATGTTTTACACGCGTTTTAAATTTTATTGCCAAAATCGCTTTTTCTCGCCGAGATAAGCACGTTTTCTGAAATGCCGCTCTCCCGTCACTCTGGTTAAAGTGTTATGAAAAAAAAGGCTGTTGGGGGCTAGGGAGTATCGAGTTGATCATTATACATGAAGAAATAACCAATTTCATCGTTTGGTTTATGTTTTACACGCGTTTTAAATTTTATTGCCGAAACCGCTTTTTCTCGCCGAGATAAGCACGTTTTCTGAAATGCCGCTCTCCCGTCACTCTGGTTAAAGTGTTATGAAAAAAAAGGCTGTTGAGGGCTAGGGAGTATCGAGTTGATCATTATACATGAAGAAATAACCAATTTCATCGTTTGGTTTATGTTTTACACGCGTTTTAAATTTTATTGCCGAAATCGCTTTTTCTCGCCGAGATAAGCACGTTTTCTGAAATGCCGCTCTCCCGTCACTCTGGTTAAAGTGTTATGAAAAAAAAGGCTGTTGGGGGCTAGGGAATATCGAGTTGATCATTATACATGAAGAAATAACCAATTTCATCGTTTGGTTTATGTTTTACACGCGTTTTAAATTTTATTGCCGAAATCGCTTTTTCTCGCCGAGATAAGCACGTTTTCTGAAATGCCGCTCTCCCGTCACTCTGGTTAAAGTGTTATGAAAAAAAAGGCTGTTGGGGGCTAGGGAGTATCGAGTTGATCATTATACATGAAGAAATAACCAATTTCATCGTTTGGTTTATGTTTTACACGCGTTTTAAATTTTATTGCCGAAATCGCTTTTTCTCGCCGAGATAAGCACGTTTTCTGAAATGCCGCTCTCCCGTCACTCTGGTTAAAGTGTTATGAAAAAAAAGGCTGTTGGGGGCTAGGGAGTATCGAGTTGATCATTATACATGAAGAAATAACCAATTTCATCGTTTGGTTTATGTTTTACACGCGTTTTAAATTATATTGCCGAAATCGCTTTTTCTCGCCGAGATAAGCACGTTTTCTGAAATGCCGCTCTCCCGTCACTCTGGTTAAAGTGTTATGAAAAAAAAGGCTGTTGGGGGCTAGGGAGTATCGAGTTGATCATTATACATGAAGAAATAACCAATTTCATCGTTTGGTTTATGTTTTACACGCGTTTTAAATTTTATTGCCGAAATCGCTTTTTCTCGCCGAGATAAGCACGTTTTCTTAAATGCCGCTCTCCCGTCGCTCTGGTTAAAGTGTTATGAAAAAAAAGGCTGTTGGGGGCTAGGGAGTATCGAGTTGATCATTATACATGAAGAAATAACCAATTTCATCGTTTGGTTTATGTTTTACACGCGTTTTAAATTTTATTGCCGAAATCGCTTTTTCTCGCCGAGATAAGCACGTTTTCTGAAATGCCGCTCTCCCGTCACTCTGGTTAAAGTGTTATGAAAAAAAAGGCTGTTGGGGGCTAGGGAGTATCGAGTTGATCATTATACATGAAGAAATAACCAATTTCATCGTTTGGTTTATGTTTTACACGCGTTTTAAATTTTATTGCCGAAATCGCTTTTTCTCGCCGAGATAAGCACGTTTTCTGAAATGCCGCTCTCCCGTCACTCTGGTTAAAGTGTTATGAAAAAAAAGGCTGTTGGGGGCCAGGGAGTATCGAGTTGATCATTAAACATGAAGAAATAACCAATTTCATCGTTTGGTTTATGTTTTACACGCGTTTTAAATTTTATTGCCGAAATCGCTTTTTCTCGCCGAGATAAGCACGTTTTCTGAAATGCCGCTCTCCCGTCACTCTGGTTAAAGTGTTATGAAAAAAAAGGCTGTTGGGGGCTAGGGAGTATCGAGTTGATCATTATACATGAAGAAATAACCAATTTCATCGTTTGGTTTATGTTTTACACGTGTTTTAAATTTTATTGCCGAAATCGCTTTTTCTCGCCGAGATAAGCACGTTTTCTGAAATGCCGCTCTCCCGTCACTCTGGTTAAAGTTTAATGAAAAAAAAGGCTGTTGGGGGCTAGGGAGTATCGAGTTGATCATTATACATGAAGAAATAACCAATTTCATCGTTTGGTTTATGTTTTACACGCGTTTTAAATTTTATTGCCGAAATCGCTTTTTCTCGCCGAGATAAGCACGTTTTCTGAAATGCCGCTCTCCCGTCACTCTGGTTAAAGTGTTATGAAAAAAAAGGCTGTTGGGGGCTAGGGAGTATCGAGTTGATCATTATACATGAAGAAATAACCAATTTCATCGTTTGGTTTATGTTTTACACGCGTTTTAAATTTTATTGCCGAAATCGCTTTTTCTCGCCGAGATAAGCACGTTTTCTGAAATGCCGCTCTCCCGTCACTCTGGTTAAAGTGTTATGAAAAAAAAGGCTGTTGGGGGCTAGGGAGTATCGAGTTGATCATTATACATGAAGAAATAACCAATTTCATCGTTTGGTTTATGTTTTACACGCGTTTTAAATTTTATTGCCGAAATCGCTTTTTCTTGCCGAGATAAGCACGTTTTCTGAAATGCCGCTCTCCCGTCACTCTGGTTAAAGTGTTATGAAAAAAAAGGCTGTTGGGGGCTAGGGAGTATCGAGTTGATCATTATACATGAAGAAATAACCAATTTCATCGTTTGGTTTATGTTTTACACGCGTTTTAAATTTTATTGCCGAAATCGCTTTTTCTCGCCGAGATAAGCACGTTTTCTGAAATGCCGCTCTCCCGTCACTCTGGTTAAAGTGTTATGAAAAAAAAGGCTGTTGGGGGCTAGGGAGTATCGAGTTGATCATTATACATGAAGAAATAACCAATTTAATCGTTTGGTTTATGTTTTACACGCGTTTTAAATTTTATTGCCGAAATCGCTTTTTCTCGCCGAGATAAGCACGTTTTCTGAAATGCCGCTCTCCCGTAACTCTGGTTAAAGTGTTATGAAAAAAAAGGCTGTTGGGGGCTAGGGAGTATCGAGTTGATCATTATACATGAAGAAATAACCAATTTCATCGTTTGGTTTATGTTTTACACGCGTTTTAAATTTTATTGCCGAAATCGCTTTTTCTCGCCGAGATAAGCACGTTTTCTGAAATGCCACTCTCCCGTCACTCTGGTTAAAGTGTTATGAAAAAAAAGGCTGTTGGGGGTTAGGGAGTATCGAGTTGATCATTATACATGAAGAAATAACCAATTTCATCGTTTGGTTTATGTTTTACACGCGTTTTAAATTTTATTGCCGAAATCGCTTTTTCTCGCCGAGATAAGCACGTTTTCTGAAATGCCGCTCTCCCGTCACTCTGGTTAAAGTGTTATGAAAAAAAAGGCTGTTGGGGGCTAGGGAGTATCGAGTTGATCATTATACATGAAGAAATAACCAATTTCATCGTTTGGTTTATGTTTTACACGCGTTTTAAATTTTATTGCCGAAATCGCTTTTTCTCGCCGAGATAAGCACGTTTTCTGAAATGCCGCTCTCCCGTCACTCTGGTTAAAGTGTTATGAAAAAAAAGGCTGTTGGGGGCTAGGGAGTATCGAGTTGATCATTATACATGAAGAAATAACCAATTTCATCGTTTGGTTTATGTTTTACACGCTGCTGAGCTCCAGCTGGAAGTGTAAAAAGAACCGGATTGGTTTAAAAAAGAACCGGGCTGGTTAAAAAAAGAACCGGGCGACCCGGTAAAATTGCTTAGCCGGGGCTCTGGAAGCCTAACACGGCGTGATCTTGTCCAAAAAGCCGCTGCTGAGCTCCAGCTGGAAGTGTAAAAAGAACCGGGCTGGTTAAAAAAAAGAACCGGGCGACCCGGTAAAATTGCTTAGCCGGGGCTCTGGAAGCCTAACACGGCGTGATCTTGTCCAAAAAGCCGCTGCTGAGCTCCAGCTGGAAGTGTAAAAAGAACCGGGCTGGTTAAAAAAAAGAACCGGGCGGCCCGGTAAAATTGCTTAGCCAGGGTCCTGGAAGCATAACCCGGCGTGATACTGTGCAAAAAGCCGCTGCTGAGCTCCAGCTGGAAGTGTAAAAAGAACCGGGCTGGTTAAAAAAAAAAAAGAACCGGGCGACCCGGTAAAATTGCTTAGCCGGTGCTCTGGAAGTCTAACACGGCGTGATCTTGTCCAAAAAGCCGCTGCTGAGCTCCAGCTGGAAGTGCAAAAAGAACCGGGCTTGTTAAAAAAAAGAACCGGGCGGCCCGTTAAAATTGCTTAGCCAGGGCTCTGGAAGCCTAACCAGGCGTGATCTTGTCCAAAAAGCCGCTCGTGAGCTCCAGCTGGAAGTGTAAAAAGAACCGGGCTGGTTAAAAAAAAAAGAACCGGGCGGCCCGGTAAAATTGCTTAGCCGGGGCTCTGGAAGCCTAACACGGCGTGATCTTGTCCAAAAAGCCGCTCGTGAGCTCCAGCTGGAAGTGTAAAAAGAACCGGGCTGGTTCAAAAAAAGAACCGGGCGGCCCGGTAGAATTGCTTAGCCGAGGTCCTGGAAGCCTAACCCGGCGTGATCTTGCGCAAAAAGCCGCTGCTGAGCTCCAGCTGGAAGTGTAAAAAGAACCGGGCTGGTTCAAAAAAAGAACCGGGCGGCCCGGTAAAATTGCTTAGCCGGGGTCCTGGAACCCTAACGCGGCGTGATCTTGCCCGAAAGTCGGCCTCTATACTTCCATATTAGGTACCAGGCGCTCAGAGCCAACTTGGCAAAAATTTTCTAAGTGCCCACGGCTCTGCGGGGATTGTGCGTCCGACCCGTGCCGGTTCTCCAGCCGGCCTAAAATAACGCAAAACCAGCCTCTCCCCCTGGAGCTCACAGCCAAAGGCGAAACTTTTCTAAGTGCCTACGGCTCTGCGGGCTTTTGAGTCCGCCCCGCGCCGGTTCGTCGGTCGGCCTCAAAAAGCGAAAAATCAGCCTCTCTCCCTGGAGCTCGACTCGAGTTGATCATTATACATGAAGAAATAACCAATTTCATCGTTTGGTTTATGTTTTACACGCGTTTTAAATTATATTGCCGAAATCGCTTTTTCTCGCCGAGATAAGCACGTTTTCTGAAATGCCGCTCTCCCGTCACTCTGGTTAAAGTGTTATGAAAAAAAAGGCTGTTGGGGGCTAGGGAGTATCGAGTTGATCATTATACATGAAGAAATAACCAATTTCATCGTTTGGTTTATGTTTTACACGCGTTTTAAATTTTATTGCCGAAATCGCTTTTTCTCGCCGAGATAAGCACGTTTTCTTAAATGCCGCTCTCCCGTCGCTCTGGTTAAAGTGTTATGAAAAAAAAGGCTGTTGGGGGCTAGGGAGTATCGAGTTGATCATTATACATGAAGAAATAACCAATTTCATCGTTTGGTTTATGTTTTACACGCGTTTTAAATTTTATTGCCGAAATCGCTTTTTCTCGCCGAGATAAGCACGTTTTCTGAAATGCCGCTCTCCCGTCACTCTGGTTAAAGTGTTATGAAAAAAAAGGCTGTTGGGGGCCAGGGAGTATCGAGTTGATCATTAAACATGAAGAAATAACCAATTTCATCGTTTGGTTTATGTTTTACACGCGTTTTAAATTTTATTGCCGAAATCGCTTTTTCTCGCCGAGATAAGCACGTTTTCTGAAATGCCGCTCTCCCGTCACTCTGGTTAAAGTGTTATGAAAAAAAAGGCTGTTGGGGGCTAGGGAGTATCGAGTTGATCATTACACATGAAGAAATAACCAATTTCATCGTTTGGTTTATGTTTTACACGTGTTTTAAATTTTATTGCCGAAATCGCTTTTTCTCGCCGAGATAAGCACGTTTTCTGAAATGCCGCTCTCCCGTCACTCTGGTTAAAGTGTTATGAAAAAAAAGGCTGTTGGGGGCTAGGGAGTATCGAGTTGATCATTATACATGAAGAAATAACCAATTTCATCGTTTGGTTTATGTTTTACACGCGTTTTAAATTTTATTGCCGAAATCGCTTTTTCTCGCCGAGATAAGCACGTTTTCTGAAATGCCGCTCTCCCGTCACTCTGGTTAAAGTGTTATGAAAAAAAAGGCTGTTGGGGGCTAGGGAGTATCGAGTTGATCATTATACATGAAGAAATAACCAATTTCATCGTTTGGTTTATGTTTTACACGCGTTTTAAATTTTATTGCCGAAATCGCTTTTTCTCGCCGAGATAAGCACGTTTTCTGAAATGCCGCTCTCCCGTCACTCTGGTTAAAGTGTTATGAAAAAAAAGGCTGTTGGGGGCTAGGGAGTATCGAGTTGATCATTATACATGAAGAAATAACCAATTTCATCGTTTGGTTTATGTTTTACACGCGTTTTAAATTTTATTGCCGAAATCGCTTTTTCTTGCCGAGATAAGCACGTTTTCTGAAATGCCGCTCTCCCGTCACTCTGGTTAAAGTGTTATGAAAAAAAAGGCTGTTGGGGGCTAGGGAGTATCGAGTTGATCATTATACATGAAGAAATAACCAATTTCATCGTTTGGTTTATGTTTTACACGCGTTTTAAATTTTATTGCCGAAATCGCTTTTTCTCGCCGAGATAAGCACGTTTTCTGAAATGCCGCTCTCCCGTCACTCTGGTTAAAGTGTTATGAAAAAAAAGGCTGTTGGGGGCTAGGGAGTATCGAGTTGATCATTATACATGAAGAAATAACCAATTTAATCGTTTGGTTTATGTTTTACACGCGTTTTAAATTTTATTGCCGAAATCGCTTTTTCTCGCCGAGATAAGCACGTTTTCTGAAATGCCGCTCTCCCGTCACTCTGGTTAAAGTGTTATGAAAAAAAAGGCTGTTGGGGGCTAGGGAGTATCGAGTTGATCATTATACATGAAGAAATAACCAATTTCATCGTTTGGTTTATGTTTTACACGCGTTTTAAATTTTATTGCCGAAATCGCTTTTTCTCGCCGAGATAAGCACGTTTTCTGAAATGCCACTCTCCCGTCACTCTGGTTAAAGTGTTATGAAAAAAAAGGCTGTTGGGGGCTAGGGAGTATCGAGTTGATCATTATACATGAAGAAATAACCAATTTCATCGTTTGGTTTATGTTTTACACGCGTTTTAAATTTTATTGCCGAAATCGCTTTTTCTCGCCGAGATAAGCACGTTTTCTGAAATGCCGCTCTCCCGTCACTCTGGTTAAAGTGTTATGAAAAAAAAGGCTGTTGGGGGCTAGGGAGTATCGAGTTGATCATTATACATGAAGAAATAACCAATTTCATCGTTTGGTTTATGTTTTACACGCGTTTTAAATTTTATTGCCGAAATCGCTTTTTCTCGCCGAGATAAGCACGTTTTCTGAAATGCCGCTCTCCCGTCACTCTGGTTAAAGTGTTATGAAAAAAAAGGCTGTTGGGGGCTAGGGAGTATCGAGTTGATCATTATACATGAAGAAATAACCAATTTCATCGTTTGGTTTATGTTTTACACGCTGCTGAGCTCCAGCTGGAAGTGTAAAAAGAACCGGATTGGTTTAAAAAAGAACCGGGCTGGTTAAAAAAAGAACCGGGCGACCCGGTAAAATTGCTTAGCCGGGGCTCTGGAAGCCTAACACGGCGTGATCTTGTCCAAAAAGCCGCTGCTGAGCTCCAGCTGGAAGTGTAAAAAGAACCGGGCTGGTTAAAAAAAAGAACCGGGCGACCCGGTAAAATTGCTTAGCCGGGGCTCTGGAAGCCTAACACGGCGTGATCTTGTCCAAAAAGCCGCTGCTGAGCTCCAGCTGGAAGTGTAAAAAGAACCGGGCTGGTTAAAAAAAAGAACCGGGCGGCCCGGTAAAATTGCTTAGCCAGGGTCCTGGAAGCATAACCCGGCGTGATACTGTGCAAAAAGCCGCTGCTGAGCTCCAGCTGGAAGTGTAAAAAGAACCGGGCTGGTTCAAAAAAAGAACCGGGCGGCCCGGTAGAATTGCTTAGCCGAGGTCCTGGAAGCCTAACCCGGCGTGATCTTGCGCAAAAAGCCGCTGCTGAGCTCCAGCTGGAAGTGTAAAAAGAACCGGGCTGGTTCAAAAAAAGAACCGGGCGGCCCGGTAAAATTGCTTAGCCGGGGTCCTGGAACCCTAACGCGGCGTGATCTTGCCCGAAAGTCGGCCTCTATACTTCCATATTAGGTACCAGGCGCTCAGAGCCAACTTGGCAAAAATTTTCTAAGTGCCCACGGCTCTGCGGGGATTGTGCGTCCGACCCGTGCCGGTTCTCCAGCCGGCCTAAAATAACGCAAAACCAGCCTCTCCCCCTGGAGCTCACAGCCAAAGGCGAAACTTTTCTAAGTGCCTACGGCTCTGCGGGCTTTTGAGTCCGCCCCGCGCCGGTTCGTCGGTCGGCCTCAAAAAGCGAAAAATCAGCCTCTCTCCCTGGAGCTCGACTCGAGTTGATTATTATACATGAAGAAATAACCAATTTCATCGTTTGGTTTATGTTTTACACGCGTTTTAAATTTTATTGCCGAAATCGCTTTTTCTCGCCGAGATAAGCACGTTTTCTGAAATGCCGCTCTCCCGTCACTCTGGTTAAAGTGTTATGAAAAAAAAGGCTGTTGGGGGCTAGGGAGTATCGAGTTGATCATTATACATGAAGAAATAACCAATTTCATCGTTTGGTTTATGTTTTACACGCGTTTTAAATTTTATTGCCGAAATCGCTTTTTCTCGCCGAGATAAGCACGTTTTCTGAAATGCCGCTCTCCCGTCACTCTGGTTAAAGTGTTATGAAAAAAAAGGCTGTTGGGGGCTAGGGAGTATCGAGTTGATCATTATACATGAAGAAATAACCAATTTCATCGTTTGGTTTATGTTTTACACGCGTTTTAAATTTTATTGCCGAAATCGCTTTTTCTCGCCGAGATAAGCACGTTTTCTGAAATGCCGCTCTCCCGTCACTCTGGTTAAAGTGTTATGAAAAAAAAGGCTGTTGGGGGCTAGGGAGTATCGAGTTGATCATTATACATGAAGAAATAACCAATTTCATCGTTTGGTTTATGTTTTACACGTGTTTTAAATTTTATTGCCGAAATCGCTTTTTCTCGCCGAGATAAGCACGTTTTCTGAAATGCCGCTCTCCCGTCACTCTGGTTAAAGTGTTATGAAAAAAAAAGGCTGTTGGGGGCTAGGGAGTATCGAGTTGATCATTATACATGAAGAAATAACCAATTTAATCGTTTGGTTTATGTTTTACACGCGTTTTAAATTTTATTGCCGAAATCGCTTTTTCTCGCCGAGATAAGCACGTTTTCTGAAATGCCGCTCTCCCGTCACTCTGGTTAAAGTGTTATGAAAAAAAAAGGCTGTTGGGGGCTAGGGAGTATCGAGTTGATCATTATACATGAAGAAATAACCAATTTCATCGTTTGGTTTATGTTTTACACGCGTTTTAAATTTTATTGCCGAAATCGCTTTTTCTCGCCGAGATAAGCACGTTTTCTGAAATGCCGCTCTCCCGTCACTCTGGTTAAAGTGTTATGAAAAAAAAGGCTGTTGGGGGCTAGGGAGTATCGAGTTGATCATTATACATGAAGAAATAACCAATTTCATCGTTTGGTTTATGTTTTACACGCGTTTTAAATTTTATTGCCGAAATCGCTTTTTCTCGCCGAGATAAGCACGTTTTCTGAAATGCCGCTCTCCCGTCACTCTGGTTAAAGTGTTATGAAAAAAAAGGCTGTTGGGGGCTAGGGAGTATCGAGTTGATCATTATACATGAAGAAATAACCAATTTCATCGTTTGGTTTATGTTTTACACGCGTTTTAAATTTTATTGCCGAAATCGCTTTTTCTCGCCGAGATAAGCACGTTTTCTGAAATGCCGCTCTCCCGTCACTCTGGTTAAAGTGTTATGAAAAAAAAGGCTGTTGGGGGCTAGGGAGTATCGAGTTGATCATTATACATGAAGAAATAACCAATTTCATCGTTTGGTTTATGTTTTACACGCGTTTTAAATTTTATTGCCGAAATCGCTTTTTCTCGCCGAGATAAGCACGTTTTCTGAAATGCCGCTCTCCCGTCACTCTGGTTAAAGTGTTATGAAAAAAAAGGCTGTTGGGGGCTAGGGAGTATCGAGTTGATCATTATACATGAAGAAATAACCAATTTCATCGTTTGGTTTATGTTTTACACGCGTTTTAAATTTTATTGCCGAAATCGCTTTTTCTCGCCGAGATAAGCACGTTTTCTGAAATGCCGCTCTCCCGTCACTCTGGTTAAAGTGTTATGAAAAAAAAGGCTGTTGGGGGCTAGGGAGTATCGAGTTGATCATTATACATGAAGAAATAACCAATTTAATCGTTTGGTTTATGTTTTACACGCGTTTTAAATTTTATTGCCGAAATCGCTTTTTCTCGCCGAGATAAGCACGTTTTCTGAAATGCCGCTCTCCCGTCACTCTGGTTAAAGTGTTATGAAAAAAAAGGCTGTTGGGGGCTAGGGAGTATCGAGTTGATCATTATACATGAAGAAATAACCAATTTCATCGTTTGGTTTATGTTTTACACGCTGCTGAGCTCCAGCTGGAAGTGTAAAAAGAACCGGATTGGTTTAAAAAAGAACCGGGCTGGTTTAAAAAAAGAACCGGGCGACCCGGTAAAATTGCTTAGCCGGGGCTCTGGAAGCCTAACACGGCGTGATCTTGTCCAAAAAGCCGCTGCTGAGCTCCAGCTGGAAGTGTAAAAAGAACCGGGCTGGTTAAAAAAAAGAACCGGGCGACCCGGTAAAATTGCTTAGCCGGGGCTCTGGAAGCCTAACACGGCGTGATCTTGTCCAAAAAGCCACTGCTGAGCTCCAGCTGGAAGTGTAAAAAGAACCGGGCTGGTTAAAAAAAAGAACCGGGCGGCCCGGTAAAATTGCTTAGCCAGGGTCCTGGAAGCATAACCCGGCGTGATACTGTGCAAAAAGCCGCTGCTGAGCTCCAGCTGGAAGTGTAAAAAGAACCGGGCTGGTTAAAAAAAGAACCGGGCTGGTTAAAAAAAGAACCGGGCGACCCGGTAAAATTGCTTAGCCGGGGCTCTGGAAGCCTAACACGGCGTGATCTTGTCCAAAAAGCCGCTGCTGAGCTCCAGCTGGAAGTGTAAAAAGAACCGGGCTGGTTAAAAAAAAGAACCGGGCGACCCGGTAAAATTGCTTAGCCGGGGCTCTGGAAGCCTAACACGGCGTGATCTTGTCCAAAAAGCCGCTGCTGAGCTCCAGCTGGAAGTGTAAAAAGAACCGGGCTGGTTAAAAAAAAGAACCAGGCGGCCCGGTAAAATTGCTTAGCCGGGGTCCTGGAAGCCTAACCCGGCGTGATACTGTGCAAAAAGCCGCTGCTGAGCTCCAGCTGGAAGTGTAAAAAGAACCGGGCTGGTTAAAAAAAAAAGAACCGGGCGACCCGGTAAAATTGCTTAGCCGGTGCTCTGGAAGCCTAACACGGCGTGATCTTGTCCAAAAAGCCGCTGCTGAGCTCCAGCTGGAAGTGCAAAAAGAACCGGGCTTGTTAAAAAAAAAGAACCGGGCGGCCCGTTAAAATTGCTTAGCCAGGGCTCTGGAAGCCTAACCAGGCGTGATCTTGTCCAAAAAGCCGCTCGTGAGCTCCAGCTGGAAGTGTAAAAAGAACCGGGCTGGTTAAAAAAAAAGAACCGGGCGGCCCGGTAAAATTGCTTAGCCGGGGCTCTGGAAGCCTAACACGGCGTGATCTTGTCCAAAAAGCCGCTCGTGAGCTCCAGCTGGAAGTGTAAAAAGAACCGGGCTGGTTCAAAAAAAGAACCGGGCGGCCCGGTAGAATTGCTTAGCCGAGGTCCTGGAAGCCTAACCCGGCGTGATCTTGCGCAAAAAGCCGCTGCTGAGCTCCAGCTGGAAGTGTAAAAAGAACCGGGCTGGTTCAAAAAAAGAACCGGGCGGCCCGGTAAAATTGCTTAGCCGGGGTCCTGGAAGCCTAACGCGGCGTGATCTTGCCCGAAAGTCGGCCTCTATACTTCCATATTAGGTACCAGGCGCTCAGAGCCAACTTGGCAAAAATTTTCTAAGTGCCCACGGCTCTGCGGGGATTGTGCGTCCGACCCGTGCCGGTTCTCCAGCCGGCCTAAAATAACGCAAAACCAGCCTCTCCCCCTGGAGCTCACAGCCAAAGGCGAAACTTTTCTAAGTGCCTACGGCTCTGCGGGCTTTTGAGTCCGCCCCGCGCCGGTTCGTCGGTCGGCCTCAAAAAGCGAAAAATCAGCCTCTCTCCCTGGAGCTCGACTCGAGTTGATTATTATACATGAAGAAATAACCAATTTCATCGTTTGGTTTATGTTTTACACGCGTTTTAAATTTTATTGCCGAAATCGCTTTTTCTCGCCGAGATAAGCACGTTTTCTGAAATGCCGCTCTCCCGTCACTCTGGTTAAAGTGTTATGAAAAAAAAGGCTGTTGGGGGCTAGGGAGTATCGAGTTGATCATTATACATGAAGAAATAACCAATTTAATCGTTTGGTTTATGTTTTACACGCGTTTTAAATTTTATTGCCGAAATCGCTTTTTCTCGCCGAGATAAGCACGTTTTCTGAAATGCCGCTCTCCCGTCACTCTGGTTAAAGTGTTATGAAAAAAAAGGCTGTTGGGGGCTAGGGAGTATCGAGTTGATCATTATACATGAAGAAATAACCAATTTCATCGTTTGGTTTATGTTTTACACGCGTTTTAAATTTTATTGCCGAAATCGCTTTTTCTCGCCGAGATAAGCACGTTTTCTGAAATGCCGCTCTCCCGTCACTCTGGTTAAAGTGTTATGAAAAAAAAAGGCTGTTGGGGGCTAGGGAGTATCGAGTTGATCATTATACATGAAGAAATAACCAATTTCATCATTTGGTTTATGTTTTACACGCGTTTTAAATTTTATTGCCGAAATCGCTTTTTCTCGCCGAGATAAGCACGTTTTCTGAAATGCCGCTCTCCCGTCACTCTGGTTAAAGTGTTATGAAAAAAAAGGCTGTTGGGGGCTAGGGAGTATCGAGTTGATCATTATACATGAAGAAATAACCAATTTCATCATTTGGTTTATGTTTTACACGCGTTTTAAATTTTATTGCCGAAATCGCTTTTTCTCGCCGAGATAAGCACGTTTTCTGAAATGCCGCTCTCCCGTCACTCTGGTTAAAGTGTTATGAAAAAAAAGGCTGTTGGGGGCTAGGGAGTATCGAGTTGATCATTATACATGAAGAAATAACCAATTTCATCGTTTGGTTTATGTTTTACACGCGTTTTAAATTTTATTGCCGAAATCGCTTTTTCTCGCCGAGATAAGCACGTTTTCTGAAATGCCGCTCTCCCGTCACTCTGGTTAAAATGTTATGAAAAAAAAGGCTGTTGGGGGCTAGGGAGTATCGAGTTGATCATTATACATGAAGAAATAACCAATTTCATCGTTTGGTTTATGTTTTACACGCGTTTTAAATTTTATTGCCGAAATCGCTTTTTCTCGCCGAGATAAGCACGTTTTCTGAAATGCCGCTCTCCCGTCACTCTGGTTAAAGTGTTATGAAAAAAAAGGCTGTTGGGGGCTAGGGAGTATCGAGTTGATCATTATACATGAAGAAATAACCAATTTCATCGTTTGGTTTATGTTTTACACGCGTTTTAAATTTTATTGCCGAAATCGCTTTTTCTCGCCGAGATAAGCACGTTTTCTGAAATGCCGCTCTCCCGTCACTCTGGTTAAAGTGTTATGAAAAAAAAGGCTGTTGGGGGCTAGGGAGTATCGAGTTGATCATTATACATGAAGAAATAACCAATTTCATCGTTTGGTTTATGTTTTACACGCGTTTTAAATTATATTGCCGAAATCGCTTTTTCTCGCCGAGATAAGCACGTTTTCTGAAATGCCGCTCTCCCGTCACTCTGGTTAAAGTGTTATGAAAAAAAAGGCTGTTGGGGGCTAGGGAGTATCGAGTTGATCATTATACATGAAGAAATAACCAATTTCATCGTTTGGTTTATGTTTTACACGCGTTTTAAATTTTATTGCCGAAATCGCTTTTTCTCGCCGAGATAAGCACGTTTTCTTAAATGCCGCTCTCCCGTCGCTCTGGTTAAAGTGTTATGAAAAAAAAGGCTGTTGGGGGCTAGGGAGTATCGAGTTGATCATTATACATGAAGAAATAACCAATTTCATCGTTTGGTTTATGTTTTACACGCGTTTTAAATTTTATTGCCGAAATCGCTTTTTCTCGCCGAGATAAGCACGTTTTCTGAAATGCCGCTCTCCCGTCACTCTGGTTAAAGTGTTATGAAAAAAAAGGCTGTTGGGGGCTAGGGAGTATCGAGTTGATCATTATACATGAAGAAATAACCAATTTCATCGTTTGGTTTATGTTTTACACGCGTTTTAAATTTTATTGCCGAAATCGCTTTTTCTCGCCGAGATAAGCACGTTTTCTGAAATGCCGCTCTCCCGTCACTCTGGTTAAAGTGTTATGAAAAAAAAGGCTGTTGGGGGCCAGGGAGTATCGAGTTGATCATTAAACATGAAGAAATAACCAATTTCATCGTTTGGTTTATGTTTTACACGCGTTTTAAATTTTATTGCCGAAATCGCTTTTTCTCGCCGAGATAAGCACGTTTTCTGAAATGCCGCTCTCCCGTCACTCTGGTTAAAGTGTTATGAAAAAAAAGGCTGTTGGGGGCTAGGGAGTATCGAGTTGATCATTATACATGAAGAAATAACCAATTTCATCGTTTGGTTTATGTTTTACACGTGTTTTAAATTTTATTGCCGAAATCGCTTTTTCTCGCCGAGATAAGCACGTTTTCTGAAATGCCGCTCTCCCGTCACTCTGGTTAAAGTGTTATGAAAAAAAAGGCTGTTGGGGGCTAGGGAGTATCGAGTTGATCATTATACATGAAGAAATAACCAATTTCATCGTTTGGTTTATGTTTTACACGCGTTTTAAATTTTATTGCCGAAATCGCTTTTTCTCGCCGAGATAAGCACGTTTTCTGAAATGCCGCTCTCCCGTCACTCTGGTTAAAGTGTTATGAAAAAAAAGGCTGTTGGGGGCTAGGGAGTATCGAGTTGATCATTATACATGAAGAAATAACCAATTTCATCGTTTGGTTTATGTTTTACACGCGTTTTAAATTTTATTGCCGAAATCGCTTTTTCTCGCCGAGATAAGCACGTTTTCTGAAATGCCGCTCTCCCGTCACTCTGGTTAAAGTGTTATGAAAAAAAAGGCTGTTGGGGGCTAGGGAGTATCGAGTTGATCATTATACATGAAGAAATAACCAATTTCATCGTTTGGTTTATGTTTTACACGCGTTTTAAATTTTATTGCCGAAATCGCTTTTTCTTGCCGAGATAAGCACGTTTTCTGAAATGCCGCTCTCCCGTCACTCTGGTTAAAGTGTTATGAAAAAAAAGGCTGTTGGGGGCTAGGGAGTATCGAGTTGATCATTATACATGAAGAAATAACCAATTTCATCGTTTGGTTTATGTTTTACACGCGTTTTAAATTTTATTGCCGAAATCGCTTTTTCTCGCCGAGATAAGCACGTTTTCTGAAATGCCGCTCTCCCGTCACTCTGGTTAAAGTGTTATGAAAAAAAAGGCTGTTGGGGGCTAGGGAGTATCGAGTTGATCATTATACATGAAGAAATAACCAATTTAATCGTTTGGTTTATGTTTTACACGCGTTTTAAATTTTATTGCCGAAATCGCTTTTTCTCGCCGAGATAAGCACGTTTTCTGAAATGCCGCTCTCCCGTCACTCTGGTTAAAGTGTTATGAAAAAAAAGGCTGTTGGGGGCTAGGGAGTATCGAGTTGATCATTATACATGAAGAAATAACCAATTTCATCGTTTGGTTTATGTTTTACACGCGTTTTAAATTTTATTGCCGAAATCGCTTTTTCTCGCCGAGATAAGCACGTTTTCTGAAATGCCACTCTCCCGTCACTCTGGTTAAAGTGTTATGAAAAAAAAGGCTGTTGGGGGCTAGGGAGTATCGAGTTGATCATTATACATGAAGAAATAACCAATTTCATCGTTTGGTTTATGTTTTACACGCGTTTTAAATTTTATTGCCGAAATCGCTTTTTCTCGCCGAGATAAGCACGTTTTCTGAAATGCCGCTCTCCCGTCACTCTGGTTAAAGTGTTATGAAAAAAAAGGCTGTTGGGGGCTAGGGAGTATCGAGTTGATCATTATACATGAAGAAATAACCAATTTCATCGTTTGGTTTATGTTTTACACGCGTTTTAAATTTTATTGCCGAAATCGCTTTTTCTCGCCGAGATAAGCACGTTTTCTGAAATGCCGCTCTCCCGTCACTCTGGTTAAAGTGTTATGAAAAAAAAGGCTGTTGGGGGCTAGGGAGTATCGAGTTGATCATTATACATGAAGAAATAACCAATTTCATCGTTTGGTTTATGTTTTACACGCTGCTGAGCTCCAGCTGGAAGTGTAAAAAGAACCGGATTGGTTTAAAAAAGAACCGGGCTGGTTAAAAAAAGAACCGGGCGACCCGGTAAAATTTCTTAGCCGGGGCTCTGGAAGCCTAACACGGCGTGATCTTGTCCAAAAAGCCGCTGCTGAGCTCCAGCTGGAAGTGTAAAAAGAACCGGGCTGGTTAAAAAAAAGAACCGGGCGACCCGGTAAAATTGCTTAGCCGGGGCTCTGGAAGCCTAACACGGCGTGATCTTGTCCAAAAAGCCGCTGCTGAGCTCCAGCTGGAAGTGTAAAAAGAACCGGGCTGGTTAAAAAAAAGAACCGGGCGGCCCGGTAAAATTGCTTAGCCAGGGTCCTGGAAGCATAACCCGGCGTGATACTGTGCAAAAAGCCGCTGCTGAGCTCCAGCTGGAAGTGTAAAAAGAACCGGGCTGGTTCAAAAAAAGAACCGGGCGGCCCGGTAGAATTGCTTAGCCGAGGTCCTGGAAGCCTAACCCGGCGTGATCTTGCGCAAAAAGCCGCTGCTGAGCTCCAGCTGGAAGTGTAAAAAGAACCGGGCTGGTTCAAAAAAAGAACCGGGCGGCCCGGTAAAATTGCTTAGCCGGGGTCCTGGAACCCTAACGCGGCGTGATCTTGCCCGAAAGTCGGCCTCTATACTTCCATATTAGGTACCAGGCGCTCAGAGCCAACTTGGCAAAAATTTTCTAAGGGCCCACGGCTCTGCGGGGATTGTGCGTCCGACCCGTGCCGGTTCTCCAGCCGGCCTAAAATAACGCAAAACCAGCCTCTCCCCCTGGAGCTCACAGCCAAAGGCGAAACTTTTCTAAGTGCCTACCGCTCTGCGGGCTTTTGAGTCCGCCCCGCGCCGGTTCGTCGGTCGGCCTCAAAAAGCGAAAAATCAGCCTCTCTCCCTGGAGCTCGACTCGAGTTGATTATTATACATGAAGAAATAACCAATTTCATCGTTTGGTTTATGTTTTACACGCGTTTTAAATTTTATTGCCGAAATCGCTTTTTCTCGCCGAGATAAGCACGTTTTCTGAAATGCCGCTCTCCCGTCACTCTGGTTAAAGTGTTATGAAAAAAAAGGCTGTTGGGGGCTAGGGAGTATCGAGTTGATCATTATACATGAAGAAATAACCAATTTCATCGTTTGGTTTATGTTTTACACGCGTTTTAAATTTTATTGCCGAAATCGCTTTTTCTCGCCGAGATAAGCACGTTTTCTGAAATGCCGCTCTCCCGTCACTCTGGTTAAAGTGTTATGAAAAAAAAGGCTGTTGGGGGCTAGGGAGTATCGAGTTGATCATTATACATGAAGAAATAACCAATTTCATCGTTTGGTTTATGTTTTACACGCGTTTTAAATTTTATTGCCGAAATCGCTTTTTCTCGCCGAGATAAGCACGTTTTCTGAAATGCCGCTCTCCCGTCACTCTGGTTAAAGTGTTATGAAAAAAAAGGCTGTTGGGGGCTAGGGAGTATCGAGTTGATCATTATACATGAAGAAATAACCAATTTCATCGTTTGGTTTATGTTTTACACGTGTTTTAAATTTTATTGCCGAAATCGCTTTTTCTCGCCGAGATAAGCACGTTTTCTGAAATGCCGCTCTCCCGTCACTCTGGTTAAAGTGTTATGAAAAAAAAAGGCTGTTGGGGGCTAGGGAGTATCGAGTTGATCATTATACATGAAGAAATAACCAATTTAATCGTTTGGTTTATGTTTTACACGCGTTTTAAATTTTATTGCCGAAATCGCTTTTTCTCGCCGAGATAAGCACGTTTTCTGAAATGCCGCTCTCCCGTCACTCTGGTTAAAGTGTTATGAAAAAAAAAGGCTGTTGGGGGCTAGGGAGTATCGAGTTGATCATTATACATGAAGAAATAACCAATTTCATCGTTTGGTTTATGTTTTACACGCGTTTTAAATTTTATTGCCGAAATCGCTTTTTCTCGCCGAGATAAGCACGTTTTCTGAAATGCCGCTCTCCCGTCACTCTGGTTAAAGTGTTATGAAAAAAAAGGCTGTTGGGGGCTAGGGAGTATCGAGTTGATCATTATACATGAAGAAATAACCAATTTCATCGTTTGGTTTATGTTTTACACGCGTTTTAAATTTTATTGCCGAAATCGCTTTTTCTCGCCGAGATAAGCACGTTTTCTGAAATGCCGCTCTCCCGTCACTCTGGTTAAAGTGTTATGAAAAAAAAGGCTGTTGGGGGCTAGGGAGTATCGAGTTGATCATTATACATGAAGAAATAACCAATTTCATCGTTTGGTTTATGTTTTACACGCGTTTTAAATTTTATTGCCGAAATCGCTTTTTCTCGCCGAGATAAGCACGTTTTCTGAAATGCCGCTCTCCCGTCACTCTGGTTAAAGTGTTATGAAAAAAAAGGCTGTTGGGGGCTAGGGAGTATTGAGTTGATCATTATACATGAAGAAATAACCAATTTCATCGTTTGGTTTATGTTTTACACGCGTTTTAAATTTTATTGCCGAAATCGCTTTTTCTCGCCGAGATAAGCACGTTTTCTGAAATGCCGCTCTCCCGTCACTCTGGTTAAAGTGTTATGAAAAAAAAGGCTGTTGGGGGCTAGGGAGTATCGAGTTGATCATTATACATGAAGAAATAACCAATTTCATCGTTTGGTTTATGTTTTACACGCGTTTTAAATTTTATTGCCGAAATCGCTTTTTCTCGCCGAGATAAGCACGTTTTCTGAAATGCCGCTCTCCCGTCACTCTGGTTAAAGTGTTATGAAAAAAAAGGCTGTTGGGGGCTAGGGAGTATCGAGTTGATCATTATACATGAAGAAATAACCAATTTAATCGTTTGGTTTATGTTTTACACGCGTTTTAAATTTTATTGCCGAAATCGCTTTTTCTCGCCGAGATAAGCACGTTTTCTGAAATGCCGCTCTCCCGTCACTCTGGTTAAAGTGTTATGAAAAAAAAGGCTGTTGGGGGCTAGGGAGTATCGAGTTGATCATTATACATGAAGAAATAACCAATTTCATCGTTTGGTTTATGTTTTACACGCTGCTGAGCTCCAGCTGGAAGTGTAAAAAGAACCGGATTGGTTTAAAAAAGAACCGGACTGGTTAAAAAAAGAACCGGGCGACCCGGTAAAATTGCTTAGCCGGGGCTCTGGAAGCCTAACACGGCGTGATCTTGTCCAAAAAGCCGCTGCTGAGCTCCAGCTGGAAGTGTAAAAAGAACCGGGCTGGTTAAAAAAAAGAACCGGGCGACCCGGTAAAATTGCTTAGCCGGGGCTCTGGAAGCCTAACACGGCGTGATCTTGTCCAAAAAGCCGCTGCTGAGCTCCAGCTGGAAGTGTAAAAAGAACCGGGCTGGTTAAAAAAAAGAACCGGGCGGCCCGGTAAAATTGCTTAGCCAGGGTCCTGGAAGCATAACCCGGCGTGATACTGTGCAAAAAGCCGCTGCTGAGCTCCAGCTGGAAGTGTAAAAAGAACCGGGCTGGTTAAAAAAAGAACCGGGCTGGTTAAAAAAAGAACCGGGCGACCCGGTAAAATTGCTTAGCCGGGGCTCTGGAAGCCTAACACGGCGTGATCTTGTCCAAAAAGCCGCTGCTGAGCTCCAGCTGGAAGTGTAAAAAGAACCGGGCTGGTTAAAAAAAAGAACCGGGCGACCCGGTAAAATTGCTTAGCCGGGGCTCTGGAAGCCTAACACGGCGTGATCTTGTCCAAAAAGCCGCTGCTGAGCTCCAGCTGGAAGTGTAAAAAGAACCGGGCTGGTTAAAAAAAAGAACCGGGCGGCCCGGTAAAATTGCTTAGCCGGGGTCCTGGAAGCCTAACCCGGCGTGATACTGTGCAAAAAGCCGCTGCTGAGCTCCAGCTGGAAGTGTAAAAAGAACCGGGCTGGTTAAAAAAAAAAAAGAACCGGGCGACCCGGTAAAATTGCTTAGCCGGTGCTCTGGAAGTCTAACACGGCGTGATCTTGTCCAAAAAGCCGCTGCTGAGCTCCAGCTGGAAGTGCAAAAAGAACCGGGCTTGTTAAAAAAAAGAACCGGGCGGCCCGTTAAAATTGCTTAGCCAGGGCTCTGGAAGCCTAACCAGGCGTGATCTTGTCCAAAAAGCCGCTCGTGAGCTCCAGCTGGAAGTGTAAAAAGAACCGGGCTGGTTAAAAAAAAAGAACCGGGCGGCCCGGTAAAATTGCTTAGCCGGGGCTCTGGAAGCCTAACACGGCGTGATCTTGTCCAAAAAGCCGCTCGTGAGCTCCAGCTGGAAGTGTAAAAAGAACCGGGCTGGTTCAAAAAAAGAACCGGGCGGCCCGGTAGAATTGCTTAGCCGAGGTCCTGGAAGCCTAACCCGGCGTGATCTTGCGCAAAAAGCCGCTGCTGAGCTCCAGCTGGAAGTGTAAAAAGAACCGGGCTGGTTCAAAAAAAGAACCGGGCGGCCCGGTAAAATTGCTTAGCCGGGGTCCTGGAAGCCTAACGCGGCGTGATCTTGCCCGAAAGTCGGCCTCTATACTTCCATATTAGGTACCAGGCGCTCAGAGCCAACTTGGCAAAAATTTTCTAAGTGCCCACGGCTCTGCGGGGATTGTGCGTCCGACCCGTGCCGGTTCTCCAGCCGGCCTAAAATAACGCAAAACCAGCCTCTCCCCCTGGAGCTCACAGCCGAAGGCGAAACTTTTCTAAGTGCCTACGGCTCTGCGGGCTTTTGAGTCCGCCCCGCGCCGGTTCGTCGGTCGGCCTCAAAAAGCGAAAAATCAGTCTCTCTCCCTGGAGCTCGACTCGAGTTGATTATTATACATGAAGAAATAACCAATTTCATCGTTTGGTTTATGTTTTACACGCGTTTTAAATTTTATTGCCGAAATCGCTTTTTCTCGCCGAGATAAGCACGTTTTCTGAAATGCCGCTATCCCGTCACTCTGGTTAAAGTGTTATGAAAAAAAAGGCTGTTGGGGGCTAGGGAGTATCGAGTTGATCATTATACATGAAGAAATAACCAATTTCATCGTTTGGTTTATGTTTTACACGCGTTTTAAATTTTATTGCCGAAATCGCTTTTTCTCGCCGAGATAAGCACGTTTTCTGAAATGCCGCTCTCCCGTCACTCTGGTTAAAGTATTATGAAAAAAAAGGCTGTTGGGGGCTAGGGAGTATCGAGTTGATCATATACATGAAGAAATAACCAATTTCATCGTTTGGTTTATGTTTTACACGCGTTTTAAATTTTATTGCCGAAATCGCTTTTTCTCGCCGAGATAAGCACGTTTTCTGAAATGCCGCTCTCCCGTCACTCTGGTTAAAGTGTTATGAAAAAAAAGGCTGTTGGGGGCTAGGGAGTATCGAGTTGATCATTATACGTGAAGAAATAACCAATTTCATCGTTTGGTTTATGTTTTACACGCGTTTTAAATTTTATTGCCGAAATCGCTTTTTCTCGCCGAGATAAGCACGTTTTCTGAAATGCCGCTCTCCCGTCACTCTGGTTAAAGTGTTATGAAATAAAAGGCTGTTGGGGGCTAGGGAGTATCGAGTTGATCATTATACATGAAGAAATAACCAATTTCATCGTTTGGTTTATGTTTTACACGCGTTTTAAATTTTATTGCCAAAATCGCTTTTTCTCGCCGAGATAAGCACGTTTTCTGAAATGCCGCTCTCCCGTCACTCTGGTTAAAGTGTTATGAAAAAAAAGGCTGTTGGGGGCTAGGGAGTATCGAGTTGATCATTATACATGAAGAAATAACCAATTTCATCGTTTGGTTTATGTTTTACACGCGTTTTAAATTTTATTGCCGAAACCGCTTTTTCTCGCCGAGATAAGCACGTTTTCTGAAATGCCGCTCTCCCGTCACTCTGGTTAAAGTGTTATGAAAAAAAAGGCTGTTGAGGGCTAGGGAGTATCGAGTTGATCATTATACATGAAGAAATAACCAATTTCATCGTTTGGTTTATGTTTTACACGCGTTTTAAATTTTATTGCCGAAATCGCTTTTTCTCGCCGAGATAAGCACGTTTTCTGAAATGCCGCTCTCCCGTCACTCTGGTTAAAGTGTTATGAAAAAAAAGGCTGTTGGGGGCTAGGGAGTATCGAGTTGATCATTATACATGAAGAAATAACCAATTTCATCGTTTGGTTTATGTTTTACACGCGTTTTAAATTTTATTGCCGAAATCGCTTTTTCTCGCCGAGATAAGCACGTTTTCTGAAATGCCGCTCTCCCGTCACTCTGGTTAAAGTGTTATGAAAAAAAAGGCTGTTGGGGGCTAGGGAGTATCGAGTTGATCATTATACATGAAGAAATAACCAATTTCATCGTTTGGTTTATGTTTTACACGCGTTTTAAATTTTATTGCCGAAATCGCTTTTTCTCGCCGAGATAAGCACGTTTTCTGAAATGCCGCTCTCCCGTCACTCTGGTTAAAGTGTTATGAAAAAAAAGGCTGTTGGGGGCTAGGGAGTATCGAGTTGATCATTATACATGAAGAAATAACCAATTTCATCGTTTGGTTTATGTTTTACACGCGTTTTAAATTTTATTGCCGAAATCGCTTTTTCTCGCCGAGATAAGCACGTTTTCTGAAATGCCGCTCTCCCGTCACTCTGGTTAAAGTGTTATGAAAAAAAAAGGCTGTTGGGGGCTAGGGAGTATCGAGTTGATCATTATACATGAAGAAATAACCAATTTCATCATTTGGTTTATGTTTTACACGCGTTTTAAATTTTATTGCCGAAATCGCTTTTTCTCGCCGAGATAAGCACGTTTTCTGAAATGCCGCTCTCCCGTCACTCTGGTTAAAGTGTTATGAAAAAAAAGGCTGTTGGGGGCTAGGGAGTATCGAGTTGATCATTATACATGAAGAAATAACCAATTTCATCGTTTGGTTTATGTTTTACACGCGTTTTAAATTTTATTGCCGAAATCGCTTTTTCTCGCCGAGATAAGCACGTTTTCTGAAATGCCGCTCTCCCGTCACTCTGGTTAAAGTGTTATGAAAAAAAAGGCTGTTGGGGGCTAGGGAGTATCGAGTTGATCATTATAGATGAAGAAATAACCAATTTCATCGTTTGGTTTATGTTTTACACGCGTTTTAAAATTTATTGCCGAAATCGCTTTTTCTCGCCGAGATAAGCACGTTTTCTGAAATGCCGCTCTCCCGTCACTCTGGTTAAAGTGTTATGAAAAAAAAGGCTGTTGGGGGCTAGGGAGTATCGAGTTGATCATTATACATGAAGAAATAACCAATTTCATCATTTGGTTTATGTTTTACACGCGTTTAAAATTTTATTGCCGAAATCGCTTTTTCTCGCCGAGATAAGCACGTTTTCTGAAATGCCGCTCTCCCGTCACTCTGGTTAAAGTGTTATGAAAAAAAAGGCTGTTGGGGGCTAGGGAGTATCGAGTTGATCATTATACATGAAGAAATAACCAATTTCATCGTTTGGTTTATGTTTTACACGCGTTTTAAATTTTATTGCCGAAATCGCTTTTTCTCGCCGAGATAAGCACGTTTTCTGAAATGCCGCTCTCCCGTCACTCTGGTTAAAATGTTATGAAAAAAAAGGCTGTTGGGGGCTAGGGAGTATCGAGTTGATCATTATACATGAAGAAATAACCAATTTCATCGTTTGGTTTATGTTTTACACGCGTTTTAAATTTTATTGCCGAAATCGCTTTTTCTCGCCGAGATAAGCACGTTTTCTGAAATGCCGCTCTCCCGTCACTCTGGTTAAAGTGTTATGAAAAAAAAGGCTGTTGGGGGCTAGGGAGTATCGAGTTGATCATTATACATGAAGAAATAACCAATTTCATCGTTTGGTTTATGTTTTACACGCGTTTTAAATTTTATTGCCGAAATCGCTTTTTCTCGCCGAGATAAGCACGTTTTCTGAAATGCCGCTCTCCCGTCACTCTGGTTAAAGTGTTATGAAAAAAAAGGCTGTTGGGGGCTAGGGAGTATCGAGTTGATCATTATACATGAAGAAATAACCAATTTCATCGTTTGGTTTATGTTTTACACGCGTTTTAAATTATATTGCCGAAATCGCTTTTTCTCGCCGAGATAAGCACGTTTTCTGAAATGCCGCTCTCCCGTCACTCTGGTTAAAGTGTTATGAAAAAAAAGGCTGTTGGGGGCTAGGGAGTATCGAGTTGATCATTATACATGAAGAAATAACCAATTTCATCGTTTGGTTTATGTTTTACACGCGTTTTAAATTTTATTGCCGAAATCGCTTTTTCTCGCCGAGATAAGCACGTTTTCTTAAATGCCGCTCTCCCGTCGCTCTGGTTAAAGTGTTATGAAAAAAAAGGCTGTTGAGGGCTAGGGAGTATCGAGTTGATCATTATACATGAAGAAATAACCAATTTCATCGTTTGGTTTATGTTTTACACGCGTTTTAAATTTTATTGCCGAAATCGCTTTTTCTCGCCGAGATAAGCACGTTTTCTGAAATGCCGCTCTCCCGTCACTCTGGTTAAAGTGTTATGAAAAAAAAGGCTGTTGGGGGCCAGGGAGTATCGAGTTGATCATTAATCATGAAGAAATAACCAATTTCATCGTTTGGTTTATGTTTTACACGCGTTTTAAATTTTATTGCCGAAATCGCTTTTTCTCGCCGAGATAAGCACGTTTTCTGAAATGCCGCTCTCCCGTCACTCTGGTTAAAGTGTTATGAAAAAAAAGGCTGTTGGGGGCTAGGGAGTATCGAGTTGATCATTATACATGAAGAAATAACCAATTTCATCGTTTGGTTTATGTTTTACACGTGTTTTAAATTTTATTGCCGAAATCGCTTTTTCTCGCCGAGATAAGCACGTTTTCTGAAATGCCGCTCTCCCGTCACTCTGGTTAAAGTGTTATGAAAAAAAAGGCTGTTGGGGGCTAGGGAGTATCGAGTTGATCATTATACATGAAGAAATAACCAATTTCATCGTTTGGTTTATGTTTTACACGCGTTTTAAATTTTATTGCCGAAATCGCTTTTTCTCGCCGAGATAAGCACGTTTTCTGAAATGCCGCTCTCCCGTCACTCTGGTTAAAGTGTTATGAAAAAAAAGGCTGTTGGGGGCTAGGGAGTATCGAGTTGATCATTATACATGAAGAAATAACCAATTTCATCGTTTGGTTTATGTTTTACACGCGTTTTAAATTTTATTGCCGAAATCGCTTTTTCTCGCCGAGATAAGCACGTTTTCTGAAATGCCGCTCTCCCGTCACTCTGGTTAAAGTGTTATGAAAAAAAAGGCTGTTGGGGGCTAGGGAGTATCGAGTTGATCATTATACATGAAGAAATAACCAATTTCATCGTTTGGTTTATGTTTTACACGCGTTTTAAATTTTATTGCCGAAATCGCTTTTTCTCGCCGAGATAAGCACGTTTTCTGAAATGCCGCTCTCCCGTCACTCTGGTTAAAGTGTTATGAAAAAAAAAGGCTGTTGGGGGCTAGGGAGTATCGAGTTGATCATTATACATGAAGAAATAACCAATTTCATCATTTGGTTTATGTTTTACACGCGTTTTAAATTTTATTGCCGAAATCGCTTTTTCTCGCCGAGATAAGCACGTTTTCTGAAATGCCGCTCTCCCGTCACTCTGGTTAAAGTGTTATGAAAAAAAAGGCTGTTGGGGGCTAGGGAGTATCGAGTTGATCATTATACATGAAGAAATAACCAATTTCATCATTTGGTTTATGTTTTACACGCGTTTAAAATTTTATTGCCGAAATCGCTTTTTCTCGCCGAGATAAGCACGTTTTCTGAAATGCCGCTCTCCCGTCACTCTGGTTAAAGTGTTATGAAAAAAAAGGCTGTTGGGGGCTAGGGAGTATCGAGTTGATCATTATACATGAAGAAATAACCAATTTCATCGTTTGGTTTATGTTTTACACGCGTTTTAAATTTTATTGCCGAAATCGCTTTTTCTTGCCGAGATAAGCACGTTTTCTGAAATGCCGCTCTCCCGTCACTCTGGTTAAAGTGTTATGAAAAAAAAGGCTGTTGGGGGCTAGGGAGTATCGAGTTGATCATTATACATGAAGAAATAACCAATTTCATCGTTTGGTTTATGTTTTACACGCGTTTTAAATTTTATTGCCGAAATCGCTTTTTCTCGCCGAGATAAGCACGTTTTCTGAAATGCCGCTCTCCCGTCACTCTGGTTAAAGTGTTATGAAAAAAAAGGCTGTTGGGGGCTAGGGAGTATCGAGTTGATCATTATACATGAAGAAATAACCAATTTAATCGTTTGGTTTATGTTTTACACGCGTTTTAAATTTTATTGCCGAAATCGCTTTTTCTCGCCGAGATAAGCACGTTTTCTGAAATGCCGCTCTCCCGTCACTCTGGTTAAAGTGTTATGAAAAAAAAGGCTGTTGGGGGCTAGGGAGTATCGAGTTGATCATTATACATGAAGAAATAACCAATTTCATCGTTTGGTTTATGTTTTACACGCGTTTTAAATTTTATTGCCGAAATCGCTTTTTCTCGCCGAGATAAGCACGTTTTCTGAAATGCCACTCTCCCGTCACTCTGGTTAAAGTGTTATGAAAAAAAAGGCTGTTGGGGGCTAGGGAGTATCGAGTTGATCATTATACATGAAGAAATAACCAATTTCATCGTTTGGTTTATGTTTTACACGCGTTTTAAATTTTATTGCCGAAATCGCTTTTTCTCGCCGAGATAAGCACGTTTTCTGAAATGCCGCTCTCCCGTCACTCTGGTTAAAGTGTTATGAAAAAAAAGGCTGTTGGGGGCTAGGGAGTATCGAGTTGATCATTATACATGAAGAAATAACCAATTTCATCGTTTGGTTTATGTTTTACACGCGTTTTAAATTTTATTGCCGAAATCGCTTTTTCTCGCCGAGATAAGCACGTTTTCTGAAATGCCGCTCTCCCGTCACTCTGGTTAAAGTGTTATGAAAAAAAAGGCTGTTGGGGGCTAGGGAGTATCGAGTTGATCATTATACATGAAGAAATAACCAATTTCATCGTTTGGTTTATGTTTTACACGCGTTTTAAATTTTATTGCCGAAATCGCTTTTTCTCGCCGAGATAAGCACGTTTTCTGAAATGCCGCTCTCCCGTCACTCTGGTTAAAGTGTTATGAAAAAAAAGGCTGTTGGGGGCCAGGGAGTATCGAGTTGATCATTAAACATGAAGAAATAACCAATTTCATCGTTTGGTTTATGTTTTACACGCGTTTTAAATTTTATTGCCGAAATCGCTTTTTCTCGCCGAGATAAGCACGTTTTCTGAAATGCCGCTCTCCCGTCACTCTGGTTAAAGTGTTATGAAAAAAAAGGCTGTTGGGGGCTAGGGAGTATCGAGTTGATCATTATACATGAAGAAATAACCAATTTCATCGTTTGGTTTATGTTTTACACGTGTTTTAAATTTTATTGCCGAAATCGCTTTTTCTCGCCGAGATAAGCACGTTTTCTGAAATGCCGCTCTCCCGTCACTCTGGTTAAAGTGTTATGAAAAAAAAGGCTGTTGGGGGCTAGGGAGTATCGAGTTGATCATTATACATGAAGAAATAACCAATTTCATCGTTTGGTTTATGTTTTACACGCGTTTTAAATTTTATTGCCGAAATCGCTTTTTCTCGCCGAGATAAGCACGTTTTCTGAAATGCCGCTCTCCCGTCACTCTGGTTAAAGTGTTATGAAAAAAAAGGCTGTTGGGGGCTAGGGAGTATCGAGTTGATCATTATACATGAAGAAATAACCAATTTCATCGTTTGGTTTATGTTTTACACGCGTTTTAAATTTTATTGCCGAAATCGCTTTTTCTCGCCGAGATAAGCACGTTTTCTGAAATGCCGCTCTCCCGTCACTCTGGTTAAAGTGTTATGAAAAAAAAGGCTGTTGGGGGCTAGGGAGTATCGAGTTGATCATTATACATGAAGAAATAACCAATTTCATCGTTTGGTTTATGTTTTACACGCGTTTTAAATTTTATTGCCGAAATCGCTTTTTCTTGCCGAGATAAGCACGTTTTCTGAAATGCCGCTCTCCCGTCACTCTGGTTAAAGTGTTATGAAAAAAAAGGCTGTTGGGGGCTAGGGAGTATCGAGTTGATCATTATACATGAAGAAATAACCAATGTCATCGTTTGGTTTATGTTTTACACGCGTTTTAAATTTTATTGCCGAAATCGCTTTTTCTCGCCGAGATAAGCACGTTTTCTGAAATGCCGCTCTCCCGTCACTCTGGTTAAAGTGTTATGAAAAAAAAGGCTGTTGGGGGCTAGGGAGTATCGAGTTGATCATTATACATGAAGAAATAACCAATTTAATCGTTTGGTTTATGTTTTACACGCGTTTTAAATTTTATTGCCGAAATCGCTTTTTCTCGCCGAGATAAGCACGTTTTCTGAAATGCCGCTCTCCCGTCACTCTGGTTAAAGTGTTATGAAAAAAAAGGCTGTTGGGGGCTAGGGAGTATCGAGTTGATCATTATACATGAAGAAATAACCAATTTCATCGTTTGGTTTATGTTTTACACGCGTTTTAAATTTTATTGCCGAAATCGCTTTTTCTCGCCGAGATAAGCACGTTTTCTGAAATGCCACTCTCCCGTCACTCTGGTTAAAGTGTTATGAAAAAAAAGGCTGTTGGGGGCTAGGGAGTATCGAGTTGATCATTATACATGAAGAAATAACCAATTTCATCGTTTGGTTTATGTTTTACACGCGTTTTAAATTTTATTGCCGAAATCGCTTTTTCTCGCCGAGATAAGCACGTTTTCTGAAATGCCGCTCTCCCGTCACTCTGGTTAAAGTGTTATGAAAAAAAAGGCTGTTGGGGGCTAGGGAGTATCGAGTTGATCATTATACATGAAGAAATAACCAATTTCATCGTTTGGTTTATGTTTTACACGCGTTTTAAATTTTATTGCCGAAATCGCTTTTTCTCGCCGAGATAAGCACGTTTTCTGAAATGCCGCTCTCCCGTCACTCTGGTTAAAGTGTTATGAAAAAAAAGGCTGTTGGGGGCTAGGGAGTATCGAGTTGATCATTATACATGAAGAAATAACCAATTTCATCGTTTGGTTTATGTTTTACACGCTGCTGAGCTCCAGCTGGAAGTGTAAAAAGAACCGGATTGGTTTAAAAAAGAACCGGGCTGGTTAAAAAAAGAACCGGGCGACCCGGTAAAATTGCTTAGCCGGGGCTCTGGAAGCCTAACACGGCGTGATCTTGTCCAAAAAGCCGCTGCTGAGCTCCAGCTGGAAGTGTAAAAAGAACCGGGCTGGTTAAAAAAAAGAACCGGGCGACCCGGTAAAATTGCTTAGCCGGGGCTCTGGAAGCCTAACACGGCGTGATCTTGTCCAAAAAGCCGCTGCTGAGCTCCAGCTGGAAGTGTAAAAAGAACCGGGCTGGTTAAAAAAAAGAACCGGGCGGCCCGGTAAAATTGCTTAGCCAGGGTCCTGGAAGCATAACCCGGCGTGATACTGTGCAAAAAGCCGCTGCTGAGCTCCAGCTGGAAGTGTAAAAAGAACCGGGCTGGTTCAAAAAAAGAACCGGGCGGCCCGGTAGAATTGCTTAGCCGAGGTCCTGGAAGCCTAACCCGGCGTGATCTTGCGCAAAAAGCCGCTGCTGAGCTCCAGCTGGAAGTGTAAAAAGAACCGGGCTGGTTCAAAAAAAGAACCGGGCGGCCCGGTAAAATTGCTTAGCCGGGGTCCTGGAACCCTAACGCGGCGTGATCTTGCCCGAAAGTCGGCCTCTATACTTCCATATTAGGTACCAGGCGCTCAGAGCCAACTTGGCAAAAATTTTCTAAGTGCCCACGGCTCTGCGGGGATTGTGCGTCCGACCCGTGCCGGTTCTCCAGCCGGCCTAAAATAACGCAAAACCAGCCTCTCCCCCTGGAGCTCACAGCCAAAGGCGAAACTTTTCTAAGTGCCTACGGCTCTGCGGGCTTTTGAGTCCGCCCCGCGCCGGTTCGTCGGTCGGCCTCAAAAAGCGAAAAATCAGCCTCTCTCCCTGGAGCTCGACTCGAGTTGATTATTATACATGAAGAAATAACCAATTTCATCGTTTGGTTTATGTTTTACACGCGTTTTAAATTTTATTGCCGAAATCGCTTTTTCTCGCCGAGATAAGCACGTTTTCTGAAATGCCGCTCTCCCGTCACTCTGGTTAAAGTGTTATGAAAAAAAAGGCTGTTGGGGGCTAGGGAGTATCGAGTTGATCATTATACATGAAGAAATAACCAATTTCATCGTTTGGTTTATGTTTTACACGCGTTTTAAATTTTATTGCCGAAATCGCTTTTTCTCGCCGAGATAAGCACGTTTTCTGAAATGCCGCTCTCCCGTCACTCTGGTTAAAGTGTTATGAAAAAAAAGGCTGTTGGGGGCTAGGGAGTATCGAGTTGATCATTATACATGAAGAAATAACCAATTTCATCGTTTGGTTTATGTTTTACACGCGTTTTAAATTTTATTGCCGAAATCGCTTTTTCTCGCCGAGATAAGCACGTTTTCTGAAATGCCGCTCTCCCGTCACTCTGGTTAAAGTGTTATGAAAAAAAAGGCTGTTGGGGGCTAGGGAGTATCGAGTTGATCATTATACATGAAGAAATAACCAATTTCATCGTTTGGTTTATGTTTTACACGTGTTTTAAATTTTATTGCCGAAATCGCTTTTTCTCGCCGAGATAAGCACGTTTTCTGAAATGCCGCTCTCCCGTCACTCTGGTTAAAGTGTTATGAAAAAAAAAGGCTGTTGGGGGCTAGGGAGTATCGAGTTGATCATTATACATGAAGAAATAACCAATTTAATCGTTTGGTTTATGTTTTACACGCGTTTTAAATTTTATTGCCGAAATCGCTTTTTCTCGCCGAGATAAGCACGTTTTCTGAAATGCCGCTCTCCCGTCACTCTGGTTAAAGTGTTATGAAAAAAAAAGGCTGTTGGGGGCTAGGGAGTATCGAGTTGATCATTATACATGAAGAAATAACCAATTTCATCGTTTGGTTTATGTTTTACACGCGTTTTAAATTTTATTGCCGAAATCGCTTTTTCTCGCCGAGATAAGCACGTTTTCTGAAATGCCGCTCTCCCGTCACTCTGGTTAAAGTGTTATGAAAAAAAAGGCTGTTGGGGGCTAGGGAGTATCGAGTTGATCATTATACATGAAGAAATAACCAATTTCATCGTTTGGTTTATGTTTTACACGCGTTTTAAATTTTATTGCCGAAATCGCTTTTTCTCGCCGAGATAAGCACGTTTTCTGAAATGCCGCTCTCCCGTCACTCTGGTTAAAGTGTTATGAAAAAAAAGGCTGTTGGGGGCTAGGGAGTATCGAGTTGATCATTATACATGAAGAAATAACCAATTTCATCGTTTGGTTTATGTTTTACACGCGTTTTAAATTTTATTGCCGAAATCGCTTTTTCTCGCCGAGATAAGCACGTTTTCTGAAATGCCGCTCTCCCGTCACTCTGGTTAAAGTGTTATGAAAAAAAAGGCTGTTGGGGGCTAGGGAGTATCGAGTTGATCATTATACATGAAGAAATAACCAATTTCATCGTTTGGTTTATGTTTTACACGCGTTTTAAATTTTATTGCCGAAATCGCTTTTTCTCGCCGAGATAAGCACGTTTTCTGAAATGCCGCTCTCCCGTCACTCTGGTTAAAGTGTTATGAAAAAAAAGGCTGTTGGGGGCTAGGGAGTATCGAGTTGATCATTATACATGAAGAAATAACCAATTTCATCGTTTGGTTTATGTTTTACACGCGTTTTAAATTTTATTGCCGAAATCGCTTTTTCTCGCCGAGATAAGCACGTTTTCTGAAATGCCACTCTCCCGTCACTCTGGTTAAAGTGTTATGAAAAAAAAGGCTGTTGGGGGCTAGGGAGTATCGAGTTGATCATTATACATGAAGAAATAACCAATTTCATCGTTTGGTTTATGTTTTACACGCGTTTTAAATTTTATTGCCGAAATCGCTTTTTCTCGCCGAGATAAGCACGTTTTCTGAAATGCCGCTCTCCCGTCACTCTGGTTAAAGTGTTATGAAAAAAAAGGCTGTTGGGGGCTAGGGAGTATCGAGTTGATCATTATACATGAAGAAATAACCAATTTCATCGTTTGGTTTATGTTTTACACGCGTTTTAAATTTTATTGCCGAAATCGCTTTTTCTCGCCGAGATAAGCACGTTTTCTGAAATGCCGCTCTCCCGTCACTCTGGTTAAAGTGTTATGAAAAAAAAGGCTGTTGGGGGCTAGGGAGTATCGAGTTGATCATTATACATGAAGAAATAACCAATTTCATCGTTTGGTTTATGTTTTACACGCGTTTTAAATTTTATTGCCGAAATCGCTTTTTCTTGCCGAGATAAGCACGTTTTCTGAAATGCCGCTCTCCCGTCACTCTGGTTAAAGTGTTATGAAAAAAAAGGCTGTTGGGGGCTAGGGAGTATCGAGTTGATCGTTATACATGAAGAAATAACCAATTTCATCGTTTGGTTTATGTTTTACACGCGTTTTAAATTTTATTGCCGAAATCGCTTTTTCTCGCCGAGATAAGCACGTTTTCTGAAATGCCGCTCTCCCGTCACTCTGGTTAAAGTGTTATGAAAAAAAAGGCTGTTGGGGGCTAGGGAGTATCGAGTTGATCATTATACATGAAGAAATAACCAATTTAATCGTTTGGTTTATGTTTTACACGCGTTTTAAATTTTATTGCCGAAATCGCTTTTTCTCGCCGAGATAAGCACGTTTTCTGAAATGCCGCTCTCCCGTCACTCTGGTTAAAGTGTTATGAAAAAAAAGGCTGTTGGGGGCTAGGGAGTATCGAGTTGATCATTATACATGAAGAAATAACCAATTTCATCGTTTGGTTTATGTTTTACACGCGTTTTAAATTTTATTGCCGAAATCGCTTTTTCTCGCCGAGATAAGCACGTTTTCTGAAATGCCACTCTCCCGTCACTCTGGTTAAAGTGTTATGAAAAAAAAGGCTGTTGGGGGCTAGGGAGTATCGAGTTGATCATTATACATGAAGAAATAACCAATTTCATCGTTTGGTTTATGTTTTACACGCGTTTTAAATTTTATTGCCGAAATCGCTTTTTCTCGCCGAGATAAGCACGTTTTCTGAAATGCCGCTCTCCCGTCACTCTGGTTAAAGTGTTATGAAAAAAAAGGCTGTTGGGGGCTAGGGAGTATCGAGTTGATCATTATACATGAAGAAATAACCAATTTCATCGTTTGGTTTATGTTTTACACGCGTTTTAAATTTTATTGCCGAAATCGCTTTTTCTCGCCGAGATAAGCACGTTTTCTGAAATGCCGCTCTCCCGTCACTCTGGTTAAAGTGTTATGAAAAAAAAGGCTGTTGGGGGCTAGGGAGTATCGAGTTGATCATTATACATGAAGAAATAACCAATTTCATCGTTTGGTTTATGTTTTACACGCTGCTGAGCTCCAGCTGGAAGTGTAAAAAGAACCGGATTGGTTTAAAAAAGAACCGGGCTGGTTAAAAAAAGAACCGGGCGACCCGGTAAAATTGCTTAGCCGGGGCTCTGGAAGCCTAACACGGCGTGATCTTGTCCAAAAAGCCGCTGCTGAGCTCCAGCTGGAAGTGTAAAAAGAACCGGGCTGGTTAAAAAAAAGAACCGGGCGACCCGGTAAAATTGCTTAGCCGGGGCTCTGGAAGCCTAACACGGCGTGATCTTGTCCAAAAAGCCGCTGCTGAGCTCCAGCTGGAAGTGTAAAAAGAACCGGGCTGGTTAAAAAAAAGAACCGGGCGGCCCGGTAAAATTGCTTAGCCAGGGTCCTGGAAGCATAACCCGGCGTGATACTGTGCAAAAAGCCGCTGCTGAGCTCCAGCTGGAAGTGTAAAAAGAACCGGGCTGGTTAAAAAAAAAAGAACCGGGCGACCCGGTAAAATTGCTTAGCCGGGGCTCTGGAAGCCTAACACGGCGTGATCTTGTCCAAAAAGCCGCTGCTGAGCTCCAGCTGGAAGTGTAAAAAGAACCGGGCTGGTTAAAAAAAAGAACCGGGCGGCCCGGTAAAATTGCTTAGCCGGGGTCCTGGAAGCCTAACCCGGCGTGATACTGTGCAAAAAGCCGCTGCTGAGCTCCAGCTGGAAGTGTAAAAAGAACCGGGCTGGTTAAAAAAAAAAGAACCGGGCGACCCGGTAAAATTGCTTAGCCGGTGCTCTGGAAGTCTAACACGGCGTGATCTTGTCCAAAAAGCCGCTGCTGAGCTCCAGCTGGAAGTGCAAAAAGAACCGGGCTTGTTAAAAAAAAGAACCGGGCGGCCCGTTAAAATTGCTTAGCCAGGGCTCTGGAAGCCTAACCAGGCGTGATCTTGTCCAAAAAGCCGCTCGTGAGCTCCAGCTGGAAGTGTAAAAAGAACCGGGCTGGTTAAAAAAAAAGAACCGGGCGGCCCGGTAAAATTGCTTAGCCGGGGCTCTGGAAGCCTAACACGGCGTGATCTTGTCCAAAAAGCCGCTCGTGAGCTCCAGCTGGAAGTGTAAAAAGAACCGGGCTGGTTCAAAAAAAGAACCGGGCGGCCCGGTAGAATTGCTTAGCCGAGGTCCTGGAAGCCTAACCCGGCGTGATCTTGCGCAAAAAGCCGCTGCTGAGCTCCAGCTGGAAGTGTAAAAAGAACCGGGCTGGTTCAAAAAAAGAACCGGGCGGCCCGGTAAAATTGCTTAGCCGGGGTCCTGGAAGCCTAACGCGGCGTGATCTTGCCCGAAAGTCGGCCTCTATACTTCCATAATAGGTACCAGGCGCTCAGAGCCAACTTGGCAAAAATTTTCTAAGTGCCCACGGCTCTGCGGGGATTGTGCGTCCGACCCGTGCCGGTTCTCCAGCCGGCCTAAAATAACGCAAAACCAGCCTCTCCCCCTGGAGCTCACAGCCAAAGGCGAAACTTTTCTAAGTGCCTACGGCTCTGCGGGCTTTTGAGTCCGCCCCGCGCCGGTTCGTCGGTCGGCCTCAAAAAGCGAAAAATCAGCCTCTCTCCCTGGAGCTCGACTCGAGTTGATTATTATACATGAAGAAATAACCAATTTCATCGTTTGGTTTATGTTTTACACGCGTTTTAAATTTTATTGCCGAAATCGCTTTTTCTCGCCGAGATAAGCACGTTTTCTGAAATGCCGCTCTCCCGTCACTCTGGTTAAAGTGTTATGAAAAAAAAGGCTGTTGGGGGCTAGGGAGTATCGAGTTGATCATTATACATGAAGAAATAACCAATTTCATCGTTTGGTTTATGTTTTACACGCGTTTTAAATTTTATTGCCGAAATCGCTTTTTCTCGCCGAGATAAGCACGTTTTCTGAAATGCCGCTCTCCCGTCACTCTGGTTAAAGTGTTATGAAAAAAAAGGCTGTTGGGGGCTAGGGAGTATCGAGTTGATCATTATACATGAAGAAATAACCAATTTCATCGTTTGGTTTATGTTTTACACGCGTTTTAAATTTTATTGCCGAAATCGCTTTTTCTCGCCGAGATAAGCACGTTTTCTGAAATGCCGCTCTCCCGTCACTCTGGTTAAAGTGTTATGAAAAAAAAGGCTGTTGGGGGCTAGGGAGTATCGAGTTGATCATTATACATGAAGAAATAACCAATTTCATCGTTTGGTTTATGTTTTACACGCGTTTTAAATTTTATTGCCGAAATCGCTTTTTCTCGCCGAGATAAGCACGTTTTCAGAAATGCCGCTCTCCCGTCACTCTGGTTAAAGTGTTATGAAAAAAAAGGCTGTTGGGGGCTAGGGAGTATCGAGTTGATCATTATACATGAAGAAATAACCAATTTCATCGTTTGGTTTATGTTTTACACGCGTTTTAAATTTTATTGCCGAAATCGCTTTTTCTCGCCGAGATAAGCACGTTTTCTGAAATGCCGCTCTACCGTCACTCTGGTTAAAGTGTTATGAAAAAAAAGGCTGTTGGGGGCTAGGGAGTATCGAGTTGATCATTATACATGAAGAAATAACCAATTGCATTGTTTGGTTTATGTTTTACACGCGTTTTAAATTTTATTGCCGAAATCGCTTTTTCTCGCCGAGATAAGCACGTTTTCTGAAATGCCGCTCTCCCGTCACTCTGGTTAAAGTGTTATGAAAAAAAAGGCTGTTGGGGGCTAGGGAGTATCGAGTTGATCATTATACATGAAGAAATAACCAATTTCATCGTTTGGTTTATGTTTTACACGCGTTTTAAATTTTATTGCCGAAATCGCTTTTTCTCGCCGAGATAAGCACGTTTTCTGAAATGCCGCTATCCCGTCACTCTGGTTAAAGTGTTATGAAAAAAAAGGCTGTTGGGGGCTAGGGAGTATCGAGTTGATCATTATACATGAAGAAATAACCAATTTCATCGTTTGGTTTATGTTTTACACGCGTTTTAAATTTTATTGCCGAAATCGCTTTTTCTCGCCAAGATAAGCACGTTTTCTGAAATGCCGCTCTCCCGTCACTCTGGTTAAAGTGTTATGAAAAAAAAGGCTGTTGGGGGCTAGGGAGTATCGAGTTGATCATTATACATGAAGAAATAACCAATTTCATCGTTTGGTTTATGTTTTACACGCGTTTTAAATTTTATTGCCGAAATCGCTTTTTCTCGCCGAGATAAGCACGTTTTCTGAAATGCCGCTATCCCGTCACTCTGGTTAAAGTGTTATGAAAAAAAAGGCTGTTGGGGGCTAGGGAGTATCGAGTTGATCATTATACATGAAGAAATAACCAATTTCATCGTTTGGTTTATGTTTTACACGCGTTTCAAATTTTATTGCCGAAATCGCTTTTTCTCGCCGAGATAAGCACGTTTTCTGAAATGCCGCTCTTCCGTCACTCTGGTTAAAGTGTTATGAAAAAAAAGGCTGTTGGGGGCTAGGGAGTATCGAGTTGATCATTATACATGAAGAAATAACCAATTTAATCGTTTGGTTTATGTTTTACACGCGTTTTAAATTTTATTGCCGAAATCGCTTTTTCTCGCCGAGATAAGCACGTTTTCTGAAATGCCGCTCTCCCGTCACTCTGGTTAAAGTGTTATGAAAAAAAAAGGCTGTTGGGGGCTAGGGAGTATCGAGTTGATCATTATACATGAAGAAATAACCAATTTCATCATTTGGTTTATGTTTTACACGCGTTTTAAATTTTATTGCCGAAATCGCTTTTTCTCGCCGAGATAAGCACGTTTTCTGAAATGCCGCTCTCCCGTCACTCTGGTTAAAGTGTTATGAAAAAAAAGGCTGTTGGGGGCTAGGGAGTATCGAGTTGATCATTATACATGAAGAAATAACCAATTTCATCGTTTGGTTTATGTTTTACACGCGTTTTAAATTTTATTGCCGAAATCGCTTTTTCTCGCCGAGATAAGCACGTTTTCTGAAATGCCGCTCTCCCGTCACTCTGGTTAAAGTGTTATGAAAAAAAAGGCTGTTGGGGGCTAGGGAGTATCGAGTTGATCATTATACATGAAGAAATAACCAATTTCATCGTTTGGTTTATGTTTTACACGCGTTTTAAATTTTATTGCCGAAATCGCTTTTTCTCGCCGAGATAAGCACGTTTTCTGAAATGCCACTCTCCCGTCACTCTGGTTAAAGTGTTATGAAAAAAAAGGCTGTTGGGGGCTAGGGAGTATCGAGTTGATCATTATACATGAAGAAATAACCAATTTCATCGTTTGGTTTATGTTTTACACGCGTTTTAAATTTTATTGCCGAAATCGCTTTTTCTCGCCGAGATAAGCACGTTTTCTGAAATGCCGCTCTCCCGTCACTCTGGTTAAAGTGTTATGAAAAAAAAGGCTGTTGGGGGCTAGGGAGTATCGAGTTGATCATTATACATGAAGAAATAACCAATTTCATCGTTTGGTTTATGTTTTACACGCGTTTTAAATTTTATTGCCGAAATCGCTTTTTCTCGCCGAGATAAGCACGTTTTCTGAAATGCCGCTCTCCCGTCACTCTGGTTAAAGTGTTATGAAAAAAAAGGCTGTTGGGGGCTAGGGAGTATCGAGTTGATCATTATACATGAAGAAATAACCAATTTCATCGTTTGGTTTATGTTTTACACGCGTTTTAAATTTTATTGCCGAAATCGCTTTTTCTCGCCGAGATAAGCACGTTTTCTGAAATGCCGCTCTCCCGTCACTCTGGTTAAAGTGTTATGAAAAAAAAGGCTGTTGGGGGCTAGGGAGTATCGAGTTGATCATTATACATGAAGAAATAACCAATTTCATCGTTTGGTTTATGTTTTACACGCGTTTTAAATTTTATTGCCGAAATCGCTTTTTCTCGCCGAGATAAGCACGTTTTCTGAAATGCCACTCTCCCGTCACTCTGGTTAAAGTGTTATGAAAAAAAAGGCTGTTGGGGGCTAGGGAGTATCGAGTTGATCATTATACATGAAGAAATAACCAATTTCATCGTTTGGTTTATGTTTTACACGCGTTTTAAATTTTATTGCCGAAATCGCTTTTTCTCGCCGAGATAAGCACGTTTTCTGAAATGCCGCTCTCCCGTCACTCTGGTTAAAGTGTTATGAAAAAAAAGGCTGTTGGGGGCTAGGGAGTATCGAGTTGATCATTATACATGAAGAAATAACCAATTTCATCGTTTGGTTTATGTTTTACACGCGTTTTAAATTTTATTGCCGAAATCGCTTTTTCTCGCCGAGATAAGCACGTTTTCTGAAATGCCGCTCTCCCGTCACTCTGGTTAAAGTGTTATGAAAAAAAAGGCTGTTGGGGGCTAGGGAGTATCGAGTTGATCATTATACATGAAGAAATAACCAATTTCATCGTTTGGTTTATGTTTTACACGCGTTTTAAATTTTATTGCCGAAATCGCTTTTTCTTGCCGAGATAAGCACGTTTTCTGAAATGCCGCTCTCCCGTCACTCTGGTTAAAGTGTTATGAAAAAAAAGGCTGTTGGGGGCTAGGGAGTATCGAGTTGATCATTATACATGAAGAAATAACCAATTTCATCGTTTGGTTTATGTTTTACACGCGTTTTAAATTTTATTGCCGAAATCGCTTTTTCTCGCCGAGATAAGCACGTTTTCTGAAATGCCGCTCTCCCGTCACTCTGGTTAAAGTGTTATGAAAAAAAAGGCTGTTGGGGGCTAGGGAGTATCGAGTTGATCATTATACATGAAGAAATAACCAATTTAATCGTTTGGTTTATGTTTTACACGCGTTTTAAATTTTATTGCCGAAATCGCTTTTTCTCGCCGAGATAAGCACGTTTTCTGAAATGCCGCTCTCCCGTCACTCTGGTTAAAGTGTTATGAAAAAAAAGGCTGTTGGGGGCTAGGGAGTATCGAGTTGATCATTATACATGAAGAAATAACCAATTTCATCGTTTGGTTTATGTTTTACACGCGTTTTAAATTTTATTGCCGAAATCGCTTTTTCTCGCCGAGATAAGCACGTTTTCTGAAATGCCGCTCTCCCGTCACTCTGGTTAAAGTGTTATGAAAAAAAAGGCTGTTGGGGGCTAGGGAGTATCGAGTTGATCATTATACATGAAGAAATAACCAATTTCATCGTTTGGTTTATGTTTTACACGCGTTTTAAATTTTATTGCCGAAATCGCTTTTTCTCGCCGAGATAAGCACGTTTTCTGAAATGCCGCTCTCCCGTCACTCTGGTTAAAGTGTTATGAAAAAAAAGGCTGTTGGGGGCTAGGGAGTATCGAGTTGATCATTATACATGAAGAAATAACCAATTTCATCGTTTGGTTTATGTTTTACACGCTGCTGAGCTCCAGCTGGAAGTGTAAAAAGAACCGGATTGGTTTAAAAAAGAACCGGGCTGGTTAAAAAAAGAACCGGGCGACCCGGTAAAATTGCTTAGCCGGGGCTCTGGAAGCCTAACACGGCGTGATCTTGTCCAAAAAGCCGCTGCTGAGCTCCAGCTGGAAGTGTAAAAAGAACCGGGCTGGTTAAAAAAAAGAACCGGGCGACCCGGTAAAATTGCTTAGCCGGGGCTCTGGAAGCCTAACACGGCGTGATCTTGTCCAAAAAGCCGCTGCTGAGCTCCAGCTGGAAGTGTAAAAAGAACCGGGCTGGTTAAAAAAAAGAACCGGGCGGCCCGGTAAAATTGCTTAGCCAGGGTCCTGGAAGCATAACCCGGCGTGATACTGTGCAAAAAGCCGCTGCTGAGCTCCAGCTGGAAGTGTAAAAAGAACCGGGCTGGTTAAAAAAAGAACCGGGCTGGTTAAAAAAAGAACCGGGCGACCCGGTAAAATTGCTTAGCCGGGGCTCTGGAAGCCTAACACGGCGTGATCTTGTCCAAAAAGCCGCTGCTGAGCTCCAGCTGGAAGTGTAAAAAGAACCGGGCTGGTTAAAAAAAAAGAACCGGGCGACCCGGTAAAATTGCTTAGCCGGGGCTCTGGAAGCCTAACACGGCGTGATCTTGTCCAAAAAGCCGCTGCTGAGCTCCAGCTGGAAGTGTAAAAAGAACCGGGCTGGTTAAAAAAAAGAACCGGGCGGCCCGGTAAAATTGCTTAGCCGGGGTCCTGGAAGCCTAACCCGGCGTGATACTGTGCAAAAAGCCGCTGCTGAGCTCCAGCTGGAAGTGTAAAAAGAACCGGGCTGGTTAAAAAAAAAAAGAACCGGGCGACCCGGTAAAATTGCTTAGCCGGTGCTCTGGAAGTATAACACGGCGTGATCTTGTCCAAAAAGCCGCTGCTGAGCTCCAGCTGGAAGTGCAAAAAGAACCGGGCTTGTTAAAAAAAAGAACCGGGCGGCCCGTTAAAATTGCTTAGCCAGGGCTCTGGAAGCCTAACCAGGCGTGATCTTGTCCAAAAAGCCGCTCGTGAGCTCCAGCTGGAAGTGTAAAAAGAACCGGGCTGGTTAAAAAAAAAGAACCGGGCGGCCCGGTAAAATTGCTTAGCCGGGGCTCTGGAAGCCTAACACGGCGTGATCTTGTCCAAAAAGCCGCTCGTGAGCTCCAGCTGGAAGTGTAAAAAGAACCGGGCTGGTTCAAAAAAAGAACCGGGCGGCCCGGTAGAATTGCTTAGCCGAGGTCCTGGAAGCCTAACCCGGCGTGATCTTGCGCAAAAAGCCGCTGCTGAGCTCCAGCTGGAAGTGTAAAAAGAACCGGGCTGGTTCAAAAAAAGAACCGGGCGGCCCGGTAAAATTGCTTAGCCGGGGTCCTGGAAGCCTAACGCGGCGTGATCTTGCCCGAAAGTCGGCCTCTATACTTCCATATTAGGTACCAGGCGCTCAGAGCCAACTTGGCAAAAATTTTCTAAGTGCCCACGGCTCTGCGGGGATTGTGCGTCCGACCCGTGCCGGTTCTCCAGCCGGCCTAAAATAACGCAAAACCAGCCTCTCCCCCTGGAGCTCACAGCCAAAGGCGAAACTTTTCTAAGTGCCTACGGCTCTGCGGGCTTTTGAGTCCGCCCCGCGCCGGTTCGTCGGTCGGCCTCAAAAAGCGAAAAATCAGCCTCTCTCCCTGGAGCTCGACTCGAGTTGATTATTATACATGAAGAAATAACCAATTTTATCGTTTGGTTTATGTTTTACACGCGTTTTAAATTTTATTGCCGAAATCGCTTTTTCTCGCCGAGATAAGCACGTTTTCTGAAATGCCGCTCTCCCGTCACTCTGGTTAAAGTGTTATGAAAAAAAAGGCTGTTGGGGGCTAGGGAGTATCGAGTTGATCATTATACATGAAGAAATAACCAATTTCATCGTTTGGTTTATGTTTTACACGCGTTTTAAATTTTATTGCCGAAATCGCTTTTTCTCGCCGAGATAAGCACGTTTTCTGAAATGCCGCTCTCCCGTCACTCTGGTTAAAGTGTTATGAAAAAAAAAGGCTGTTGGGGGCTAGGGAGTATCGAGTTGATCATTATACATGAAGAAATAACCAATTTCATCGTTTGGTTTATGTTTTACACGCGTTTTAAATTTTATTGCCGAAATCGCTTTTTCTCGCCGAGATAAGCACGTTTTCTGAAATGCCGCTCTCCCGTCACTCTGGTTAAAGTGTTATGAAAAAAAAGGCTGTTGGGGGCTAGGGAGTATCGAGTTGATCATTATACATGAAGAAATAACCAATTTCATCGTTTGGTTTATGTTTTACACGCGTTTTAAATTTTATTGCCGAAATCGCTTTTTCTCGCCGAGATAAGCACGTTTTTGAAATGCCGCTCTCCCGTCACTCTGGTTAAAGTGTTATGAAAAAAAAGGCTGTTGGGGGCTAGGGAGTATCGAGTTGATCATTATACATGAAGAAATAACCAATTTCATCGTTTGGTTTATGTTTTACACGCGTTTTAAATTTAATTGCCGAAATCGCTTTTTCTCGCCGAGATAAGCACGTTTTCTGAAACGCCACTCTCCCGTCACTCTGGTTAAAGTGTTATGAAAAAAAAGGCTGTTGGGGGCTAGGGAGTATCGAGTTGATCATTATACATGAAGAAATAACCAATTTCATCGTTTGGTTTATGTTTTACACGCGTTTTAAATTTTATTGCCGAAATCGCTTTTTCTCGCCGAGATAAGCACGTTTTCTGAAATGCCGCTCTCCCGTCACTCTGGTTAAAGTGTTATGAAAAAAAAAGGCTGTTGGGGGCTAGGGAGTATCGAGTTGATCATTATACATGAAGAAATAACCAATTTCATCATTTGGTTTATGTTTTACACGCGTTTTAAATTTTATTGCCGAAATCGCTTTTTCTCGCCGAGATAAGCACGTTTTCTGAAATGCCGCTCTCCCGTCACTCTGGTTAAAGTGTTATGAAAAAAAAGGCTGTTGGGGGCTAGGGAGTATCGAGTTGATCATTATACATGAAGAAATAACCAATTTCATCGTTTGGTTTATGTTTTACACGCGTTTTAAATTTTATTGCCGAAATCGCTTTTTCTCGCCGAGATAAGCACGTTTTCTGAAATGCCGCTCTCCCGTCACTCTGGTTAAAGTGTTATGAAAAAAAAGGCTGTTGGGGGCTAGGGAGTATCGAGTTGATCATTATACATGAAGAAATAACCAATTTCATCGTTTGGTTTATGTTTTACACGCGTTTTAAATTTTATTGCCGAAATCGCTTTTTCTCGCCGAGATAAGCACGTTTTCTGAAATGCCACTCTCCCGTCACTCTGGTTAAAGTGTTATGAAAAAAAAGGCTGTTGGGGGCTAGGGAGTATCGAGTTGATCATTATACATGAAGAAATAACCAATTTCATCGTTTGGTTTATGTTTTACACGCGTTTTAAATTTTATTGCCGAAATCGCTTTTTCTCGCCGAGATAAGCACGTTTTCTGAAATGCCGCTCTCCCGTCACTCTGGTTAAAGTGTTATGAAAAAAAAGGCTGTTGGGGGCTAGGGAGTATCGAGTTGATCATTATACATGAAGAAATAACCAATTTCATCGTTTGGTTTATGTTTTACACGCGTTTTAAATTTTATTGCCGAAATCGCTTTTTCTCGCCGAGATAAGCACGTTTTCTGAAATGCCGCTCTCCCGTCACTCTGGTTAAAGTGTTATGAAAAAAAAGGCTGTTGGGGGCTAGGGAGTATCGAGTTGATCATTATACATGAAGAAATAACCAATTTCATCGTTTGGTTTATGTTTTACACGCGTTTTAAATTTTATTGCCGAAATCGCTTTTTCTCGCCGAGATAAGCACGTTTTCTGAAATGCCGCTCTCCCGTCACTCTGGTTAAAGTGTTATGAAAAAAAAGGCTGTTGGGGGCTAGGGAGTATCGAGTTGATCATTATACATGAAGAAATAACCAATTTCATCGTTTGGTTTATGTTTTACACGCGTTTTAAATTTTATTGCCGAAATCGCTTTTTCTCGCCGAGATAAGCACGTTTTCTGAAATGCCACTCTCCCGTCACTCTGGTTAAAGTGTTATGAAAAAAAAGGCTGTTGGGGGCTAGGGAGTATCGAGTTGATCATTATACATGAAGAAATAACCAATTTCATCGTTTGGTTTATGTTTTACACGCGTTTTAAATTTTATTGCCGAAATCGCTTTTTCTCGCCGAGATAAGCACGTTTTCTGAAATGCCGCTCTCCCGTCACTCTGGTTAAAGTGTTATGAAAAAAAAGGCTGTTGGGGGCTAGGGAGTATCGAGTTGATCATTATACATGAAGAAATAACCAATTTCATCGTTTGGTTTATGTTTTACACGCGTTTTAAATTTTATTGCCGAAATCGCTTTTTCTCGCCGAGATAAGCACGTTTTCTGAAATGCCGCTCTCCCGTCACTCTGGTTAAAGTGTTATGAAAAAAAAGGCTGTTGGGGGCTAGGGAGTATCGAGTTGATCATTATACATGAAGAAATAACCAATTTCATCGTTTGGTTTATGTTTTACACGCGTTTTAAATTTTATTGCCGAAATCGCTTTTTCTTGCCGAGATAAGCACGTTTTCTGAAATGCCGCTCTCCCGTCACTCTGGTTAAAGTGTTATGAAAAAAAAGGCTGTTGGGGGCTAGGGAGTATCGAGTTGATCATTATACATGAAGAAATAACCAATTTCATCGTTTGGTTTATGTTTTACACGCGTTTTAAATTTTATTGCCGAAATCGCTTTTTCTCGCCGAGATAAGCACGTTTTCTGAAATGCCGCTCTCCCGTCACTCTGGTTAAAGTGTTATGAAAAAAAAGGCTGTTGGGGGCTAGGGAGTATCGAGTTGATCATTATACATGAAGAAATAACCAATTTAATCGTTTGGTTTATGTTTTACACGCGTTTTAAATTTTATTGCCGAAATCGCTTTTTCTCGCCGAGATAAGCACGTTTTCTGAAATGCCGCTCTCCCGTCACTCTGGTTAAAGTGTTATGAAAAAAAAGGCTGTTGGGGGCTAGGGAGTATCGAGTTGATCATTATACATGAAGAAATAACCAATTTCATCGTTTGGTTTATGTTTTACACGCGTTTTAAATTTTATTGCCGAAATCGCTTTTTCTCGCCGAGATAAGCACGTTTTCTGAAATGCCACTCTCCCGTCACTCTGGTTAAAGTGTTATGAAAAAAAAGGCTGTTGGGGGCTAGGGAGTATCGAGTTGATCATTATACATGAAGAAATAACCAATTTCATCGTTTGGTTTATGTTTTACACGCGTTTTAAATTTTATTGCCGAAATCGCTTTTTCTCGCCGAGATAAGCACGTTTTCTGAAATGCCGCTCTCCCGTCACTCTGGTTAAAGTGTTATGAAAAAAAAGGCTGTTGGGGGCTAGGGAGTATCGAGTTGATCATTATACATGAAGAAATAACCAATTTCATCGTTTGGTTTATGTTTTACACGCGTTTTAAATTTTATTGCCGAAATCGCTTTTTCTCGCCGAGATAAGCACGTTTTCTGAAATGCCGCTCTCCCGTCACTCTGGTTAAAGTGTTATGAAAAAAAAGGCTGTTGGGGGCTAGGGAGTATCGAGTTGATCATTATACATGAAGAAATAACCAATTTCATCGTTTGGTTTATGTTTTACACGCGTTTTAAATTTTATTGCCGAAATCGCTTTTTCTTGCCGAGATAAGCACGTTTTCTGAAATGCCGCTCTCCCGTCACTCTGGTTAAAGTGTTATGAAAAAAAAAGGCTGTTGGGGGCTAGGGAGTATCGAGTTGATCATTATACATGAAGAAATAACCAATTTCATCGTTTGGTTTATGTTTTACACGCGTTTTAAATTTTATTGCCGAAATCGCTTTTTCTCGCCGAGATAAGCACGTTTTCTGAAATGCCGCTCTCCCGTCACTCTGGTTAAAGTGTTATGAAAAAAAAGGCTGTTGGGGGCTAGGGAGTATCGAGTTGATCATTATACATGAAGAAATAACCAATTTAATCGTTTGGTTTATGTTTTACACGCGTTTTAAATTTTATTGCCGAAATCGCTTTTTCTTGCCGAGATAAGCACGTTTTCTGAAATGCCGCTCTCCCGTCACTCTGGTTAAAGTGTTATGAAAAAAAAGGCTGTTGGGGGCTAGGGAGTATCGAGTTGATCATTATACATGAAGAAATAACCAATTTCATCGTTTGGTTTATGTTTTACACGCGTTTTAAATTTTATTGCCGAAATCGCTTTTTCTCGCCGAGATAAGCACGTTTTCTGAAATGCCGCTCTCCCGTCACTCTGGTTAAAGTGTTATGAAAAAAAAGGCTGTTGGGGGCTAGGGAGTATCGAGTTGATCATTATACATGAAGAAATAACCAATTTCATCGTTTGGTTTATGTTTTACACGCGTTTTAAATTTTATTGCCGAAATCGCTTTTTCTCGCCGAGATAAGCACGTTTTCTGAAATGCCGCTCTCCCGTCACTCTGGTTAAAGTGTTATGAAAAAAAAGGCTGTTGGGGGCTAGGGAGTATCGAGTTGATCATTATACATGAAGAAATAACCAATTTCATCGTTTGGTTTATGTTTTACACGCGTTTTAAATTTTATTGCCGAAATCACTTTTTCTCGCCGAGATAAGCACGTTTTCTGAAATGCCACTCTCCCGTCACTCTGGTTAAAGTGTTATGAAAAAAAAGGCTGTTGGGGGCTAGGGAGTATCGAGTTGATCATTATACATGAAGAAATAACCAATTTCATCGTTTGGTTTATGTTTTACACGCGTTTTAAATTTTATTGCCGAAATCGCTTTTTCTCGCCGAGATAAGCACGTTTTCTGAAATGCCGCTCTCCCGTCACTCTGGTTAAAGTGTTATGAAAAAAAAGGCTGTTGGGGGCTAGGGAGTATCGAGTTGATCATTATACATGAAGAAATAACCAATTTCATCGTTTGGTTAATGTTTTACACGCGTTTTAAATTGTATTGCCGAAATCGCTTTTTCTCGCCGAGATAAGCACGTTTTCTGAAATGCCGCTCTCCCGTCACTCTGGTTAAAGTGTTATGAAAAAAAAGGCTGTTGGGGGCTAGGGAGTATCGAGTTGATCATTATACATGAAGAAATAACCAATTTCATCGTTTGGTTTATGTTTTACACGCGTTTTAAATTTTATTGCCGAAATCGCTTTTTCTCGCCGAGATAAGCACGTTTTCTGAAATGCCGCTCTCCTGTCACTCTGGTTAAAGTGTTATGAAAAAAAGGCTGTTGGGGGCTAGGGAGTATCGAGTTGATCATTATATATGAAGAAATAACCAATTTCATCGTTTGGTTTATGTTTTACACGCGTTTTAAATTTTATTGCCGAAATCGCTTTTTCTCGCCGAGATAAGCACGTTTTCTGAAATGCCGCTTTCCCGTCACTCTGGTTAAAGTGTTATGAAAAAAAAGGCTGTTGGGGGCTAGGGAGTATCGAGTTGATCATTATACATGAAGAAATAACCAATTTCATCGTTTGGTTTATGTTTTACACGCTGCTGAGCTCCAGCTGGAAGTGTAAAAAGAACCGGATTGGTTTAAAAAAGAACCGGGCTGGTTTAAAAAAAGAACCGGGCGACCCGGTAAAATTGCTTAGCCGGGGCTCTGGAAGCCTAACACGGCGTGATCTTGTCCAAAAAGCCGCTGCTGAGCTCCAGCTGGAAGTGTAAAAAGAACCGGGCTGGTTAAAAAAAAGAACCGGGCGACCCGGTAAAATTGCTTAGCCGGGGCTCTGGAAGCCTAACACGGCGTGATCTTGTCCAAAAAGCCGCTGCTGAGCTCCAGCTGGAAGTGTAAAAAGAACCGGGCTGGTTAAAAAAAAGAACCGGGCGGCCCGGTAAAATTGCTTAGCCAGGGTCCTGGAAGCATAACCCGGCGTGATACTGTGCAAAAAGCCGCTGCTGAGCTCCAGCTGGAAGTGTAAAAAGAACCGGGCTGGTTAAAAAAAGAACCGGGCTGGTTAAAAAAAGAACCGGGCGACCCGGTAAAATTGCTTAGCCGGTGCTCTGGAAGCCTAACACGGCGTGATCTTGTCCAAAAAGCCGCTGCTGAGCTCCAGCTGGAAGTGCAAAAAGAACCGGGCTTGTTAAAAAAAAGAACCGGGCGGCCCGTTAAAATTGCTTAGCCAGGGCTCTGGAAGCCTAACCAGGCGTGATCTTGTCCAAAAAGCCGCTCGTGAGCTCCAGCTGGAAGTGTAAAAAGAACCGGGCTGGTTAAAAAAAAAGAACCGGGCGGCCCGGTAAAATTGCTTAGCCGGGGCTCTGGAAGCCTAACACGGCGTGATCTTGTCCAAAAAGCCGCTCGTGAGCTCCAGCTGGAAGTGTAAAAAGAACCGGGCTGGTTCAAAAAAAGAACCGGGCGGCCCGGTAGAATTGCTTAGCCGAGGTCCTGGAAGCCTAACCCGGCGTGATTTTGCGCAAAAAGCCGCTGCTGAGCTCCAGCTGGAAGTGTAAAAAGAACCGGGCTGGTTCAAAAAAAGAACCGGGCGGCCCGGTAAAATTGCTTAGCCGGGGTCCTGGAAGCCTAACGCGGCGTGATCTTGCCCGAAAGTCGGCCTCTATACTTCCATATTAGGTACCAGGCGCTCAGAGCCAACTTGGCAAAAATTTTCTAAGTGCCCACGGCTCTGCGGGGATTGTGCGTCCGACCCGTGCCGGTTCTCCAGCCGGCCTAAAATAACGCAAAACCAGCCTCTCCCCCTGGAGCTCACAGCCAAAGGCGAAACTTTTCTAAGTGCCTACGGCTCTGCGGGCTTTTGAGTCCGCCCCGCGCCGGTTCGTCGGTCGGCCTCAAAAAGCGAAAAATCAGCCTCTCTCCCTGGAGCTCGACTCGAGTTGATTATTATACATGAAGAAATAACCAATTTTATCGTTTGGTTTATGTTTTACACGCGTTTTAAATTTTATTGCCGAAATCGCTTTTTCTCGCCGAGATAAGCACGTTTTCTGAAATGCCGCTCTCCCGTCACTCTGGTTAAAGTGTTATGAAAAAAAAGGCTGTTGGGGGCTAGGGAGTATCGAGTTGATCATTATACATGAAGAAATAACCAATTTCATCGTTTGGTTTATGTTTTACACGCGTTTTAAATTTTATTGCCGAAATCGCTTTTTCTCGCCGAGATAAGCACGTTTTCTGAAATGCCGCTCTCCCGTCACTCTGGTTAAAGTGTTATGAAAAAAAAAGGCTGTTGGGGGCTAGGGAGTATCGAGTTGATCATTATACATGAAGAAATAACCAATTTCATCGTTTGGTTTATGTTTTACACGCGTTTTAAATTTTATTGCCGAAATCGCTTTTTCTCGCCGAGATAAGCACGTTTTCTGAAATGCCGCTCTCCCGTCACTCTGGTTAAAGTGTTATGAAAAAAAAGGCTGTTGGGGGCTAGGGAGTATCGAGTTGATCATTATACATGAAGAAATAACCAATTTCATCGTTTGGTTTATGTTTTACACGCGTTTTAAATTTTATTGCCGAAATCGCTTTTTCTCGCCGAGATAAGCACGTTTTCTGAAATGCCGCTCTCCCGTCACTCTGGTTAAAGTGTTATGAAAAAAAAGGCTGTTGGGGGCTAGGGAGTATCGAGTTGATCATTATACATGAAGAAATAACCAATTTCATCGTTTGGTTTATGTTTTACACGCGTTTTAAATTTAATTGCCGAAATCGCTTTTTCTCGCCGAGATAAGCACGTTTTCTGAAACGCCACTCTCCCGTCACTCTGGTTAAAGTGTTATGAAAAAAAAGGCTGTTGGGGGCTAGGGAGTATCGAGTTGATCATTATACATGAAGAAATAACCAATTTCATCGTTTGGTTTATGTTTTACACGCGTTTTAAATTTTATTGCCGAAATCGCTTTTTCTCGCCGAGATAAGCACGTTTTCTGAAATGCCGCTATCCCGTCACTCTGGTTAAAGTGTTATGAAAAAAAAGGCTGTTGGGGGCTAGGGAGTATCGAGTTGATCATTATACATGAAGAAATAACCAATTTCATCGTTTGGTTTATGTTTTACACGCGTTTTAAATTTTATTGCCGAAATCGCTTTTTCTCGCCGAGATAAGCACGTTTTCTGAAATGCTGCTCTCCCGTCACTCTGGTTAAAGTATTATGAAAAAAAAGGCTGTTGGGGGCTAGGGAGTATCGAGTTGATCATTATACATGAAGAAATAACCAATTTCATCGTTTGGTTTATGTTTTACACGCGTTTTAAATTTTATTGCCGAAATCGCTTTTTCTCGCCGAGATAAGCACGTTTTCTGAAATGCCGCTCTCCCGTCACTCTGGTTAAAGTGTTATGAAAAAAAAGGCTGTTGGGGGCTAGGGAGTATCGAGTTGATCATTATACATGAAGAAATAACCAATTTCATCCTTTGGTTTATGTTTTACACGCGTTTTAAATTTTATTGCCGAAATCGCTTTTTCTCGCCGAGATAAGCACGTTTTCTGAAATGCCGCTCTCCCGTCACTCTGGTTAAAGTGTTATGAAAAAAAAGGCTGTTGGGGGCTAGGGAGTATCGAGTTGATCATTATACATGAAGAAATAACCAATTTCATCGTTTGGTTTATGTTTTACACGCGTTTTAAATTTTATTGCCGAAATCGCTTTTTCTTGCCGAGATAAGCACGTTTTCTGAAATGCCGCTCTCCCGTCACTCTGGTTAAAGTGTTATGAAAAAAAAGGCTGTTGGGGGCTAGGGAGTATCGAGTTGATCGTTATACATGAAGAAATAACCAATTTCATCGTTTGGTTTATGTTTTACACGCGTTTTAAATTTTATTGCCGAAATCGCTTTTTCTCGCCGAGATAAGCACGTTTTCTGAAATGCCGCTCTCCCGTCACTCTGGTTAAAGTGTTATGAAAAAAAAGGCTGTTGGGGGCTAGGGAGTATCGAGTTGATCATTATACATGAAGAAATAACCAATTTAATCGTTTGGTTTATGTTTTACACGCGTTTTAAATTTTATTGCCGAAATCGCTTTTTCTCGCCGAGATAAGCACGTTTTCTGAAATGCCGCTCTCCCGTCACTCTGGTTAAAGTGTTATGAAAAAAAAGGCTGTTGGGGGCTAGGGAGTATCGAGTTGATCATTATACATGAAGAAATAACCAATTTCATCGTTTGGTTTATGTTTTACACGCGTTTTAAATTTTATTGCCGAAATCGCTTTTTCTCGCCGAGATAAGCACGTTTTCTGAAATGCCACTCTCCCGTCACTCTGGTTAAAGTGTTATGAAAAAAAAGGCTGTTGGGGGCTAGGGAGTATCGAGTTGATCATTATACATGAAGAAATAACCAATTTCATCGTTTGGTTTATGTTTTACACGCGTTTTAAATTTTATTGCCGAAATCGCTTTTTCTCGCCGTGATAAGCACGTTTTCTGAAATGCCGCTCTCCCGTCACTCTGGTTAAAGTGTTATGAAAAAAAAGGCTGTTGGGGGTTAGGGAGTATCGAGTTGATCATTATAAATGAAGAAATAACCAATTTCATCGTTTGGTTTATGTTTTACACGCGTTTTAAATTTTATTGCCGAAATCGCTTTTTCTCGCCGAGATAAGCACGTTTTCTGAAATGCCGCTCTCCCGTCACTCTGGTTAAAGTGTTATGAAAAAAAAGGCTGTTGGGGGCTAGGGAGTATCGAGTTGATCATTATACATGAAGAAATAACCAATTTCATCGTTTGGTTTATGTTTTACACGCTGCTGAGCTCCAGCTGGAAGTGTAAAAAGAACCGGATTGGTTTAAAAAAGAACCGGGCTGGTTAAAAAAAGAACCGGGCGACCCGGTAAAATTGCTTAGCCGGGGCTCTGGAAGCCTAACACGGCGTGATTTTGTCCAAAAAGCCGCTGCTGAGCTCCAGCTGGAAGTGTAAAAAGAACCGGGCTGGTTAAAAAAAAGAACCGGGCGACCCGGTAAAATTGCTTAGCCGGGGCTCTGGAAGCCTAACACGGCGTGATCTTGTCCAAAAAGCCGCTGCTGAGCTCCAGCTGGAAGTGTAAAAAGAACCGGGCTGGTTAAAAAAAAGAACCGGGCGGCCCGGTAAAATTGCTTAGCCAGGGTCCTGGAAGCATAACCCGGCGTGATACTGTGCAAAAAGCCGCTGCTGAGCTCCAGCTGGAAGTGTAAAAAGAACCGGGCTGGTTAAAAAAAGAACCGGGCTGGTTAAAAAAAGAACCGGGCGACCCGGTAAAATTGCTTAGCCGGGGCTCTGGAAGCCTAACACGGCGTGATCTTGTCCAAAAAGCCGCTGCTGAGCTCCAGCTGGAAGTGTAAAAAGAACCGGGCTGGTTAAAAAAAAAGAACCGGGCGACCCGGTAAAATTGCTTAGCCGGGGCTCTGGAAGCCTAACACGGCGTGATCTTGTCCAAAAAGCCGCTGCTGAGCTCCAGCTGGAAGTGTAAAAAGAACCGGGCTGGTTAAAAAAAAGAACCGGGCGGCCCGGTAAAATTGCTTAGCCGGGGTCCTGGAAGCCTAACCCGGCGTGATACTGTGCAAAAAGCCGCTGCTGAGCTCCAGCTGGAAGTGTAAAAAGAACCGGGCTGGTTAAAAAAAAAAGAACCGGGCGACCCGGTAAAATTGCTTAGCCGGTGCTCTGGAAGTCTAACACGGCGTGATCTTGTCCAAAAAGCCGCTGCTGAGCTCCAGCTGGAAGTGCAAAAAGAACCGGGCTTGTTAAAAAAAAGAACCGGGCGGCCCGTTAAAATTGCTTAGCCAGGGCTCTGGAAGCCTAACCAGGCGTGATCTTGTCCAAAAAGCCGCTCGTGAGCTCCAGCTGGAAGTGTAAAAAGAACCGGGCTGGTTAAAAAAAAAGAACCGGGCGGCCCGGTAAAATTGCTTAGCCGGGGCTCTGGAAGCCTAACACGGCGTGATCTTGTCCAAAAAGCCGCTCGTGAGCTCCAGCTGGAAGTGTAAAAAGAACCGGGCTGGTTCAAAAAAAGAACCGGGCGGCCCGGTAGAATTGCTTAGCCGAGGTCCTGGAAGCCTAACCCGGCGTGATCTTGCGCAAAAAGCCGCTGCTGAGCTCCAGCTGGAAGTGTAAAAAGAACCGGGCTGGTTCAAAAAAAGAACCGGGCGGCCCGGTAAAATTGCTTAGCCGGGGTCCTGGAAGCCTAACGCGGCGTGATCTTGCCCGAAAGTCGGCCTCTATACTTCCATATTAGGTACCAGGCGCTCAGAGCCAACTTGGCAAAAATTTTCTAAGTGCCCACGGCTCTGCGGGGATTGTGCGTCCGACCCGTGCCGGTTCTCCAGCCGGCCTAAAATAACGCAAAACCAGCCTCTCCCCCTGGAGCTCACAGCCAAAGGCGAAACTTTTCTAAGTGCCTACGGCTCTGCGGGCTTTTGAGTCCGCCCCGCGCCGGTTCGTCGGTCGGCCTCAAAAAGCAAAAAATCAGCCTCTCTCCCTGGAGCTCGACTCGAGTTGATTATTATACATGAAGAAATAACCAATTTCATCGTTTGGTTTATGTTTTACACGCGTTTTAAATTTTATTGCCGAAATCGCTTTTTCTCGCCGAGATAAGCACGTTTTCTGAAATGCCGCTCTCCCGTCACTCTGGTTAAAGTGTTATGAAAAAAAAGGCTGTTGGGGGCTAGGGAGTATCGAGTTGATCATTATACATGAAGAAATAACCAATTTCATCGTTTGGTTTATGTTTTACACGCGTTTTAAATTTTATTGCCGAAATCGCTTTTTCTCGCCGAGATAAGCACGTTTTCTGAAATGCCGCTCTCCCGTCACTCTGGTTAAAGTGTTATGAAAAAAAAGGCTGTTGGGGGCTAGGGAGTATCGAGTTGATCATTATACATGAAGAAATAACCAATTTCATCGTTTGGTTTATGTTTTACACGCGTTTTAAATTTTATTGCCGAAATCGCTTTTTCTCGCCGAGATAAGCACGTTTTCTGAAATGCCGCTCTCCCGTCACTCTGGTTAAAGTGTTATGAAAAAAAAGGCTGTTGGGGGCTAGGGAGTATCGAGTTGATCATTATACATGAAGAAATAACCAATTTCATCGTTTGGTTTATGTTTTACACGCGTTTTAAATTTTATTGCCGAAATCGCTTTTTCTCGCCGAGATAAGCACGTTTTCTGAAATGCCGCTCTCCCGTCACTCTGGTTAAAGTGTTATGAAAAAAAAGGCTGTTGGGGGCTAGGGAGTATCGAGTTGATCATTATACACGAAGAAATAACCAATTTCATCGTTTGGTTTATGTTTTACACGCGTTTTAAATTTTATTGCCGAAATCGCTTTTTCTCGCCGAGATAAGCACGTTTTCTGAAATGCCGCTCTCCCGTCACTCTGGTTAAAGTGTTATGAAAAAAAAGGCTGTTGGGGGCTAGGGAGTATCGAGTTGATCATTATACATGAAGAAATAACCAATTGCATTGTTTGGTTTATGTTTTACACGCGTTTTAAATTTTATTGCCGAAATCGCTTTTTCTCGCCGAGATAAGCACGTTTTCTGAAATGCCGCTCTCCCGTCACTCTGGTTAAAGTGTTATGAAAAAAAAGGCTGTTGGGGGCTAGGGAGTATCGAGTTGATCATTATACATGAAGAAATAACCAATTTCATCGTTTGGTTTATGTTTTACACGCGTTTTAAATTTTATTGCCGAAATCGCTTTTTCTCGCCGAGATAAGCACGTTTTCTGAAATGCCGCTCTCCCGTCACTCTGGTTAAAGTGTTATGAAAAAAAAGGCTGTTGGGGGCTAGGGAGTATCGAGTTGATCATTATACATGAAGAAATAACCAATTTCATCGTTTGGTTTATGTTTTACACGCGTTTTAAATTTTATTGCCGAAATCGCTTTTTCTCGCCGAGATAAGCACGTTTTCTGAAATGCCGCTCTCCCGTCACTCTGGTTAAAGTGTTATGAAAAAAAAGGCTGTTGGGGGCTAGGGAGTATCGAGTTGATCATTATACATGAAGAAATAACCAATTTCATCGTTTGGTTTATGTTTTACACGCGTTTTAAATTTTATTGCCGAAATCGCTTTTTCTCGCCGAGATAAGCACGTTTTCTGAAATGCCGCTCTCCCGTCACTCTGGTTAAAGTGTTATGAAAAAAAAGGCTGTTGGGGGCTAGGGAGTATCGAGTTGATCATTATACATGAAGAAATAACCAATTTCATCGTTTGGTTTATGTTTTACACGCGTTTTAAATTTAATTGCCGAAATCGCTTTTTCTCGCCGAGATAAGCACGTTTTCTGAAACGCCACTCTCCCGTCACTCTGGTTAAAGTGTTATGAAAAAAAAGGCTGTTGGGGGCTAGGGAGTATCGAGTTGATCATTATACATGAAGAAATAACCAATTTCATCGTTTGGTTTATGTTTTACACGCGTTTTAAATTTTATTGCCGAAATCGCTTTTTCTCGCCGAGATAAGCACGTTTTCTGAAATGCCGCTATCCCGTCACTCTGGTTAAAGTGTTATGAAAAAAAAGGCTGTTGGGGGCTAGGGAGTATCGAGTTGATCATTATACATGAAGAAATAACCAATTTCATCGTTTGGTTTATGTTTTACACGCGTTTTAAATTTTATTGCCCAAATCGCTTTTTCTCGCCGAGATAAGCACGTTTTCTGAAATGCCGCTCTCCCGTCACTCTGGTTAAAGTATTATGAAAAAAAAGGCTGTTGGGGGCTAGGGAGTATCGAGTTGATCATTATACATGAAGAAATAACCAATTTCATCGTTTGGTTTATGTTTTACACGCGTTTTAAATTTTATTGCCGAAATCGCTTTTTCTCGCCGAGATAAGCACGTTTTCTGAAATGCCGCTCTCCCGTCACTCTGGTTAAAGTGTTATGAAAAAAAAGGCTGTTGGGGGCTAGGGAGTATCGAGTTGATCATTATACATGAAGAAATAACCAATTTCATCGTTTGGTTTATGTTTTACACGCGTTTTAAATTTAATTGCCGAAATCGCTTTTTCTCGCCGAGATAAGCACGTTTTCTGAAACGCCACTCTCCCGTCACTCTGGTTAAAGTGTTATGAAAAAAAAGGCTGTTGGGGGCTAGGGAGTATCGAGTTGATCATTATACATGAAGAAATAACCAATTTCATCGTTTGGTTTATGTTTTACACGCGTTTTAAATTTTATTGCCGAAATCGCTTTTTCTCGCCGAGATAAGCACGTTTTCTGAAATGCCGCTAGCCCGTCACTCTGGTTAAAGTGTTATGAAAAAAAAGGCTGTTGGGGGCTAGGGAGTATCGAGTTGATCATTATACATGAAGAAATAACCAATTTCATCGTTTGGTTTATGTTTTACACGCGTTTTAAATTTTATTGCCGAAATCGCTTTTTCTCGCCGAGATAAGCACGTTTTCTGAAATGCCGCTCTCCCGTCACTCTGGTTAAAGTATTATGAAAAAAAAGGCTGTTGGGGGCTAGGGAGTATCGAGTTGATCATTATACATGAAGAAATAACCAATTTCATCGTTTGGTTTATGTTTTACACGCGTTTTAAATTTTATTGCCGAAATCGCTTTTTCTCGCCGAGATAAGCACGTTTTCTGAAATGCCGCTCTCCCGTCACTCTGGTTAAAGTGTTATGAAAAAAAAGGCTGTTGGGGGCTAGGGAGTATCGAGTTGATCATTATACATGAAGAAATAACCAATTTCATCGTTTGGTTTATGTTTTGCACGCGTTTTAAATTTTATTGCCGAAATCGCTTTTTCTCGCCGAGATAAGCACGTTTTCTGAAATGCCGCTCTCCCGTCACTCTGGTTAAAGTGTTATGAAAAAAAAGGCTGTTGGGGGCTAGGGAGTATCGAGTTGATCATTATACATGAAGAAATAACCAATTTCATCGTTTGGTTTATGTTTTACACGCGTTTTAAATTTTATTGCCGAAATCGCTTTTTCTCGCCGAGATAAGCACGTTTTCTGAAATGCCGCTCTCCCGTCACTCTGGTTAAAGTGTTATGAAAAAAAAGGCTGTTGGGGGCTAGGGAGTATCGAGTTGATCATTATACATGAAGAAATAACCAATTTCATCGTTTGGTTTATGTTTTACACGCGTTTTAAATTTTATTGCCGAAATCGCTTTTTCTCGCCGAGATAAGCACGTTTTCTGAAATGCCGCTCTCCCGTCACTCTGGTTAAAGTGTTATGAAAAAAAGGCTGTTGGGGGCTAGGGAGTATCGAGTTGATCATTATACATGAAGAAATAACCAATTTCATCGTTTGGTTTATGTTTTACACGCGTTTTAAATTTTATTGCCGAAATCGCTTTTTCTCGCCGAGATAAGCACGTTTTCTGAAATGCCGCTCTCCCGTCACTCTGGTTAAAGTGTTATGAAAAAAAAGGCTGTTGGGGGCTAGGGAGTATCGAGTTGATCATTATACATGAAGAAATAACCAATTTCATCGTTTGGTTTATGTTTTACACGCGTTTTAAATTTAATTGCCGAAATCGCTTTTTCTCGCCGAGATAAGCACGTTTTCTGAAACGCCACTCTCCCGTCACTCTGGTTAAAGTGTTATGAAAAAAAAGGCTGTTGGGGGCTAGGGAGTATCGAGTTGATCATTATACATGAAGAAATAACCAATTTCATCGTTTGGTTTATGTTTTACACGCGTTTTAAATTTTATTGCCGAAATCGCTTTTTCTCGCCGAGATAAGCACGTTTTCTGAAATGCCGCTATCCCGTCACTCTGGTTAAAGTGTTATGAAAAAAAAGGCTGTTGGGGGCTAGGGAGTATCGAGTTGATCATTATACATGAAGAAATAACCAATTTCATCGTTTGGTTTATGTTTTACACGCGTTTTAAATTTTATTGCCGAAATCGCTTTTTCTCGCCGAGATAAGCACGTTTTCTGAAACGCCACTCTCCCGTCACTCTGGTTAAAGTGTTATGAAAAAAAAGGCTGTTGGGGGCTAGGGAGTATCGAGTTGATCATTATACATGAAGAAATAACCAATTTCATCGTTTGGTTTATGTTTTACACGCGTTTTAAATTTTATTGCCGAAATCGCTTTTTCTCGCCGAGATAAGCACGTTTTCTGAAATGCCGCTATCCCGTCACTCTGGTTAAAGTGTTATGAAAAAAAAGGCTGTTGGGGGCTAGGGAGTATCGAGTTGATCATTATACATGAAGAAATAACCAATTTCATCGTTTGGTTTATGTTTTACACGCGTTTTAAATTTTATTGCCGAAATCGCTTTTTCTCGCCGAGATAAGCACGTTTTCTGAAATGCCGCTCTCCCGTCACTCTGGTTAAAGTATTATGAAAAAAAAGGCTGTTGGGGGCTAGGGAGTATCGAGTTGATCATTATACATGAAGAAATAACCAATTTCATCGTTTGGTTTATGTTTTACACGCGTTTTAAATTTTATTGCCGAAATCGCTTTTTCTCGCCGAGATAAGCACGTTTTCTGAAATGCCGCTCTCCCGTCACTCTGGTTAAAGTGTTATGAAAAAAAAGGCTGTTGGGGGCTAGGGAGTATCGAGTTGATCATTATACATGAAGAAATAACCAATTTCATCGTTTGGTTTATGTTTTACACGCGTTTTAAATTTTATTGCCGAAATCGCTTTTTCTCGCCGAGATAAGCACGTTTTCTGAAATGCTGCTCTCCCGTCACTCTGGTTAAAGTGTTATGAAAAAAAAAGGCTGTTGGGGGCTAGGGAGTATCGAGTTGATCATTATACATGAAGAAATAACCAATTTCATCGTTTGGTTTATGTTTTACACGCGTTTTAAATTTTATTGCCGAAATCGCTTTTTCTCGCCGAGATAAGCACGTTTTCTGAAATGCCGCTCTCCCGTCACTCTGGTTAAAGTGTTATGAAAAAAAAGGCTGTTGGGGGCTAGGGAGTATCGAGTTGATCATTATACATGAAGAAATAACCAATTTCATCGTTTGGTTTATGTTTTACACGCGTTTTAAATTTTATTGCCGAAATCGCTTTTTCTCGCCGAGATAAGCACGTTTTCTGAAATGCCACTCTCCCGTCACTCTGGTTAAAGTGTTATGAAAAAAAAGGCTGTTGGGGGCTAGGGAGTATCGAGTTGATCATTATACATGAAGAAATAACCAATTTCATCGTTTGGTTTATGTTTTACACGCGTTTTAAATTTTATTGCCGAAATCGCTTTTTCTCGCCGAGATAAGCACGTTTTCTGAAATGCCACTCTCCCGTCACTCTGGTTAAAGTGTTATGAAAAAAAAGGCTGTTGGGGGCTAGGGAGTATCGAGTTGATCATTATACATGAAGAAATAACCAATTTCATCGTTTGGTTTATGTTTTACACGCGTTTTAAATTTTATTGCCGAAATCGCTTTTTCTCGCCGAGATAAGCACGTTTTCTGAAATGCCGCTATCCCGTCACTCTGGTTAAAGTGTTATGAAAAAAAAGGCTGTTGGGGGCTAGGGAGTATCGAGTTGATCATTATACATGAAGAAATAACCAATTTCATCGTTTGGTTTATGTTTTACACGCGTTTTAAATTTTATTGCCGAAATCGCTTTTTCTCGCCGAGATAAGCACGTTTTCTGAAATGCCACTCTCCCGTCACTCTGGTTAAAGTGTTATGAAAAAAAAGGCTGTTGGGGGCTAGGGAGTATCGAGTTGATCATTATACATGAAGAAATAACCAATTTCATCGTTTGGTTTATGTTTTACACGCGTTTTAAATTTTATTGCCGAAATCGCTTTTTCTCGCCGAGATAAGCACGTTTTCTGAAATGCCGCTATCCCGTCACTCTGGTTAAAGTGTTATGAAAAAAAAGGCTGTTGGGGGCTAGGGAGTATCGAGTTGATCATTATACATGAAGAAATAACCAATTTCATCGTTTGGTTTATGTTTTACACGCGTTTTAAATTTTATTGCCGAAATCGCTTTTTCTCGCCGAGATAAGCACGTTTTCTGAAATGCCACTCTCCCGTCACTCTGGTTAAAGTGTTATGAAAAAAAAGGCTGTTGGGGGCTAGGGAGTATCGAGTTGATCATTATACATGAAGAAATAACCAATTTCATCGTTTGGTTTATGTTTTACACGCGTTTTAAATTTTATTGCCGAAATCGCTTTTTCTCGCCGAGATAAGCACGTTTTCTGAAATGCCGCTATCCCGTCACTCTGGTTAAAGTGTTATGAAAAAAAAGGCTGTTGGGGGCTAGGGAGTATCGAGTTGATCATTATACATGAAGAAATAACCAATTTCATCGTTTGGTTTATGTTTTACACGCGTTTTAAATTTTATTGCCGAAATCGCTTTTTCTCGCCGAGATAAGCACGTTTTCTGAAATGCCACTCTCCTGTCACTCTGGTTAAAGTGTTATGAAAAAAAAGGCTGTTGGGGGCTAGGGAGTATCGAGTTGATCATTATACATGAAGAAATAACCAATTTCATCGTTTGGTTTATGTTTTACACGCGTTTTAAATTTTATTGCCGAAATCGCTTTTTCTCGCCGAGATAAGCACGTTTTCTGAAATGCCGCTCTCCCGTCACTCTGGTTAAAGTGTTATGAAAAAAAAGGCTGTTGGGGGCTAGGGAGTATCGAGTTGATCATTATACATGAAGAAATAACCAATTTCATCGTTTGGTTTATGTTTTACACGCGTTTTAAATTTTATTGCCGAAATCGCTTTTTCTCGCCGAGATAAGCACGTTTTCTGAAATGCCGCTCTCCCGTCACTCTGGTTAAAGTGTTATGAAAAAAAAGGCTGTTGGGGGCTAGGGAGTATCGAGTTGATCATTATACATGAAGAAATAACCAATTTCATCGTTTGGTTTATGTTTTACACGCGTTTTAAATTTTATTGCCGAAATCGCTTTTTCTCGCCGAGATAAGCACGTTTTCTGAAATGCCGCTCTCCCGTCACTCTGGTTAAAGTGTTATGAAAAAAAAGGCTGTTGGGGGCTAGGGAGTATCGAGTTGATCATTATACATGAAGAAATAACCAATTTCATCGTTTGGTTTATGTTTTACACGCGTTTTAAATTTTATTGCCGAAATCGCTTTTTCTCGCCGAGATAAGCACGTTTTCTGAAATGCCGCTCTCCCGTCACTCTGGTTAAAGTGTTATGAAAAAAAAGGCTGTTGGGGGCTAGGGAGTATCGAGTTGATCATTATACATGAAGAAATAACCAATTTCATCGTTTGGTTTATGTTTTACACGCGTTTTAAATTTTATTGCCGAAATCGCTTTTTCTCGCCGAGATAAGCACGTTTTCTGAAATGCCGCTCTCCCGTCACTCTGGTTAAAGTGTTATGAAAAAAAAGGCTGTTGGGGGCTAGGGAGTATCGAGTTGATCATTATACATGAAGAAATAACCAATTTCATCGTTTGGTTTATGTTTTACACGCGTTTTAAATTTTATTGCCGAAATCGCTTTTTCTCGCCGAGATAAGCACGTTTTCTGAAATGCCGCTCTCCCGTCACTCTGGTTAAAGTGTTATGAAAAAAAAGGCTGTTGGGGGCTAGGGAGTATCGAGTTGATCATTATACATGAAGAAATAACCAATTTCATCGTTTGGTTTATGTTTTACACGCGTTTTAAATTTTATTGCCGAAATCGCTTTTTCTCGCCGAGATAAGCACGTTTTCTGAAATGCCGCTCTCCCGTCACTCTGGTTAAAGTGTTATGAAAAAAAAGGCTGTTGGGGGCTAGGGAGTATCGAGTTGATCATTATACATGAAGAAATAACCAATTTCATCGTTTGGTTTATGTTTTACACGCGTTTTAAATTTTATTGCCGAAATCGCTTTTTCTCGCCGAGATAAGCACGTTTTCTGAAATGCCGCTCTCCCGTCACTCTGGTTAAAGTGTTATGAAAAAAAAGGCTGTTGGGGGCTAGGGAGTATCGAGTTGATCATTATACATGAAGAAATAACCAATTTCATCGTTTGGTTTATGTTTTACACGCGTTTTAAATTTTATTGCCGAAATCGCTTTTTCTCGCCGAGATAAGCACGTTTTCTGAAATGCCGCTCTCCCGTCACTCTGGTTAAAGTGTTATGAAAAAAAAGGCTGTTGGGGGCTAGGGAGTATCGAGTTGATCATTATACATGAAGAAATAACCAATTTCATCGTTTGGTTTATGTTTTACACGCGTTTTAAATTTTATTGCCGAAATCGCTTTTTCTCGCCGAGATAAGCACGTTTTCTGAAATGCCGCTCTCCCGTCACTCTGGTTAAAGTGTTATGAAAAAAAAGGCTGTTGGGGGCTAGGGAGTATCGAGTTGATCATTATACATGAAGAAATAACCAATTTCATCGTTTGGTTTATGTTTTACACGCGTTTTAAATTTTATTGCCGAAATCGCTTTTTCTCGCCGAGATAAGCACGTTTTCTGAAATGCCGCTCTCCCGTCACTCTGGTTAAAGTGTTATGAAAAAAAAGGCTGTTGGGGGCTAGGGAGTATCGAGTTGATCATTATACATGAAGAAATAACCAATTTCATCGTTTGGTTTATGTTTTACACGCGTTTTAAATTTTATTGCCGAAATCGCTTTTTCTCGCCGAGATAAGCACGTTTTCTGAAATGCCGCTCTCCCGTCACTCTGGTTAAAGTGTTATGAAAAAAAAGGCTGTTGGGGGCTAGGGAGTATCGAGTTGATCATTATACATGAAGAAATAACCAATTTCATCGTTTGGTTTATGTTTTACACGCGTTTTAAATTTTATTGCCGAAATCGCTTTTTCTCGCCGAGATAAGCACGTTTTCTGAAATGCCGCTCTCCCGTCACTCTGGTTAAAGTGTTATGAAAAAAAAGGCTGTTGGGGGCTAGGGAGTATCGAGTTGATCATTATACATGAAGAAATAACCAATTTCATCGTTTGGTTTATGTTTTACACGCGTTTTAAATTTTATTGCCGAAATCGCTTTTTCTCGCCGAGATAAGCACGTTTTCTGAAATGCCGCTCTCCCGTCACTCTGGTTAAAGTGTTATGAAAAAAAAGGCTGTTGGGGGCTAGGGAGTATCGAGTTGATCATTATACATGAAGAAATAACCAATTTCATCGTTTGGTTTATGTTTTACACGCGTTTTAAATTTTATTGCCGAAATCGCTTTTTCTCGCCGAGATAAGCACGTTTTCTGAAATGCCGCTCTCCCGTCACTCTGGTTAAAGTGTTATGAAAAAAAAGGCTGTTGGGGGCTAGGGAGTATCGAGTTGATCATTATACATGAAGAAATAACCAATTTCATCGTTTGGTTTATGTTTTACACGCGTTTTAAATTTTATTGCCGAAATCGCTTTTTCTCGCCGAGATAAGCACGTTTTCTGAAATGCCGCTCTCCCGTCACTCTGGTTAAAGTGTTATGAAAAAAAAGGCTGTTGGGGGCTAGGGAGTATCGAGTTGATCATTATACATGAAGAAATAACCAATTTCATCGTTTGGTTTATGTTTTACACGCGTTTTAAATTTTATTGCCGAAATCGCTTTTTCTCGCCGAGATAAGCACGTTTTCTGAAATGCCGCTCTCCCGTCACTCTGGTTAAAGTGTTATGAAAAAAAAGGCTGTTGGGGGCTAGGGAGTATCGAGTTGATCATTATACATGAAGAAATAACCAATTTCATCGTTTGGTTTATGTTTTACACGCGTTTTAAATTTTATTGCCGAAATCGCTTTTTCTCGCCGAGATAAGCACGTTTTCTGAAATGCCGCTCTCCCGTCACTCTGGTTAAAGTGTTATGAAAAAAAAGGCTGTTGGGGGCTAGGGAGTATCGAGTTGATCATTATACATGAAGAAATAACCAATTTCATCGTTTGGTTTATGTTTTACACGCGTTTTAAATTTTATTGCCGAAATCGCTTTTTCTCGCCGAGATAAGCACGTTTTCTGAAATGCCGCTCTCCCGTCACTCTGGTTAAAGTGTTATGAAAAAAAAGGCTGTTGGGGGCTAGGGAGTATCGAGTTGATCATTATACATGAAGAAATAACCAATTTCATCGTTTGGTTTATGTTTTACACGCGTTTTAAATTTTATTGCCGAAATCGCTTTTTCTCGCCGAGATAAGCACGTTTTCTGAAATGCCGCTCTCCCGTCACTCTGGTTAAAGTGTTATGAAAAAAAAGGCTGTTGGGGGCTAGGGAGTATCGAGTTGATCATTATACATGAAGAAATAACCAATTTCATCGTTTGGTTTATGTTTTACACGCGTTTTAAATTTTATTGCCGAAATCGCTTTTTCTCGCCGAGATAAGCACGTTTTCTGAAATGCCGCTCTCCCGTCACTCTGGTTAAAGTGTTATGAAAAAAAAGGCTGTTGGGGGCTAGGGAGTATCGAGTTGATCATTATACATGAAGAAATAACCAATTTCATCGTTTGGTTTATGTTTTACACGCGTTTTAAATTTTATTGCCGAAATCGCTTTTTCTCGCCGAGATAAGCACGTTTTCTGAAATGCCGCTCTCCCGTCACTCTGGTTAAAGTGTTATGAAAAAAAAGGCTGTTGGGGGCTAGGGAGTATCGAGTTGATCATTATACATGAAGAAATAACCAATTTCATCGTTTGGTTTATGTTTTACACGCGTTTTAAATTTTATTGCCGAAATCGCTTTTTCTCGCCGAGATAAGCACGTTTTCTGAAATGCCGCTCTCCCGTCACTCTGGTTAAAGTGTTATGAAAAAAAAGGCTGTTGGGGGCTAGGGAGTATCGAGTTGATCATTATACATGAAGAAATAACCAATTTCATCGTTTGGTTTATGTTTTACACGCGTTTTAAATTTTATTGCCGAAATCGCTTTTTCTCGCCGAGATAAGCACGTTTTCTGAAATGCCGCTCTCCCGTCACTCTGGTTAAAGTGTTATGAAAAAAAAGGCTGTTGGGGGCTAGGGAGTATCGAGTTGATCATTATACATGAAGAAATAACCAATTTCATCGTTTGGTTTATGTTTTACACGCGTTTTAAATTTTATTGCCGAAATCGCTTTTTCTCGCCGAGATAAGCACGTTTTCTGAAATGCCGCTCTCCCGTCACTCTGGTTAAAGTGTTATGAAAAAAAAGGCTGTTGGGGGCTAGGGAGTATCGAGTTGATCATTATACATGAAGAAATAACCAATTTCATCGTTTGGTTTATGTTTTACACGCGTTTTAAATTTTATTGCCGAAATCGCTTTTTCTCGCCGAGATAAGCACGTTTTCTGAAATGCCGCTCTCCCGTCACTCTGGTTAAAGTGTTATGAAAAAAAAGGCTGTTGGGGGCTAGGGAGTATCGAGTTGATCATTATACATGAAGAAATAACCAATTTCATCGTTTGGTTTATGTTTTACACGCGTTTTAAATTTTATTGCCGAAATCGCTTTTTCTCGCCGAGATAAGCACGTTTTCTGAAATGCCGCTCTCCCGTCACTCTGGTTAAAGTGTTATGAAAAAAAAGGCTGTTGGGGGCTAGGGAGTATCGAGTTGATCATTATACATGAAGAAATAACCAATTTCATCGTTTGGTTTATGTTTTACACGCGTTTTAAATTTTATTGCCGAAATCGCTTTTTCTCGCCGAGATAAGCACGTTTTCTGAAATGCCGCTCTCCCGTCACTCTGGTTAAAGTGTTATGAAAAAAAAGGCTGTTGGGGGCTAGGGAGTATCGAGTTGATCATTATACATGAAGAAATAACCAATTTCATCGTTTGGTTTATGTTTTACACGCGTTTTAAATTTTATTGCCGAAATCGCTTTTTCTCGCCGAGATAAGCACGTTTTCTGAAATGCCGCTCTCCCGTCACTCTGGTTAAAGTGTTATGAAAAAAAAGGCTGTTGGGGGCTAGGGAGTATCGAGTTGATCATTATACATGAAGAAATAACCAATTTCATCGTTTGGTTTATGTTTTACACGCGTTTTAAATTTTATTGCCGAAATCGCTTTTTCTCGCCGAGATAAGCACGTTTTCTGAAATGCCGCTCTCCCGTCACTCTGGTTAAAGTGTTATGAAAAAAAAGGCTGTTGGGGGCTAGGGAGTATCGAGTTGATCATTATACATGAAGAAATAACCAATTTCATCGTTTGGTTTATGTTTTACACGCGTTTTAAATTTTATTGCCGAAATCGCTTTTTCTCGCCGAGATAAGCACGTTTTCTGAAATGCCGCTCTCCCGTCACTCTGGTTAAAGTGTTATGAAAAAAAAGGCTGTTGGGGGCTAGGGAGTATCGAGTTGATCATTATACATGAAGAAATAACCAATTTCATCGTTTGGTTTATGTTTTACACGCGTTTTAAATTTTATTGCCGAAATCGCTTTTTCTCGCCGAGATAAGCACGTTTTCTGAAATGCCGCTCTCCCGTCACTCTGGTTAAAGTGTTATGAAAAAAAAGGCTGTTGGGGGCTAGGGAGTATCGAGTTGATCATTATACATGAAGAAATAACCAATTTCATCGTTTGGTTTATGTTTTACACGCGTTTTAAATTTTATTGCCGAAATCGCTTTTTCTCGCCGAGATAAGCACGTTTTCTGAAATGCCGCTCTCCCGTCACTCTGGTTAAAGTGTTATGAAAAAAAAGGCTGTTGGGGGCTAGGGAGTATCGAGTTGATCATTATACATGAAGAAATAACCAATTTCATCGTTTGGTTTATGTTTTACACGCGTTTTAAATTTTATTGCCGAAATCGCTTTTTCTCGCCGAGATAAGCACGTTTTCTGAAATGCCGCTCTCCCGTCACTCTGGTTAAAGTGTTATGAAAAAAAAGGCTGTTGGGGGCTAGGGAGTATCGAGTTGATCATTATACATGAAGAAATAACCAATTTCATCGTTTGGTTTATGTTTTACACGCGTTTTAAATTTTATTGCCGAAATCGCTTTTTCTCGCCGAGATAAGCACGTTTTCTGAAATGCCGCTCTCCCGTCACTCTGGTTAAAGTGTTATGAAAAAAAAGGCTGTTGGGGGCTAGGGAGTATCGAGTTGATCATTATACATGAAGAAATAACCAATTTCATCGTTTGGTTTATGTTTTACACGCGTTTTAAATTTTATTGCCGAAATCGCTTTTTCTCGCCGAGATAAGCACGTTTTCTGAAATGCCGCTCTCCCGTCACTCTGGTTAAAGTGTTATGAAAAAAAAGGCTGTTGGGGGCTAGGGAGTATCGAGTTGATCATTATACATGAAGAAATAACCAATTTCATCGTTTGGTTTATGTTTTACACGCGTTTTAAATTTTATTGCCGAAATCGCTTTTTCTCGCCGAGATAAGCACGTTTTCTGAAATGCCGCTCTCCCGTCACTCTGGTTAAAGTGTTATGAAAAAAAAGGCTGTTGGGGGCTAGGGAGTATCGAGTTGATCATTATACATGAAGAAATAACCAATTTCATCGTTTGGTTTATGTTTTACACGCGTTTTAAATTTTATTGCCGAAATCGCTTTTTCTCGCCGAGATAAGCACGTTTTCTGAAATGCCGCTCTCCCGTCACTCTGGTTAAAGTGTTATGAAAAAAAAGGCTGTTGGGGGCTAGGGAGTATCGAGTTGATCATTATACATGAAGAAATAACCAATTTCATCGTTTGGTTTATGTTTTACACGCGTTTTAAATTTTATTGCCGAAATCGCTTTTTCTCGCCGAGATAAGCACGTTTTCTGAAATGCCGCTCTCCCGTCACTCTGGTTAAAGTGTTATGAAAAAAAAGGCTGTTGGGGGCTAGGGAGTATCGAGTTGATCATTATACATGAAGAAATAACCAATTTCATCGTTTGGTTTATGTTTTACACGCGTTTTAAATTTTATTGCCGAAATCGCTTTTTCTCGCCGAGATAAGCACGTTTTCTGAAATGCCGCTCTCCCGTCACTCTGGTTAAAGTGTTATGAAAAAAAAGGCTGTTGGGGGCTAGGGAGTATCGAGTTGATCATTATACATGAAGAAATAACCAATTTCATCGTTTGGTTTATGTTTTACACGCGTTTTAAATTTTATTGCCGAAATCGCTTTTTCTCGCCGAGATAAGCACGTTTTCTGAAATGCCGCTCTCCCGTCACTCTGGTTAAAGTGTTATGAAAAAAAAGGCTGTTGGGGGCTAGGGAGTATCGAGTTGATCATTATACATGAAGAAATAACCAATTTCATCGTTTGGTTTATGTTTTACACGCGTTTTAAATTTTATTGCCGAAATCGCTTTTTCTCGCCGAGATAAGCACGTTTTCTGAAATGCCGCTCTCCCGTCACTCTGGTTAAAGTGTTATGAAAAAAAAGGCTGTTGGGGGCTAGGGAGTATCGAGTTGATCATTATACATGAAGAAATAACCAATTTCATCGTTTGGTTTATGTTTTACACGCGTTTTAAATTTTATTGCCGAAATCGCTTTTTCTCGCCGAGATAAGCACGTTTTCTGAAATGCCGCTCTCCCGTCACTCTGGTTAAAGTGTTATGAAAAAAAAGGCTGTTGGGGGCTAGGGAGTGGAGTATCGAGTTGATCATTATACATGAAGAAATAACCAATTTCATCGTTTGGTTTATGTTTTACACGCGTTTTAAATTTATTGCCGAAATCGCTTTTTCTCGCCGAGATAAGCACGTTTTCTGAAATGCCGCTCTCCCGTCACTCTGGTTAAAGTGTTATGAAAAAAAAAGGCTGTTGGGGGCTAGGGAGTATCGAGTTGATCATTATACATGAAGAAATAACCAATTTCATCGTTTGGTTTATGTTTTACACGCGTTTTAAATTTTATTGCCGAAATCGCTTTTTCTCGCCGAGATAAGCACGTTTTCTGAAATGCCGCTCTCCCGTCACTCTGGTTAAAGTGTTATGAAAAAAAAGGCTGTTGGGGGCTAGGGAGTATCGAGTTGATCATTATACATGAAGAAATAACCAATTTCATCGTTTGGTTTATGTTTTACACGCGTTTTAAATTTTATTGCCGAAATCGCTTTTTCTCGCCGAGATAAGCACGTTTTCTGAAATGCCGCTCTCCCGTCACTCTGGTTAAAGTGTTATGAAAAAAAAGGCTGTTGGGGGCTAGGGAGTATCGAGTTGATCATTATACATGAAGAAATAACCAATTTCATCGTTTGGTTTATGTTTTACACGCGTTTTAAATTTTATTGCCGAAATCGCTTTTTCTCGCCGAGATAAGCACGTTTTCTGAAATGCCGCTCTCCCGTCACTCTGGTTAAAGTGTTATGAAAAAAAAGGCTGTTGGGGGCTAGGGAGTATCGAGTTGATCATTATACATGAAGAAATAACCAATTTCATCGTTTGGTTTATGTTTTACACGCGTTTTAAATTTTATTGCCGAAATCGCTTTTTCTCGCCGAGATAAGCACGTTTTCTGAAATGCCGCTCTCCCGTCACTCTGGTTAAAGTGTTATGAAAAAAAAGGCTGTTGGGGGCTAGGGAGTATCGAGTTGATCATTATACATGAAGAAATAACCAATTTCATCGTTTGGTTTATGTTTTACACGCGTTTTAAATTTTATTGCCGAAATCGCTTTTTCTCGCCGAGATAAGCACGTTTTCTGAAATGCCGCTCTCCCCGTCACTCTGGTTAAAGTGTTATGAAAAAAAAGGCTGTTGGGGGCTAGGGAGTATCGAGTTGATCATTATACATGAAGAAATAACCAATTTCATCGTTTGGTTTATGTTTTACACGCGTTTTAAATGTTATTGCCGAAATCGCTTTTTCTCGCCGAGATAAGCACGTTTTCTGAAATGCCGCTCTCCCGTCACTCTGGTTAAAGTGTTATGAAAAAAAAGGCTGTTGGGGGCTAGGGAGTATCGAGTTGATCATTATACATGAAGAAATAACCAATTTCATCGTTTGGTTTATGTTTTACACGCGTTTTAAATTTTATTGCCGAAATCGCTTTTTCTCGCCGAGATAAGCACGTTTTCTGAAATGCCGCTCTCCCGTCACTCTGGTTAAAGTGTTATGAAAAAAAAGGCTGTTGGGGGCTAGGGAGTATCGAGTTGATCATTATACATGAAGAAATAACCAATTTCATCGTTTGGTTTATGTTTTACACGCGTTTTAAATTTTATTGCCGAAATCGCTTTTTCTCGCCGAGATAAGCACGTTTTCTGAAATGCCGCTCTCCCGTCACTCTGGTTAAAGTGTTATGAAAAAAAAGGCTGTTGGGGGCTAGGGAGTATCGAGTTGATCATTATACATGAAGAAATAACCAATTTCATCGTTTGGTTTATGTTTTACACGCGTTTTAAATGTTATTGCCGAAATCGCTTTTTCTCGCCGAGATAAGCACGTTTTCTGAAATGCCGCTCTCCCGTCACTCTGGTTAAAGTGTTATGAAAAAAAAGGCTGTTGGGGGCTAGGGAGTATCGAGTTGATCATTATACATGAAGAAATAACCAATTTCATCGTTTGGTTTATGTTTTACACGATGCTGAGCTCCAGCTGGAAGTGTAAAAAGAACCGGGCTGGTTAAAAAAAGAACCGGGCGACCCGGTAAAATTGCTTAGCCGGGGCTCTGGAAGCCTAACACGGCGTGATCTTGTCCAAAAAGCCGCTGCTGAGCTCCAGCTGGAAGTGTAAAAAGAACCGGGCTGGTTAAAAAAAAGAACCGGGTGGCCCGGTAAAATTGCTTAGCCGGGGCTCTGGAAGCCTAACCCGGTGTGATACTGTGCAAAAAGCCGCTGCTGAGCTCCAGCTGGAAGTGTAAAAAAAACCGGGCTGGTTAAAAAAAAGAACCGGGCGACCCTGTAAAATTGCTTAGCCGGGGCTCTGGAAGCCTAACACGGCGTGATCTTGTCCAAAAACCCGCTGCTGAGCTCCAGCTGGAAGTGTAAAAAGAACCGGGCTGGTTAAAAAAAAGAACCGGGCGGGCCGGTAAAATTGCTTAGCCGGGGCTCTGGAAGCCTAACACGGCGTGATCTTGTCCAAAAAGCCGCTCGTGAGCTCCAGCTGGAAGTGTAAAAAGAACCGGGCTGGTTCAAAAAAAGAACCGGGCGGCCCGGTAGAATTGCTTAGCCGAGGTCCTGGAAGCCTAACCCGGCGTGATCTTGCGCAAAAAGCCGCTGCTGAGCTCCAGCTGGAAGTGTAAAAAGAACCGGGCTGGTTCAAAAAAAGAACCGGGCGGCCCGGTAAAATTGCTTAGCCGGGGTCCTGGAAGCCTAACGCGGCGTGATCTTGCCCGAAAGTCGGCCTCTATACTTCCATATTAGGTACCCAGGCGCTCAGAGCCAACTTGGCAAAAATTTTCTAAGTGCCCACGGCTCTGCGGGGATTGTGCGTCCGACCCGCGCCGGTTCTCCAGCCGGCCTAAAATAACGCAAAACCAGCCTCTCCCCTGGAGCTCACAGCCAAAGGCGAAACTTTTCTAAGTGCCTACGGCTCTGCGGGCTTTTGAGTCCGCCCCGCGCCGGTTCGTCGGTCGGCCTCAAAAAGCGAAAAATCAGCCTCTCTCCCTGGAGCTCGACTCGAGTTGATCATTATACATGAAGAAATAACCAATTTCATCGTTTGGTTTATGTTTTACACGCGTTTTAAATTTTATTGCCGAAATCGCTTTTTCTCGCCGAGATAAGCACGTTTTCTGAAATGCCGCTCTCCCGTCACTCTGGTTAAAGTGTTATGAAAAAAAAGGCTGTTGTGGGCTAGGGAGTATCGAGTTGATCATTATACATGAAGAAATAACCAATTTCATCGTTTGGTTTATGTTTTACACGCGTTTTAAATTTTATTGCCGAAATCGCTTTTTCTCGCCGAGATAAGCACGTTTTCTGAAATGCCGCTCTCCCGTCACTCTGGTTAAAGTGTTATGAAAAAAAAGGCTGTTGGGGGCTAGGGAGTATCGAGTTGATCATTATACATGAAGAAATAACCAATTTCATCGTTTGGTTTATGTTTTACACGCGTTTTAAATTTTATTGCCGAAATCGCTTTTTCTCGCCGAGATAAGCACGTTTTCTGAAATGCCGCTCTCCCGTCACTCTGGTTAAAGTGTTATGAAAAAAAAGGCTGTTGGGGGCTAGGGAGTATCGAGTTGATCATTATACATGAAGAAATAACCAATTTCATCGTTTGGTTTATGTTTTACACGCGTTTTAAATTTTATTGCCGAAATCGCTTTTTCTCGCCGAGATAAGCACGTTTTCTGAAATGCCGCTCTCCCGTCACTCTGGTTAAAGTGTTATGAAAAAAAAAGGCTGTTGGGGGCTAGGGAGTATCGAGTTGATCATTATACATGAAGAAATAACCAATTTCATCGTTTGGTTTATGTTTTACACGCGTTTTAAATTTTATTGCCGAAATCGCTTTTTCTCGCCGAGATAAGCACGTTTTCTGAAATGCCGCTCTCCCGTCACTCTGGTTAAAGTGTTATGAAAAAAAAGGCTGTTGGGGGCTAGGGAGTATCGAGTTGATCATTATACATGAAGAAATAACCAATTTCATCGTTTGGTTTATGTTTTACACGCGTTTTAAATTTTATTGCCGAAATCGCTTTTTCTCGCCGAGATAAGCACGTTTTCTGAAATGCCGCTCTCCCGTCACTCTGGTTAAAGTGTTATGAAAAAAAAGGCTGTTGGGGGCTAGGGAGTATCGAGTTGATCATTATACATGAAGAAATAACCAATTTCATCGTTTGGTTTATGTTTTACACGCGTTTTAAATTTTATTGCCGAAATCGCTTTTTCTCGCCGAGATAAGCACGTTTTCTGAAATGCCGCTCTCCCGTCACTCTGGTTAAAGTGTTATGAAAAAAAAGGCTGTTGGGGGCTAGGGAGTATCGAGTTGATCATTATACATGAAGAAATAACCAATTTCATCGTTTGGTTTATGTTTTACACGCGTTTTAAATTTTATTGCCGAAATCGCTTTTTCTCGCCGAGATAAGCACGTTTTCTGAAATGCCGCTCTCCCGTCACTCTGGTTAAAGTGTTATGAAAAAAAAAGGCTGTTGGGGGCTAGGGAGTATCGAGTTGATCATTATACATGAAGAAATAACCAATTTCATCGTTTGGTTTATGTTTTACACGCGTTTTAAATTTTATTGCCGAAATCGCTTTTTCTCGCCGAGATAAGCACGTTTTCTGAAATGCCGCTCTCCCGTCACTCTGGTTAAAGTGTTATGAAAAAAAAGGCTGTTGGGGGCTAGGGAGTATCGAGTTGATCATTATACATGAAGAAATAACCAATTTCATCGTTTGGTTTATGTTTTACACGCGTTTTAAATTTTATTGCCGAAATCGCTTTTTCTCGCCGAGATAAGCACGTTTTCTGAAATGCCGCTCTCCCGTCACTCTGGTTAAAGTGTTATGAAAAAAAAGGCTGTTGGGGGCTAGGGAGTATCGAGTTGATCATTATACATGAAGAAATAACCAATTTCATCGTTTGGTTTATGTTTTACACGCGTTTTAAATTTTATTGCCGAAATCGCTTTTTCTCGCCGAGATAAGCACGTTTTCTGAAATGCCGCTCTCCCGTCACTCTGGTTAAAGTGTTATGAAAAAAAAGGCTGTTGGGGGCTAGGGAGTATCGAGTTGATCATTATACATGAAGAAATAACCAATTTCATCGTTTGGTTTATGTTTTACACGCGTTTTAAATTTTATTGCCGAAATCGCTTTTTCTCGCCGAGATAAGCACGTTTTCTGAAATGCCGCTCTCCCGTCACTCTGGTTAAAGTGTTATGAAAAAAAAGGCTGTTGGGGGCTAGGGAGTATCGAGTTGATCATTATACATGAAGAAATAACCAATTTCATCGTTTGGTTTATGTTTTACACGCGTTTTAAATTTTATTGCCGAAATCGCTTTTTCTCGCCGAGATAAGCACGTTTTCTGAAATGCCGCTCTCCCGTCACTCTGGTTAAAGTGTTATGAAAAAAAAGGCTGTTGGGGGCTAGGGAGTATCGAGTTGATCATTATACATGAAGAAATAACCAATTTCATCGTTTGGTTTATGTTTTACACGCGTTTTAAATTTTATTGCCGAAATCGCTTTTTCTCGCCGAGATAAGCACGTTTTCTGAAATGCCGCTCTCCCGTCACTCTGGTTAAAGTGTTATGAAAAAAGGCTGTTGGGGGCTAGGGAGTATCGAGTTGATCATTATACATGAAGAAATAACCAATTTCATCGTTTGGTTTATGTTTTACACGCGTTTTAAATTTTATTGCCGAAATCGCTTTTTCTCGCCGAGATAAGCACGTTTTCTGAAATGCCGCTCTCCCGTCACTCTGGTTAAAGTGTTATGAAAAAAAAGGCTGTTGGGGGCTAGGGAGTATCGAGTTGATCATTATACATGAAGAAATAACCAATTTCATCGTTTGGTTTATGTTTTACACGCGTTTTAAATTTTATTGCCGAAATCGCTTTTTCTCGCCGAGATAAGCACGTTTTCTGAAATGCCGCTCTCCCGTCACTCTGGTTAAAGTGTTATGAAAAAAAAGGCTGTTGGGGGCTAGGGAGTATCGAGTTGATCATTATACATGAAGAAATAACCAATTTCATCGTTTGGTTTATGTTTTACACGCGTTTTAAATTTTATTGCCGAAATCGCTTTTTCTCGCCGAGATAAGCACGTTTTCTGAAATGCCGCTCTCCCGTCACTCTGGTTAAAGTGTTATGAAAAAAAAGGCTGTTGGGGGCTAGGGAGTATCGAGTTGATCATTATACATGAAGAAATAACCAATTTCATCGTTTGGTTTATGTTTTACACGCGTTTTAAATTTTATTGCCGAAATCGCTTTTTCTCGCCGAGATAAGCACGTTTTCTGAAATGCCGCTCTCCCGTCACTCTGGTTAAAGTGTTATGAAAAAAAAGGCTGTTGGGGGCTAGGGAGTATCGAGTTGATCATTATACATGAAGAAATAACCAATTTCATCGTTTGGTTTATGTTTTACACGCGTTTTAAATTTTATTGCCGAAATCGCTTTTTCTCGCCGAGATAAGCACGTTTTCTGAAATGCCGCTCTCCCGTCACTCTGGTTAAAGTGTTATGAAAAAAAAGGCTGTTGGGGGCTAGGGAGTATCGAGTTGATCATTATACATGAAGAAATAACCAATTTCATCGTTTGGTTTATGTTTTACACGCGTTTTAAATTTTATTGCCGAAATCGCTTTTTCTCGCCGAGATAAGCACGTTTTCTGAAATGCCGCTCTCCCGTCACTCTGGTTAAAGTGTTATGAAAAAAAAGGCTGTTGGGGGCTAGGGAGTATCGAGTTGATCATTATACATGAAGAAATAACCAATTTCATCGTTTGGTTTATGTTTTACACGCGTTTTAAATTTTATTGCCGAAATCGCTTTTTCTCGCCGAGATAAGCACGTTTTCTGAAATGCCGCTCTCCCGTCACTCTGGTTAAAGTGTTATGAAAAAAAAGGCTGTTGGGGGCTAGGGAGTATCGAGTTGATCATTATACATGAAGAAATAACCAATTTCATCGTTTGGTTTATGTTTTACACGCGTTTTAAATTTTATTGCCGAAATCGCTTTTTCTCGCCGAGATAAGCACGTTTTCTGAAATGCCGCTCTCCCGTCACTCTGGTTAAAGTGTTATGAAAAAAAAGGCTGTTGGGGGCTAGGGAGTATCGAGTTGATCATTATACATGAAGAAATAACCAATTTCATCGTTTGGTTTATGTTTTACACGCGTTTTAAATTTTATTGCCGAAATCGCTTTTTCTCGCCGAGATAAGCACGTTTTCTGAAATGCCGCTCTCCCGTCACTCTGGTTAAAGTGTTATGAAAAAAAAGGCTGTTGGGGGCTAGGGAGTATCGAGTTGATCATTATACATGAAGAAATAACCAATTTCATCGTTTGGTTTATGTTTTACACGCGTTTTAAATTTTATTGCCGAAATCGCTTTTTCTCGCCGAGATAAGCACGTTTTCTGAAATGCCGCTCTCCCGTCACTCTGGTTAAAGTGTTATGAAAAAAAAGGCTGTTGGGGGCTAGGGAGTATCGAGTTGATCATTATACATGAAGAAATAACCAATTTCATCGTTTGGTTTATGTTTTACACGCGTTTTAAATTTTATTGCCGAAATCGCTTTTTCTCGCCGAGATAAGCACGTTTTCTGAAATGCCGCTCTCCCGTCACTCTGGTTAAAGTGTTATGAAAAAAAAGGCTGTTGGGGGCTAGGGAGTATCGAGTTGATCATTATACATGAAGAAATAACCAATTTCATCGTTTGGTTTATGTTTTACACGCGTTTTAAATTTTATTGCCGAAATCGCTTTTTCTCGCCGAGATAAGCACGTTTTCTGAAATGCCGCTCTCCCGTCACTCTGGTTAAAGTGTTATGAAAAAAAAGGCTGTTGGGGGCTAGGGAGTATCGAGTTGATCATTATACATGAAGAAATAACCAATTTCATCGTTTGGTTTATGTTTTACACGCGTTTTAAATTTTATTGCCGAAATCGCTTTTTCTCGCCGAGATAAGCACGTTTTCTGAAATGCCGCTCTCCCGTCACTCTGGTTAAAGTGTTATGAAAAAAAAGGCTGTTGGGGGCTAGGGAGTATCGAGTTGATCATTATACATGAAGAAATAACCAATTTCATCGTTTGGTTTATGTTTTACACGCGTTTTAAATTTTATTGCCGAAATCGCTTTTTCTCGCCGAGATAAGCACGTTTTCTGAAATGCCGCTCTCCCGTCACTCTGGTTAAAGTGTTATGAAAAAAAAGGCTGTTGGGGGCTAGGGAGTATCGAGTTGATCATTATACATGAAGAAATAACCAATTTCATCGTTTGGTTTATGTTTTACACGCGTTTTAAATTTTATTGCCGAAATCGCTTTTTCTCGCCGAGATAAGCACGTTTTCTGAAATGCCGCTCTCCCGTCACTCTGGTTAAAGTGTTATGAAAAAAAAGGCTGTTGGGGGCTAGGGAGTATCGAGTTGATCATTATACATGAAGAAATAACCAATTTCATCGTTTGGTTTATGTTTTACACGCGTTTTAAATTTTATTGCCGAAATCGCTTTTTCTCGCCGAGATAAGCACGTTTTCTGAAATGCCGCTCTCCCGTCACTCTGGTTAAAGTGTTATGAAAAAAAAGGCTGTTGGGGGCTAGGGAGTATCGAGTTGATCATTATACATGAAGAAATAACCAATTTCATCGTTTGGTTTATGTTTTACACGCGTTTTAAATTTTATTGCCGAAATCGCTTTTTCTCGCCGAGATAAGCACGTTTTCTGAAATGCCGCTCTCCCGTCACTCTGGTTAAAGTGTTATGAAAAAAAAGGCTGTTGGGGGCTAGGGAGTATCGAGTTGATCATTATACATGAAGAAATAACCAATTTCATCGTTTGGTTTATGTTTTACACGCGTTTTAAATTTTATTGCCGAAATCGCTTTTTCTCGCCGAGATAAGCACGTTTTCTGAAATGCCGCTCTCCCGTCACTCTGGTTAAAGTGTTATGAAAAAAAAGGCTGTTGGGGGCTAGGGAGTATCGAGTTGATCATTATACATGAAGAAATAACCAATTTCATCGTTTGGTTTATGTTTTACACGCGTTTTAAATTTTATTGCCGAAATCGCTTTTTCTCGCCGAGATAAGCACGTTTTCTGAAATGCCGCTCTCCCGTCACTCTGGTTAAAGTGTTATGAAAAAAAAGGCTGTTGGGGGCTAGGGAGTATCGAGTTGATCATTATACATGAAGAAATAACCAATTTCATCGTTTGGTTTATGTTTTACACGCGTTTTAAATTTTATTGCCGAAATCGCTTTTTCTCGCCGAGATAAGCACGTTTTCTGAAATGCCGCTCTCCCGTCACTCTGGTTAAAGTGTTATGAAAAAAAAGGCTGTTGGGGGCTAGGGAGTATCGAGTTGATCATTATACATGAAGAAATAACCAATTTCATCGTTTGGTTTATGTTTTACACGCGTTTTAAATTTTATTGCCGAAATCGCTTTTTCTCGCCGAGATAAGCACGTTTTCTGAAATGCCGCTCTCCCGTCACTCTGGTTAAAGTGTTATGAAAAAAAAGGCTGTTGGGGGCTAGGGAGTATCGAGTTGATCATTATACATGAAGAAATAACCAATTTCATCGTTTGGTTTATGTTTTACACGCGTTTTAAATTTTATTGCCGAAATCGCTTTTTCTCGCCGAGATAAGCACGTTTTCTGAAATGCCGCTCTCCCGTCACTCTGGTTAAAGTGTTATGAAAAAAAAGGCTGTTGGGGGCTAGGGAGTATCGAGTTGATCATTATACATGAAGAAATAACCAATTTCATCGTTTGGTTTATGTTTTACACGCGTTTTAAATTTTATTGCCGAAATCGCTTTTTCTCGCCGAGATAAGCACGTTTTCTGAAATGCCGCTCTCCCGTCACTCTGGTTAAAGTGTTATGAAAAAAAAGGCTGTTGGGGGCTAGGGAGTATCGAGTTGATCATTATACATGAAGAAATAACCAATTTCATCGTTTGGTTTATGTTTTACACGCGTTTTAAATTTTATTGCCGAAATCGCTTTTTCTCGCCGAGATAAGCACGTTTTCTGAAATGCCGCTCTCCCGTCACTCTGGTTAAAGTGTTATGAAAAAAAAGGCTGTTGGGGGCTAGGGAGTATCGAGTTGATCATTATACATGAAGAAATAACCAATTTCATCGTTTGGTTTATGTTTTACACGCGTTTTAAATTTTATTGCCGAAATCGCTTTTTCTCGCCGAGATAAGCACGTTTTCTGAAATGCCGCTCTCCCGTCACTCTGGTTAAAGTGTTATGAAAAAAAAGGCTGTTGGGGGCTAGGGAGTATCGAGTTGATCATTATACATGAAGAAATAACCAATTTCATCGTTTGGTTTATGTTTTACACGCGTTTTAAATTTTATTGCCGAAATCGCTTTTTCTCGCCGAGATAAGCACGTTTTCTGAAATGCCGCTCTCCCGTCACTCTGGTTAAAGTGTTATGAAAAAAAAGGCTGTTGGGGGCTAGGGAGTATCGAGTTGATCATTATACATGAAGAAATAACCAATTTCATCGTTTGGTTTATGTTTTACACGCGTTTTAAATTTTATTGCCGAAATCGCTTTTTCTCGCCGAGATAAGCACGTTTTCTGAAATGCCGCTCTCCCGTCACTCTGGTTAAAGTGTTATGAAAAAAAAGGCTGTTGGGGGCTAGGGAGTATCGAGTTGATCATTATACATGAAGAAATAACCAATTTCATCGTTTGGTTTATGTTTTACACGCGTTTTAAATTTTATTGCCGAAATCGCTTTTTCTCGCCGAGATAAGCACGTTTTCTGAAATGCCGCTCTCCCGTCACTCTGGTTAAAGTGTTATGAAAAAAAAGGCTGTTGGGGGCTAGGGAGTATCGAGTTGATCATTATACATGAAGAAATAACCAATTTCATCGTTTGGTTTATGTTTTACACGCGTTTTAAATTTTATTGCCGAAATCGCTTTTTCTCGCCGAGATAAGCACGTTTTCTGAAATGCCGCTCTCCCGTCACTCTGGTTAAAGTGTTATGAAAAAAAAGGCTGTTGGGGGCTAGGGAGTATCGAGTTGATCATTATACATGAAGAAATAACCAATTTCATCGTTTGGTTTATGTTTTACACGCGTTTTAAATTTTATTGCCGAAATCGCTTTTTCTCGCCGAGATAAGCACGTTTTCTGAAATGCCGCTCTCCCGTCACTCTGGTTAAAGTGTTATGAAAAAAAAGGCTGTTGGGGGCTAGGGAGTATCGAGTTGATCATTATACATGAAGAAATAACCAATTTCATCGTTTGGTTTATGTTTTACACGCGTTTTAAATTTTATTGCCGAAATCGCTTTTTCTCGCCGAGATAAGCACGTTTTCTGAAATGCCGCTCTCCCGTCACTCTGGTTAAAGTGTTATGAAAAAAAAGGCTGTTGGGGGCTAGGGAGTATCGAGTTGATCATTATACATGAAGAAATAACCAATTTCATCGTTTGGTTTATGTTTTACACGCGTTTTAAATTTTATTGCCGAAATCGCTTTTTCTCGCCGAGATAAGCACGTTTTCTGAAATGCCGCTCTCCCGTCACTCTGGTTAAAGTGTTATGAAAAAAAAGGCTGTTGGGGGCTAGGGAGTATCGAGTTGATCATTATACATGAAGAAATAACCAATTTCATCGTTTGGTTTATGTTTTACACGCGTTTTAAATTTTATTGCCGAAATCGCTTTTTCTCGCCGAGATAAGCACGTTTTCTGAAATGCCGCTCTCCCGTCACTCTGGTTAAAGTGTTATGAAAAAAAAGGCTGTTGGGGGCTAGGGAGTATCGAGTTGATCATTATACATGAAGAAATAACCAATTTCATCGTTTGGTTTATGTTTTACACGCGTTTTAAATTTTATTGCCGAAATCGCTTTTTCTCGCCGAGATAAGCACGTTTTCTGAAATGCCGCTCTCCCGTCACTCTGGTTAAAGTGTTATGAAAAAAAAGGTGTTGGGGGCTAGGGAGTATCGAGTTGATCATTATACATGAAGAAATAACCAATTTCATCGTTTGGTTTATGTTTTACACGCGTTTTAAATTTTATTGCCGAAATCGCTTTTTCTCGCCGAGATAAGCACGTTTTCTGAAATGCCGCTCTCCCGTCACTCTGGTTAAAGTGTTATGAAAAAAAAGGCTGTTGGGGGCTAGGGAGTATCGAGTTGATCATTATACATGAAGAAATAACCAATTTCATCGTTTGGTTTATGTTTTACACGCGTTTTAAATTTTATTGCCGAAATCGCTTTTTCTCGCCGAGATAAGCACGTTTTCTGAAATGCCGCTCTCCCGTCACTCTGGTTAAAGTGTTATGAAAAAAAAGGCTGTTGGGGGCTAGGGAGTATCGAGTTGATCATTATACATGAAGAAATAACCAATTTCATCGTTTGGTTTATGTTTTACACGCGTTTTAAATTTTATTGCCGAAATCGCTTTTTCTCGCCGAGATAAGCACGTTTTCTGAAATGCCGCTCTCCCGTCACTCTGGTTAAAGTGTTATGAAAAAAAAAGGCTGTTGGGGGCTAGGGAGTATCGAGTTGATCATTATACATGAAGAAATAACCAATTTGATCGTTTGGTTTATGTTTTACACGATGCTGAGCTCCAGCTGGAAGTGTAAAAAGAACCGGGCTGGTTAAAAAAAGAACCGGGCGACCCGGTAAAATTGCTTAGCCGGGGCTCTGGAAGCCTAACACGGCGTGATCTTGTCCAAAAAGCCGCTGCTGAGCTCCAGCTGGAAGTGTAAAAAGAACCGGGCTGGTTAAAAAAAAGAACCGGGCGGCCCGGTAAAATTGCTTAGCCGGGGCTCTGGAAGCCTAACCCGGCGTGATACTGTGCAAAAAGCCGCTGCTGAGCTCCAGCTGGAAGTGTAAAAAAAACCGGGCTGGTTAAAAAAAAGAACCGGGCGACCCTGTAAAATTGCTTAGCCGGGGCTCTGGAAGCCTAACACGGCGTGATCTTGTCCAAAAACCCGCTGCTGAGCTCCAGCTGGAAGTGTAAAAAGAACCGGGCTGGTTAAAAAAAAGAACCGGGCGGGCCGGTAAAATTGCTTAGCCGGGGCTCTGGAAGCCTAACACGGCGTGATCTTGTCCAAAAAGCCGCTCGTGAGCTCCAGCTGGAAGTGTAAAAAGAACCGGGCTGGTTCAAAAAAAGAACCGGGCGGCCCGGTAGAATTGCTTAGCCGAGGTCCTGGAAGCCTAACCCGGCGTGATCTTGCGCAAAAAGCCGCTGCTGAGCTCCAGCTGGAAGTGTAAAAAGAACCGGGCTGGTTCAAAAAAAGAACCGGGCGGCCCGGTAAAATTGCTTAGCCGGGGTCCTGGAAGCCTAACGCGGCGTGATCTTGCCCGAAAGTCGGCCTCTATACTTCCATATTAGGTACCAGACGCTCAGAGCCAACTTGGCAAAAATTTTCTAAGTGCCCACGGCTCTGCGGGGATTGTGCGTCCGACCAGCGCCGGTTCTCCAGCCGGCCTAAAATAACGCAAAACCAGCCTCTCCCCTGGAGCTCACAGCCAAAGGCGAAACTTTTCTAAGTGCCTACGGCTCTGCGGGCTTTTGAGTCCGCCCCGCGCCGGTTCGTCGGTCGGCCTCAAAAAGCGAAAAATCAGCCTCTCTCCCTGGAGCTCGACTCGAGTTGATCATTATACATGAAGAAATAACCAATTTCATCGTTTGGTTTATGTTTTACACGCGTTTTAAATTTTATTGCCGAAATCGCTTTTTCTCGCCGAGATAAGCACGTTTTCTGAAATGCCGCTCTCCCGTCACTCTGGTTAAAGTGTTATGAAAAAAAAGGCTGTTGGGGGCTAGGGAGTATCGAGTTGATCATTATACATGAAGAAATAACCAATTTCATCGTTTGGTTTATGTTTTACACGCGTTTTAAATTTTATTGCCGAAATCGCTTTTTCTCGCCGAGATAAGCACGTTTTCTGAAATGCCGCTCTCCCGTCACTCTGGTTAAAGTGTTATGAAAAAAAAGGCTGTTGGGGGCTAGGGAGTATCGAGTTGATCATTATACATGAAGAAATAACCAATTTCATCGTTTGGTTTATGTTTTACACGCGTTTTAAATTTTATTGCCGAAATCGCTTTTTCTCGCCGAGATAAGCACGTTTTCTGAAATGCCGCTCTCCCGTCACTCTGGTTAAAGTGTTATGAAAAAAAAGGCTGTTGGGGGCTAGGGAGTATCGAGTTGATCATTATACATGAAGAAATAACCAATTTCATCGTTTGGTTTATGTTTTACACGCGTTTTAAATTTTATTGCCGAAATCGCTTTTTCTCGCCGAGATAAGCACGTTTTCTGAAATGCCGCTCTCCCGTCACTCTGGTTAAAGTGTTATGAAAAAAAAGGCTGTTGGGGGCTAGGGAGTATCGAGTTGATCATTATACATGAAGAAATAACCAATTTCATCGTTTGGTTTATGTTTTACACGCGTTTTAAATTTTATTGCCGAAATCGCTTTTTCTCGCCGAGATAAGCACGTTTTCTGAAATGCCGCTCTCCCGTCACTCTGGTTAAAGTGTTATGAAAAAAAAGGCTGTTGGGGGCTAGGGAGTATCGAGTTGATCATTATACATGAAGAAATAACCAATTTCATCGTTTGGTTTATGTTTTACACGCGTTTTAAATTTTATTGCCGAAATCGCTTTTTCTCGCCGAGATAAGCACGTTTTCTGAAATGCCGCTCTCCCGTCACTCTGGTTAAAGTGTTATGAAAAAAAAGGCTGTTGGGGGCTAGGGAGTATCGAGTTGATCATTATACATGAAGAAATAACCAATTTCATCGTTTGGTTTATGTTTTACACGCGTTTTAAATTTTATTGCCGAAATCGCTTTTTCTCGCCGAGATAAGCACGTTTTCTGAAATGCCGCTCTCCCGTCACTCTGGTTAAAGTGTTATGAAAAAAAAGGCTGTTGGGGGCTAGGGAGTATCGAGTTGATCATTATACATGAAGAAATAACCAATTTCATCGTTTGGTTTATGTTTTACACGCGTTTTAAATTTTATTGCCGAAATCGCTTTTTCTCGCCGAGATAAGCACGTTTTCTGAAATGCCGCTCTCCCGTCACTCTGGTTAAAGTGTTATGAAAAAAAAGGCTGTTGGGGGCTAGGGAGTATCGAGTTGATCATTATACATGAAGAAATAACCAATTTCATCGTTTGGTTTATGTTTTACACGCGTTTTAAATTTTATTGCCGAAATCGCTTTTTCTCGCCGAGATAAGCACGTTTTCTGAAATGCCGCTCTCCCGTCACTCTGGTTAAAGTGTTATGAAAAAAAAGGCTGTTGGGGGCTAGGGAGTATCGAGTTGATCATTATACATGAAGAAATAACCAATTTCATCGTTTGGTTTATGTTTTACACGCGTTTTAAATTTTATTGCCGAAATCGCTTTTTCTCGCCGAGATAAGCACGTTTTCTGAAATGCCGCTCTCCCGTCACTCTGGTTAAAGTGTTATGAAAAAAAAGGCTGTTGGGGGCTAGGGAGTATCGAGTTGATCATTATACATGAAGAAATAACCAATTTCATCGTTTGGTTTATGTTTTACACGCGTTTTAAATTTTATTGCCGAAATCGCTTTTTCTCGCCGAGATAAGCACGTTTTCTGAAATGCCGCTCTCCCGTCACTCTGGTTAAAGTGTTATGAAAAAAAAGGCTGTTGGGGGCTAGGGAGTATCGAGTTGATCATTATACATGAAGAAATAACCAATTTCATCGTTTGGTTTATGTTTTACACGCGTTTTAAATTTTATTGCCGAAATCGCTTTTTCTCGCCGAGATAAGCACGTTTTCTGAAATGCCGCTCTCCCGTCACTCTGGTTAAAGTGTTATGAAAAAAAAGGCTGTTGGGGGCTAGGGAGTATCGAGTTGATCATTATACATGAAGAAATAACCAATTTCATCGTTTGGTTTATGTTTTACACGCGTTTTAAATTTTATTGCCGAAATCGCTTTTTCTCGCCGAGATAAGCACGTTTTCTGAAATGCCGCTCTCCCGTCACTCTGGTTAAAGTGTTATGAAAAAAAAGGCTGTTGGGGGCTAGGGAGTATCGAGTTGATCATTATACATGAAGAAATAACCAATTTCATCGTTTGGTTTATGTTTTACACGCGTTTTAAATTTTATTGCCGAAATCGCTTTTTCTCGCCGAGATAAGCACGTTTTCTGAAATGCCGCTCTCCCGTCACTCTGGTTAAAGTGTTATGAAAAAAAAGGCTGTTGGGGGCTAGGGAGTATCGAGTTGATCATTATACATGAAGAAATAACCAATTTCATCGTTTGGTTTATGTTTTACACGCGTTTTAAATTTTATTGCCGAAATCGCTTTTTCTCGCCGAGATAAGCACGTTTTCTGAAATGCCGCTCTCCCGTCACTCTGGTTAAAGTGTTATGAAAAAAAAGGCTGTTGGGGGCTAGGGAGTATCGAGTTGATCATTATACATGAAGAAATAACCAATTTCATCGTTTGGTTTATGTTTTACACGCGTTTTAAATTTTATTGCCGAAATCGCTTTTTCTCGCCGAGATAAGCACGTTTTCTGAAATGCCGCTCTCCCGTCACTCTGGTTAAAGTGTTATGAAAAAAAAGGCTGTTGGGGGCTAGGGAGTATCGAGTTGATCATTATACATGAAGAAATAACCAATTTCATCGTTTGGTTTATGTTTTACACGCGTTTTAAATTTTATTGCCGAAATCGCTTTTTCTCGCCGAGATAAGCACGTTTTCTGAAATGCCGCTCTCCCGTCACTCTGGTTAAAGTGTTATGAAAAAAAAGGCTGTTGGGGGCTAGGGAGTATCGAGTTGATCATTATACATGAAGAAATAACCAATTTCATCGTTTGGTTTATGTTTTACACGCGTTTTAAATTTTATTGCCGAAATCGCTTTTTCTCGCCGAGATAAGCACGTTTTCTGAAATGCCGCTCTCCCGTCACTCTGGTTAAAGTGTTATGAAAAAAAAGGCTGTTGGGGGCTAGGGAGTATCGAGTTGATCATTATACATGAAGAAATAACCAATTTCATCGTTTGGTTTATGTTTTACACGCGTTTTAAATTTTATTGCCGAAATCGCTTTTTCTCGCCGAGATAAGCACGTTTTCTGAAATGCCGCTCTCCCGTCACTCTGGTTAAAGTGTTATGAAAAAAAAGGCTGTTGGGGGCTAGGGAGTATCGAGTTGATCATTATACATGAAGAAATAACCAATTTCATCGTTTGGTTTATGTTTTACACGCGTTTTAAATTTTATTGCCGAAATCGCTTTTTCTCGCCGAGATAAGCACGTTTTCTGAAATGCCGCTCTCCCGTCACTCTGGTTAAAGTGTTATGAAAAAAAAGGCTGTTGGGGGCTAGGGAGTATCGAGTTGATCATTATACATGAAGAAATAACCAATTTCATCGTTTGGTTTATGTTTTACACGCGTTTTAAATTTTATTGCCGAAATCGCTTTTTCTCGCCGAGATAAGCACGTTTTCTGAAATGCCGCTCTCCCGTCACTCTGGTTAAAGTGTTATGAAAAAAAAGGCTGTTGGGGGCTAGGGAGTATCGAGTTGATCATTATACATGAAGAAATAACCAATTTCATCGTTTGGTTTATGTTTTACACGCGTTTTAAATTTTATTGCCGAAATCGCTTTTTCTCGCCGAGATAAGCACGTTTTCTGAAATGCCGCTCTCCCGTCACTCTGGTTAAAGTGTTATGAAAAAAAAGGCTGTTGGGGGCTAGGGAGTATCGAGTTGATCATTATACATGAAGAAATAACCAATTTCATCGTTTGGTTTATGTTTTACACGCGTTTTAAATTTTATTGCCGAAATCGCTTTTTCTCGCCGAGATAAGCACGTTTTCTGAAATGCCGCTCTCCCGTCACTCTGGTTAAAGTGTTATGAAAAAAAAGGCTGTTGGGGGCTAGGGAGTATCGAGTTGATCATTATACATGAAGAAATAACCAATTTCATCGTTTGGTTTATGTTTTACACGCGTTTTAAATTTTATTGCCGAAATCGCTTTTTCTCGCCGAGATAAGCACGTTTTCTGAAATGCCGCTCTCCCGTCACTCTGGTTAAAGTGTTATGAAAAAAAAGGCTGTTGGGGGCTAGGGAGTATCGAGTTGATCATTATACATGAAGAAATAACCAATTTCATCGTTTGGTTTATGTTTTACACGCGTTTTAAATTTTATTGCCGAAATCGCTTTTTCTCGCCGAGATAAGCACGTTTTCTGAAATGCCGCTCTCCCGTCACTCTGGTTAAAGTGTTATGAAAAAAAAGGCTGTTGGGGGCTAGGGAGTATCGAGTTGATCATTATACATGAAGAAATAACCAATTTCATCGTTTGGTTTATGTTTTACACGCGTTTTAAATTTTATTGCCGAAATCGCTTTTTCTCGCCGAGATAAGCACGTTTTCTGAAATGCCGCTCTCCCGTCACTCTGGTTAAAGTGTTATGAAAAAAAAGGCTGTTGGGGGCTAGGGAGTATCGAGTTGATCATTATACATGAAGAAATAACCAATTTCATCGTTTGGTTTATGTTTTACACGCGTTTTAAATTTTATTGCCGAAATCGCTTTTTCTCGCCGAGATAAGCACGTTTTCTGAAATGCCGCTCTCCCGTCACTCTGGTTAAAGTGTTATGAAAAAAAAGGCTGTTGGGGGCTAGGGAGTATCGAGTTGATCATTATACATGAAGAAATAACCAATTTCATCGTTTGGTTTATGTTTTACACGCGTTTTAAATTTTATTGCCGAAATCGCTTTTTCTCGCCGAGATAAGCACGTTTTCTGAAATGCCGCTCTCCCGTCACTCTGGTTAAAGTGTTATGAAAAAAAAGGCTGTTGGGGGCTAGGGAGTATCGAGTTGATCATTATACATGAAGAAATAACCAATTTCATCGTTTGGTTTATGTTTTACACGCGTTTTAAATTTTATTGCCGAAATCGCTTTTTCTCGCCGAGATAAGCACGTTTTCTGAAATGCCGCTCTCCCGTCACTCTGGTTAAAGTGTTATGAAAAAAAAGGCTGTTGGGGGCTAGGGAGTATCGAGTTGATCATTATACATGAAGAAATAACCAATTTCATCGTTTGGTTTATGTTTTACACGCGTTTTAAATTTTATTGCCGAAATCGCTTTTTCTCGCCGAGATAAGCACGTTTTCTGAAATGCCGCTCTCCCGTCACTCTGGTTAAAGTGTTATGAAAAAAAAGGCTGTTGGGGGCTAGGGAGTATCGAGTTGATCATTATACATGAAGAAATAACCAATTTCATCGTTTGGTTTATGTTTTACACGCGTTTTAAATTTTATTGCCGAAATCGCTTTTTCTCGCCGAGATAAGCACGTTTTCTGAAATGCCGCTCTCCCGTCACTCTGGTTAAAGTGTTATGAAAAAAAAGGCTGTTGGGGGCTAGGGAGTATCGAGTTGATCATTATACATGAAGAAATAACCAATTTCATCGTTTGGTTTATGTTTTACACGCGTTTTAAATTTTATTGCCGAAATCGCTTTTTCTCGCCGAGATAAGCACGTTTTCTGAAATGCCGCTCTCCCGTCACTCTGGTTAAAGTGTTATGAAAAAAAAGGCTGTTGGGGGCTAGGGAGTATCGAGTTGATCATTATACATGAAGAAATAACCAATTTCATCGTTTGGTTTATGTTTTACACGCGTTTTAAATTTTATTGCCGAAATCGCTTTTTCTCGCCGAGATAAGCACGTTTTCTGAAATGCCGCTCTCCCGTCACTCTGGTTAAAGTGTTATGAAAAAAAAGGCTGTTGGGGGCTAGGGAGTATCGAGTTGATCATTATACATGAAGAAATAACCAATTTCATCGTTTGGTTTATGTTTTACACGCGTTTTAAATTTTATTGCCGAAATCGCTTTTTCTCGCCGAGATAAGCACGTTTTCTGAAATGCCGCTCTCCCGTCACTCTGGTTAAAGTGTTATGAAAAAAAAGGCTGTTGGGGGCTAGGGAGTATCGAGTTGATCATTATACATGAAGAAATAACCAATTTCATCGTTTGGTTTATGTTTTACACGCGTTTTAAATTTTATTGCCGAAATCGCTTTTTCTCGCCGAGATAAGCACGTTTTCTGAAATGCCGCTCTCCCGTCACTCTGGTTAAAGTGTTATGAAAAAAAAGGCTGTTGGGGGCTAGGGAGTATCGAGTTGATCATTATACATGAAGAAATAACCAATTTCATCGTTTGGTTTATGTTTTACACGCGTTTTAAATTTTATTGCCGAAATCGCTTTTTCTCGCCGAGATAAGCACGTTTTCTGAAATGCCGCTCTCCCGTCACTCTGGTTAAAGTGTTATGAAAAAAAAGGCTGTTGGGGGCTAGGGAGTATCGAGTTGATCATTATACATGAAGAAATAACCAATTTCATCGTTTGGTTTATGTTTTACACGCGTTTTAAATTTTATTGCCGAAATCGCTTTTTCTCGCCGAGATAAGCACGTTTTCTGAAATGCCGCTCTCCCGTCACTCTGGTTAAAGTGTTATGAAAAAAAAGGCTGTTGGGGGCTAGGGAGTATCGAGTTGATCATTATACATGAAGAAATAACCAATTTCATCGTTTGGTTTATGTTTTACACGCGTTTTAAATTTTATTGCCGAAATCGCTTTTTCTCGCCGAGATAAGCACGTTTTCTGAAATGCCGCTCTCCCGTCACTCTGGTTAAAGTGTTATGAAAAAAAAGGCTGTTGGGGGCTAGGGAGTATCGAGTTGATCATTATACATGAAGAAATAACCAATTTCATCGTTTGGTTTATGTTTTACACGCGTTTTAAATTTTATTGCCGAAATCGCTTTTTCTCGCCGAGATAAGCACGTTTTCTGAAATGCCGCTCTCCCGTCACTCTGGTTAAAGTGTTATGAAAAAAAAGGCTGTTGGGGGCTAGGGAGTATCGAGTTGATCATTATACATGAAGAAATAACCAATTTCATCGTTTGGTTTATGTTTTACACGCGTTTTAAATTTTATTGCCGAAATCGCTTTTTCTCGCCGAGATAAGCACGTTTTCTGAAATGCCGCTCTCCCGTCACTCTGGTTAAAGTGTTATGAAAAAAAAGGCTGTTGGGGGCTAGGGAGTATCGAGTTGATCATTATACATGAAGAAATAACCAATTTCATCGTTTGGTTTATGTTTTACACGCGTTTTAAATTTTATTGCCGAAATCGCTTTTTCTCGCCGAGATAAGCACGTTTTCTGAAATGCCGCTCTCCCGTCACTCTGGTTAAAGTGTTATGAAAAAAAAGGCTGTTGGGGGCTAGGGAGTATCGAGTTGATCATTATACATGAAGAAATAACCAATTTCATCGTTTGGTTTATGTTTTACACGCGTTTTAAATTTTATTGCCGAAATCGCTTTTTCTCGCCGAGATAAGCACGTTTTCTGAAATGCCGCTCTCCCGTCACTCTGGTTAAAGTGTTATGAAAAAAAAGGCTGTTGGGGGCTAGGGAGTATCGAGTTGATCATTATACATGAAGAAATAACCAATTTCATCGTTTGGTTTATGTTTTACACGCGTTTTAAATTTTATTGCCGAAATCGCTTTTTCTCGCCGAGATAAGCACGTTTTCTGAAATGCCGCTCTCCCGTCACTCTGGTTAAAGTGTTATGAAAAAAAAGGCTGTTGGGGGCTAGGGAGTATCGAGTTGATCATTATACATGAAGAAATAACCAATTTCATCGTTTGGTTTATGTTTTACACGCGTTTTAAATTTTATTGCCGAAATCGCTTTTTCTCGCCGAGATAAGCACGTTTTCTGAAATGCCGCTCTCCCGTCACTCTGGTTAAAGTGTTATGAAAAAAAAGGCTGTTGGGGGCTAGGGAGTATCGAGTTGATCATTATACATGAAGAAATAACCAATTTCATCGTTTGGTTTATGTTTTACACGCGTTTTAAATTTTATTGCCGAAATCGCTTTTTCTCGCCGAGATAAGCACGTTTTCTGAAATGCCGCTCTCCCGTCACTCTGGTTAAAGTGTTATGAAAAAAAAGGCTGTTGGGGGCTAGGGAGTATCGAGTTGATCATTATACATGAAGAAATAACCAATTTCATCGTTTGGTTTATGTTTTACACGCGTTTTAAATTTTATTGCCGAAATCGCTTTTTCTCGCCGAGATAAGCACGTTTTCTGAAATGCCGCTCTCCCGTCACTCTGGTTAAAGTGTTATGAAAAAAAAGGCTGTTGGGGGCTAGGGAGTATCGAGTTGATCATTATACATGAAGAAATAACCAATTTCATCGTTTGGTTTATGTTTTACACGCGTTTTAAATTTTATTGCCGAAATCGCTTTTTCTCGCCGAGATAAGCACGTTTTCTGAAATGCCGCTCTCCCGTCACTCTGGTTAAAGTGTTATGAAAAAAAAGGCTGTTGGGGGCTAGGGAGTATCGAGTTGATCATTATACATGAAGAAATAACCAATTTCATCGTTTGGTTTATGTTTTACACGCGTTTTAAATTTTATTGCCGAAATCGCTTTTTCTCGCCGAGATAAGCACGTTTTCTGAAATGCCGCTCTCCCGTCACTCTGGTTAAAGTGTTATGAAAAAAAAGGCTGTTGGGGGCTAGGGAGTATCGAGTTGATCATTATACATGAAGAAATAACCAATTTCATCGTTTGGTTTATGTTTTACACGCGTTTTAAATTTTATTGCCGAAATCGCTTTTTCTCGCCGAGATAAGCACGTTTTCTGAAATGCCGCTCTCCCGTCACTCTGGTTAAAGTGTTATGAAAAAAAAGGCTGTTGGGGGCTAGGGAGTATCGAGTTGATCATTATACATGAAGAAATAACCAATTTCATCGTTTGGTTTATGTTTTACACGCGTTTTAAATTTTATTGCCGAAATCGCTTTTTCTCGCCGAGATAAGCACGTTTTCTGAAATGCCGCTCTCCCGTCACTCTGGTTAAAGTGTTATGAAAAAAAAGGCTGTTGGGGGCTAGGGAGTATCGAGTTGATCATTATACATGAAGAAATAACCAATTTCATCGTTTGGTTTATGTTTTACACGCGTTTTAAATTTTATTGCCGAAATCGCTTTTTCTCGCCGAGATAAGCACGTTTTCTGAAATGCCGCTCTCCCGTCACTCTGGTTAAAGTGTTATGAAAAAAAAGGCTGTTGGGGGCTAGGGAGTATCGAGTTGATCATTATACATGAAGAAATAACCAATTTCATCGTTTGGTTTATGTTTTACACGCGTTTTAAATTTTATTGCCGAAATCGCTTTTTCTCGCCGAGATAAGCACGTTTTCTGAAATGCCGCTCTCCCGTCACTCTGGTTAAAGTGTTATGAAAAAAAAGGCTGTTGGGGGCTAGGGAGTATCGAGTTGATCATTATACATGAAGAAATAACCAATTTCATCGTTTGGTTTATGTTTTACACGCGTTTTAAATTTTATTGCCGAAATCGCTTTTTCTCGCCGAGATAAGCACGTTTTCTGAAATGCCGCTCTCCCGTCACTCTGGTTAAAGTGTTATGAAAAAAAAGGCTGTTGGGGGCTAGGGAGTATCGAGTTGATCATTATACATGAAGAAATAACCAATTTCATCGTTTGGTTTATGTTTTACACGCGTTTTAAATTTTATTGCCGAAATCGCTTTTTCTCGCCGAGATAAGCACGTTTTCTGAAATGCCGCTCTCCCGTCACTCTGGTTAAAGTGTTATGAAAAAAAAGGCTGTTGGGGGCTAGGGAGTATCGAGTTGATCATTATACATGAAGAAATAACCAATTTCATCGTTTGGTTTATGTTTTACACGCGTTTTAAATTTTATTGCCGAAATCGCTTTTTCTCGCCGAGATAAGCACGTTTTCTGAAATGCCGCTCTCCCGTCACTCTGGTTAAAGTGTTATGAAAAAAAAGGCTGTTGGGGGCTAGGGAGTATCGAGTTGATCATTATACATGAAGAAATAACCAATTTCATCGTTTGGTTTATGTTTTACACGCGTTTTAAATTTTATTGCCGAAATCGCTTTTTCTCGCCGAGATAAGCACGTTTTCTGAAATGCCGCTCTCCCGTCACTCTGGTTAAAGTGTTATGAAAAAAAAGGCTGTTGGGGGCTAGGGAGTATCGAGTTGATCATTATACATGAAGAAATAACCAATTTCATCGTTTGGTTTATGTTTTACACGCGTTTTAAATTTTATTGCCGAAATCGCTTTTTCTCGCCGAGATAAGCACGTTTTCTGAAATGCCGCTCTCCCGTCACTCTGGTTAAAGTGTTATGAAAAAAAAGGCTGTTGGGGGCTAGGGAGTATCGAGTTGATCATTATACATGAAGAAATAACCAATTTCATCGTTTGGTTTATGTTTTACACGCGTTTTAAATTTTATTGCCGAAATCGCTTTTTCTCGCCGAGATAAGCACGTTTTCTGAAATGCCGCTCTCCCGTCACTCTGGTTAAAGTGTTATGAAAAAAAAGGCTGTTGGGGGCTAGGGAGTATCGAGTTGATCATTATACATGAAGAAATAACCAATTTCATCGTTTGGTTTATGTTTTACACGCGTTTTAAATTTTATTGCCGAAATCGCTTTTTCTCGCCGAGATAAGCACGTTTTCTGAAATGCCGCTCTCCCGTCACTCTGGTTAAAGTGTTATGAAAAAAAAGGCTGTTGGGGGCTAGGGAGTATCGAGTTGATCATTATACATGAAGAAATAACCAATTTCATCGTTTGGTTTATGTTTTACACGCGTTTTAAATTTTATTGCCGAAATCGCTTTTTCTCGCCGAGATAAGCACGTTTTCTGAAATGCCGCTCTCCCGTCACTCTGGTTAAAGTGTTATGAAAAAAAAGGCTGTTGGGGGCTAGGGAGTATCGAGTTGATCATTATACATGAAGAAATAACCAATTTCATCGTTTGGTTTATGTTTTACACGCGTTTTAAATTTTATTGCCGAAATCGCTTTTTCTCGCCGAGATAAGCACGTTTTCTGAAATGCCGCTCTCCCGTCACTCTGGTTAAAGTGTTATGAAAAAAAAGGCTGTTGGGGGCTAGGGAGTATCGAGTTGATCATTATACATGAAGAAATAACCAATTTCATCGTTTGGTTTATGTTTGACACGCGTTTTAAATTTTATTGCCGAAATCGCTTTTTCTCGCCGAGATAAGCACGTTTTCTGAAATGCCGCTCTCCCGTCACTCTGGTTAAAGTGTTATGAAAAAAAAGGCTGTTGGGGGCTAGGGAGTATCGAGTTGATCATTATACATGAAGAAATAACCAATTTCATCGTTTGGTTTATGTTTTACACGCGTTTTAAATTTTATTGCCGAAATCGCTTTTTCTCGCCGAGATAAGCACGTTTTCTGAAATGCCGCTCTCCCGTCACTCTGGTTAAAGTGTTATGAAAAAAAAGGCTGTTGGGGGCTAGGGAGTATCGAGTTGATCATTATACATGAAGAAATAACCAATTTCATCGTTTGGTTTATGTTTTACACGCGTTTTAAATTTTATTGCCGAAATCGCTTTTTCTCGCCGAGATAAGCACGTTTTCTGAAATGCCGCTCTCCCGTCACTCTGGTTAAAGTGTTATGAAAAAAAAGGCTGTTGGGGGCTAGGGAGTATCGAGTTGATCATTATACATGAAGAAATAACCAATTTCATCGTTTGGTTTATGTTTTACACGCGTTTTAAATTTTATTGCCGAAATCGCTTTTTCTCGCCGAGATAAGCACGTTTTCTGAAATGCCGCTCTCCCGTCACTCTGGTTAAAGTGTTATGAAAAAAAAGGCTGTTGGGGGCTAGGGAGTATCGAGTTGATCATTATACATGAAGAAATAACCAATTTCATCGTTTGGTTTATGTTTTACACGCGTTTTAAATTTTATTGCCGAAATCGCTTTTTCTCGCCGAGATAAGCACGTTTTCTGAAATGCCGCTCTCCCGTCACTCTGGTTAAAGTGTTATGAAAAAAAAGGCTGTTGGGGGCTAGGGAGTATCGAGTTGATCATTATACATGAAGAAATAACCAATTTCATCGTTTGGTTTATGTTTTACACGCGTTTTAAATTTTATTGCCGAAATCGCTTTTTCTCGCCGAGATAAGCACGTTTTCTGAAATGCCGCTCTCCCGTCACTCTGGTTAAAGTGTTATGAAAAAAAAGGCTGTTGGGGGCTAGGGAGTATCGAGTTGATCATTATACATGAAGAAATAACCAATTTCATCGTTTGGTTTATGTTTTACACGCGTTTTAAATTTTATTGCCGAAATCGCTTTTTCTCGCCGAGATAAGCACGTTTTCTGAAATGCCGCTCTCCCGTCACTCTGGTTAAAGTGTTATGAAAAAAAAGGCTGTTGGGGGCTAGGGAGTATCGAGTTGATCATTATACATGAAGAAATAACCAATTTCATCGTTTGGTTTATGTTTTACACGCGTTTTAAATTTTATTGCCGAAATCGCTTTTTCTCGCCGAGATAAGCACGTTTTCTGAAATGCCGCTCTCCCGTCACTCTGGTTAAAGTGTTATGAAAAAAAAGGCTGTTGGGGGCTAGGGAGTATCGAGTTGATCATTATACATGAAGAAATAACCAATTTCATCGTTTGGTTTATGTTTTACACGCGTTTTAAATTTTATTGCCGAAATCGCTTTTTCTCGCCGAGATAAGCACGTTTTCTGAAATGCCGCTCTCCCGTCACTCTGGTTAAAGTGTTATGAATAAAAAGGCTGTTGGGGGCTAGGGAGTATCGAGTTGATCATTATACATGAAGAAATAACCAATTTCATCGTTTGGTTTATGTTTTACACGCGTTTTAAATTTTATTGCCGAAATCGCTTTTTCTCGCCGAGATAAGCACGTTTTCTGAAATGCCGCTCTCCCGTCACTCTGGTTAAAGTGTTATGAAAAAAAAGGCTGTTGGGGGCTAGGGAGTATCGAGTTGATCATTATACATGAAGAAATAACCAATTTCATCGTTTGGTTTATGTTTTACACGCGTTTTAAATTTTATTGCCGAAATCGCTTTTTCTCGCCGAGATAAGCACGTTTTCTGAAATGCCGCTCTCCCGTCACTCTGGTTAAAGTGTTATGAAAAAAAAGGCTGTTGGGGGCTAGGGAGTATCGAGTTGATCATTATACATGAAGAAATAACCAATTTCATCGTTTGGTTTATGTTTTACACGCGTTTTAAATTTTATTGCCGAAATCGCTTTTTCTCGCCGAGATAAGCACGTTTTCTGAAATGCCGCTCTCCCGTCACTCTGGTTAAAGTGTTATGAAAAGAAAAGGCTGTTGGGGGCTAGGGAGTATCGAGTTGATCATTATACATGAAGAAATAACCAATTTCATCGTTTGGTTTATGTTTTACACGATGCTGAGCTCCAGCTGGAAGTGTAAAAAGAACCGGGCTGGTTAAAAAAAGAACCGGGCGACCCGGTAAAATTGCTTAGCCGGGGCTCTGGAAGCCTATCACGGCGTGATCTTGTCCAAAAAGCCGCTGCTGAGCTCTAGCTGGAAGTGTAAAAAGAACCGGGCAGGTTAAAAAAAAGAACCGGGCGACCCGGTAAAATTGCTTAGCCGGGGCTCTGGAAGCCTAACACGGCGTGATCTTGTCCAAAAAGCCGCTGCTGAGCTCCAGCTGGAAGTGTAAAAAGAACCGGGCTGGTTAAAAAAAAGAACCGGGCGGCCCGGTAAAATTGCTTAGCCGGGGCTCTGGAAGCCTAACCCGGCGTGATACTGTGCAAAAAGCCGCTGCTGAGCTCCAGCTGGAAGTGTAAAAAAAACCGGGCTGGTTAAAAAAAAGAACCGGGCGACCCTGTAAAATTGCTTAGCCGGGGCTCTGGAAGCCTAACACGGCGTGATCTTGTCCAAAAACCCGCTGCTGAGCTCCAGCTGGAAGTGTAAAAAGAACCGGGCTGGTTAAAAAAAAGAACCGGGCGGGCCGGTAAAATTGCTTAGCCGGGGCTCTGGAAGCCTAACACGGCGTGATCTTGTCCAAAATTCCGCTCGTGAGCTCCAGCTGGAAGTGTAAAAAGAACCGGGCTGGTTCAAAAAAAGAACCGGGCGGCCCGGTAGAATTACTTAGCCGAGGTCCTGGAAGCCTAACCCGGCGTGATCTTGCGCAAAAAGCCGCTGCTGAGCTCCAGCTGGAAGTGTAAAAAGAACCGGGCTGGTTCAAAAAAAGAACCGGGCGGCCCGGTAAAATTGCTTAGCCGGGGTCCTGGAAGCCTAACGCGGCGTGATCTTGCCCGAAAGTCGGCCTCTATACTTCCATATTAGGTACCAGGCGCTCAGAGCCAACTTGGCAAAAATTTTCTAAGTGCCCACGGCTCTGCGGGGATTGTGCGTCCGACCCGCGCCGGTTCTCCAGCCGGCCTAAAATAACGCAAAACCAGCCTCTCCCCTGGAGCTCACAGCCAAAGGCGAAACTTTTCTAAGTGCCTACGGCTCTGCGGGCTTTTGAGTCCGCCCCGCGCCGGTTCGTCGGTCGGCCTCAAAAAGCGAAAAATCAGCCTCTCTCCCTGGAGCTCGACTCGAGTTGATCAATATACATGAAGAAATAACCAATTTCATCGTTTGGTTTATGTTTTACACGCGTTTTAAATTGTATTGCCGAAATCGCTTTTTCTCGCCGAGATAAGCACGTTTTCTGAAATGCCGCTCTCCCGTCACTCTGGTTAAAGTGTTATGAAAAAAAAGGCTGTTGGGGGCTAGGGAGTATCGAGTTGATCATTATACATGAAGAAATAACCAATTTCATCGTTTGGTTTATGTTTTACACGCGTTTTAAATTTTATTGCCGAAATCGCTTTTTCTCGCCGAGATAAGCACGTTTTCTGAAATGCCGCTCTCCCGTCACTCTGGTTAAAGTGTTATGAAAAAAAAGGCTGTTGGGGGCTAGGGAGTATCGAGTTGATCATTATACATGAAGAAATAACCAATTTCATCGTTTGGTTTATGTTTTACACGCGTTTTAAATTTTATTGCCGAAATCGCTTTTTCTCGCCGAGATAAGCACGTTTTCTGAAATGCCGCTCTCCCGTCACTCTGGTTAAAGTGTTATGAAAAAAAAGGCTGTTGGGGGCTAGGGAGTATCGAGTTGATCATTATACATGAAGAAATAACCAATTTCATCGTTTGGTTTATGTTTTACACGCGTTTTAAATTTTATTGCCGAAATCGCTTTTTCTCGCCGAGATAAGCACGTTTTCTGAAATGCCGCTCTCCCGTCACTCTGGTTAAAGTGTTATGAAAAAAAAGGCTGTTGGGGGCTAGGGAGTATCGAGTTGATCATTATACATGAAGAAATAACCAATTTCATCGTTTGGTTTATGTTTTACACGCGTTTTAAATTTTATTGCCGAAATCGCTTTTTCTCGCCGAGATAAGCACGTTTTCTGAAATGCCGCTCTCCCGTCACTCTGGTTAAAGTGTTATGAAAAAAAAGGCTGTTGGGGGCTAGGGAGTATCGAGTTGATCATTATACATGAAGAAATAACCAATTTCATCGTTTGGTTTATGTTTTACACGCGTTTTAAATTTTATTGCCGAAATCGCTTTTTCTCGCCGAGATAAGCACGTTTTCTGAAATGCCGCTCTCCCGTCACTCTGGTTAAAGTGTTATGAAAAAAAAGGCTGTTGGGGGCTAGGGAGTATCGAGTTGATCATTATACATGAAGAAATAACCAATTTCATCGTTTGGTTTATGTTTTACACGCGTTTTAAATTTTATTGCCGAAATCGCTTTTTCTCGCCGAGATAAGCACGTTTTCTGAAATGCCGCTCTCCCGTCACTCTGGTTAAAGTGTTATGAAAAAAAAGGCTGTTGGGGGCTAGGGAGTATCGAGTTGATCATTATACATGAAGAAATAACCAATTTCATCGTTTGGTTTATGTTTTACACGCGTTTTAAATTTTATTGCCGAAATCGCTTTTTCTCGCCGAGATAAGCACGTTTTCTGAAATGCCGCTCTCCCGTCACTCTGGTTAAAGTGTTATGAAAAAAAAGGCTGTTGGGGGCTAGGGAGTATCGAGTTGATCATTATACATGAAGAAATAACCAATTTCATCGTTTGGTTTATGTTTTACACGCGTTTTAAATTTTATTGCCGAAATCGCTTTTTCTCGCCGAGATAAGCACGTTTTCTGAAATGCCGCTCTCCCGTCACTCTGGTTAAAGTGTTATGAAAAAAAAGGCTGTTGGGGGCTAGGGAGTATCGAGTTGATCATTATACATGAAGAAATAACCAATTTCATCGTTTGGTTTATGTTTTACACGCGTTTTAAATTTTATTGCCGAAATCGCTTTTTCTCGCCGAGATAAGCACGTTTTCTGAAATGCCGCTCTCCCGTCACTCTGGTTAAAGTGTTATGAAAAAAAAGGCTGTTGGGGGCTAGGGAGTATCGAGTTGATCATTATACATGAAGAAATAACCAATTTCATCGTTTGGTTTATGTTTTACACGCGTTTTAAATTTTATTGCCGAAATCGCTTTTTCTCGCCGAGATAAGCACGTTTTCTGAAATGCCGCTCTCCCGTCACTCTGGTTAAAGTGTTATGAAAAAAAAGGCTGTTGGGGGCTAGGGAGTATCGAGTTGATCATTATACATGAAGAAATAACCAATTTCATCGTTTGGTTTATGTTTTACACGCGTTTTAAATTTTATTGCCGAAATCGCTTTTTCTCGCCGAGATAAGCACGTTTTCTGAAATGCCGCTCTCCCGTCACTCTGGTTAAAGTGTTATGAAAAAAAAGGCTGTTGGGGGCTAGGGAGTATCGAGTTGATCATTATACATGAAGAAATAACCAATTTCATCGTTTGGTTTATGTTTTACACGCGTTTTAAATTTTATTGCCGAAATCGCTTTTTCTCGCCGAGATAAGCACGTTTTCTGAAATGCCGCTCTCCCGTCACTCTGGTTAAAGTGTTATGAAAAAAAAGGCTGTTGGGGGCTAGGGAGTATCGAGTTGATCATTATACATGAAGAAATAACCAATTTCATCGTTTCGGTTATGTTTTACACGCGTTTTAAATTTTATTGCCGAAATCGCTTTTTCTCGCCGAGATAAGCACGTTTTCTGAAATGCCGCTCTCCCGTCACTCTGGTTAAAGTGTTATGAAAAAAAAGGCTGTTGGGGGCTAGGGAGTATCGAGTTGATCATTATACATGAAGAAATAACCAATTTCATCGTTTGGTTTATGTTTTACACGCGTTTTAAATTTTATTGCCGAAATCGCTTTTTCTCGCCGAGATAAGCACGTTTTCTGAAATGCCGCTCTCCCGTCACTCTGGTTAAAGTGTTATGAAAAAAAAGGCTGTTGGGGGCTAGGGAGTATCGAGTTGATCATTATACATGAAGAAATAACCAATTTCATCGTTTGGTTTATGTTTTACACGCGTTTTAAATTTTATTGCCGAAATCGCTTTTTCTCGCCGAGATAAGCACGTTTTCTGAAATGCCGCTCTCCCGTCACTCTGGTTAAAGTGTTATGAAAAAAAAGGCTGTTGGGGGCTAGGGAGTATCGAGTTGATCATTATACATGAAGAAATAACCAATTTCATCGTTTGGTTTATGTTTTACACGCGTTTAAAATTTTATTGCCGAAATCGCTTTTTCTCGCCGAGATAAGCACGTTTTCTGAAATGCCGCTCTCCCGTCACTCTGGTTAAAGTGTTATGAAAAAAAAGGCTGTTGGGGGCTAGGGAGTATCGAGTTGATCATTATACATGAAGAAATAACCAATTTCATCGTTTGGTTTATGTTTTACACGCGTTTTAAATTTTATTGCCGAAATCGCTTTTTCTCGCCGAGATAAGCACGTTTTCTGAAATGCCGCTCTCCCGTCACTCTGGTTAAAGTGTTATGAAAAAAAAGGCTGTTGGGGGCTAGGGAGTATCGAGTTGATCATTATACATGAAGAAATAACCAATTTCATCGTTTGGTTTATGTTTTACACGCGTTTTAAATTTTATTGCCGAAATTGCTTTTTCTCGCCGAGATAAGCACGTTTTCTGAAATGCCGCTCTCCCGTCACTCTGGTTAAAGTGTTATGAAAAAAAAGGCTGTTTGGGGCTAGGGAGTATCGAGTTGATCATTATACATGAAGAAATAACCAATTTCATCGTTTGGTTTATGTTTTACACGCGTTTTAAATTTTATTGCCGAAATCGCTTTTTCTCGCCGAGATAAGCACGTTTTCTGAAATGCCGCTCTCCCGTCACTCTGGTTAAAGTGTTATGAAAAAAAAGGCTGTTGGGGGCTAGGGAGTATCGAGTTGATCATTATACATGAAGAAATAACCAATTTCATCGTTTGGTTTATGTTTTACACGCGTTTTAAATTTTATTGCCGAAATCGCTTTTTCTCGCCGAGATAAGCACGTTTTCCGAAATGCCGCTCTCCCGTCACTCTGGTTAAAGTGTTATGAAAAAAAAGGCTGTTGGGGGCTAGGGAGTATCGAGTTGATCATTATACATGAAGAAATAACCAATTTCATCGTTTGGTTTATGTTTTACACGCGTTTTAAATTTTATTGCCGAAATCGCTTTTTCTCGCCGAGATAAGCACGTTTTCTGAAATGCCGCTCTCCCGTCACTCTGGTTAAAGTGTTATGAAAAAAAAGGCTGTTGGGGGCTAGGGAGTATCGAGTTGATCATTATACATGAAGAAATAACCAATTTCATCGTTTGGTTTATGTTTTACACGCGTTTTAAATTTTATTGCCGAAATCGCTTTTTCTCGCCGAGATAAGCACGTTTTCTGAAATGCCGCTCTCCCGTCACTCTGGTTAAAGTGTTATGAAAAAAAAGGCTGTTGGGGCTAGGGAGTATTGAGTTGATCATTATACATGAAGAAATAACCAATTTCATCGTTTGGTTTATGTTTTACACGCGTTTTAAATTTTATTGCCAAAATCGCTTTTTCTCGCCGAGATAAGCACGTTTTCTGAAATGCCGCTCTCCCGTCACTCTGGTTAAAGTGTTATGAAAAAAAAGGCTGTTGGGGGCTAGGGAGTATCGAGTTGATCATTATACATGAAGAAATAACCAATTTCATCGTTTGGTTTATGTTTTACACGCGTTTTAAATTTTATTGCCGAAATCGCTTTTTCTCGCCGAGATAAGCACGTTTTCTGAAATGCCGCTCTCCCGTCACTCTGGTTAAAGTGTTATGAAAAAAAAGGCTGTTGGGGGCTAGGGAGTATCGAGTTGATCATTATACATGAAGAAATAACCAATTTCATCGTTTGGTTTATGTTTTACACGCGTTTTAAATTTTATTGCCGAAATCGCTTTTTCACGCCGAGATAAGCACGTTTTCTGAAATGCCGCTCTCCCGTCACTCTGGTTAAAGTGTTATGAAAAAAAAGGCTGTTGGGGGCTAGGGAGTATCGAGTTGATCATTATACATGAAGAAATAACCAATTTCATCGTTTGGTTTATGTTTTACACGCGTTTTAAATTTTATTGCCGAAATCGCTTTTTCTCGCCGAGATAAGCACGTTTTCTGAAATGCCGCTCTCCCGTCACTCTGGTTAAAGTGTTATGAAAAAAAAGGCTGTTGGGGGCTAGGGAGTATCGAGTTGATCATTATACATGAAGAAATAACCAATTTCATCGTTTGGTTTATGTTTTACACGCGTTTTAAATTTTATTGCCGAAATCGCTTTTTCTCGCCGAGATAAGCACGTTTTCTGAAATGCCGCTCTCCCGTCACTCTGGTTAAAGTGTTATGAAAAAAAAGGCTGTTGGGGGCTAGGGAGTATCGAGTTGATCATTATACATGAAGAAATAACCAATTTCATCGTTTGGTTTATGTTTTACACGCGTTTTAAATTTTATTGCCGAAATCGCTTTTTCTCGCCGAGATAAGCACGTTTTCTGAAATGCCGCTCTCCCGTCACTCTGGTTAAAGTGTTATGAAAAAAAAGGCTGTTGGGGGCTAGGGAGTATCGAGTTGATCATTATACATGAAGAAATAACCAATTTCATCGTTTGGTTTATGTTTTACACGCGTTTTAAATTTTATTGCCGAAATCGCTTTTTCTCGCCGAGATAAGCACGTTTTCTGAAATGCCGCTCTCCCGTCACTCTGGTTAAAGTGTTATGAAAAAAAAGGCTGTTGGGGGCTAGGGAGTATCGAGTTGATCATTATACATGAAGAAATAACCAATTTCATCGTTTGGTTTATGTTTTACACGCGTTTTAAATTTTATTGCCGAAATCGCTTTTTCTCGCCGAGATAAGCACGTTTTCTGAAATGCCGCTCTCCCGTCACTCTGGTTAAAGTGTTATGAAAAAAAAGGCTGTTGGGGGCTAGGGAGTATCGAGTTGATCATTATACATGAAGAAATAACCAATTTCATCGTTTGGTTTATGTTTTACACGCGTTTTAAATTTTATTGCCGAAATCGCTTTTTCTCGCCGAGATAAGCACGTTTTCTGAAATGCCGCTCTCCCGTCACTCTGGTTAAAGTGTTATGAAAAAAAAGGCTGTTGGGGGCTAGGGAGTATCGAGTTGATCATTATACATGAAGAAATAACCAATTTCATCGTTTGGTTTATGTTTTACACGCGTTTTAAATTTTATTGCCGAAATCGCTTTTTCTCGCCGAGATAAGCACGTTTTCTGAAATGCCGCTCTCCCGTCACTCTGGTTAAAGTGTTATGAAAAAAAAGGCTGTTGGGGGCTAGGGAGTATCGAGTTGATCATTATACATGAAGAAATAACCAATTTCATCGTTTGGTTTATGTTTTACACGCGTTTTAAATTTTATTGCCGAAATCGCTTTTTCTCGCCGAGATAAGCACGTTTTCTGAAATGCCGCTCTCCCGTCACTCTGGTTAAAGTGTTATGAAAAAAAAGGCTGTTGGGGGCTAGGGAGTATCGAGTTGATCATTATACATGAAGAAATAACCAATTTCATCGTTTGGTTTATGTTTTACACGCGTTTTAAATTTTATTGCCGAAATCGCTTTTTCTCGCCGAGATAAGCACGTTTTCAGAAATGCCGCTCTCCCGTCACTCTGGTTAAAGTGTTATGAAAAAAAAGGCTGTTGGGGGCTAGGGAGTATCGAGTTGATCATTATACATGAAGAAATAACCAATTTCATCGTTTGGTTTATGTTTTACACGCGTTTTAAATTTTATTGCCGAAATCGCTTTTTCTCGCCGAGATAAGCACGTTTTCTGAAATGCTGCTCTCCCGTCACTCTGGTTAAAGTGTTATGAAAAAAAAGGCTGTTGGGGGCTAGGGAGTATCGAGTTGATCATTATACATGAAGAAATAACCAATTTCATCGTTTGGTTTATGTTTTACACGCGTTTTAAATTTTATTGCCGAAATCGCTTTTTCTCGCCGAGATAAGCACGTTTTCTGAAATGCCGCTCTCCCGTCACTCTGGTTAAAGTGTTATGAAAAAAAAGGCTGTTGGGGGCTAGGGAGTATCGAGTTGATCATTATACATGAAGAAATAACCAATTTCATCGTTTGGTTTATGTTTTACACGCGTTTTAAATTTTATTGCCGAAATCGCTTTTTCTCGCCGAGATAAGCACGTTTTCTGAAATGCCGCTCTCCCGTCACTCTGGTTAAAGTGTTATGAAAAAAAAGGCTGTTGGGGGCTAGGGAGTATCGAGTTGATCATTATACATGAAGAAATAACCAATTTCATCGTTTGGTTTATGTTTTACACGCGTTTTAAATTTTATTGCCAAAATCGCTTTTTCTCGCCGAGATAAGCACGTTTTCTGAAATGCCGCTCTCCCGTCACTCTGGTTAAAGTGTTATGAAAAAAAAGGCTGTTGGGGGCTAGGGAGTATCGAGTTGATCATTATACATGAAGAAATAACCAATTTCATCGTTTGGTTTATGTTTTACACGCGTTTTAAATTTTATTGCCGAAATCGCTTTTTCTCGCCGAGATAAGCACGTTTTCCGAAATGCCGCTCTCCCGTCACTCTGGTTAAAGTGTTATGAAAAAAAAGGCTGTTGGGGGCTAGGGAGTATCGAGTTGATCATTATACATGAAGAAATAACCAATTTCATCGTTTGGTTTATGTTTTACACGCGTTTTAAATTTTATTGCCGAAATCGCTTTTTCTCGCCGAGATAAGCACGTTTTCTGAAATGCCGCTCTCCCGTCACTCTGGTTAAAGTGTTATGAAAAAAAAGGCTGTTGGGGGCTAGGGAGTATCGAGTTGATCATTATACATGAAGAAATAACCAATTTCATCGTTTGGTTTATGTTTTACACGCGTTTTAAATTTTATTGCCGAAATCGCTTTTTCTCGCCGAGATAAGCACGTTTTCTGAAATGCCGCTCTCCCGTCACTCTGGTTAAAGTGTTATGAAAAAAAAGGCTGTTGGGGGCTAGGGAGTATCGAGTTGATCATTATACATGAAGAAATAACCAATTTCATCGTTTGGTTTATGTTTTACACGCGTTTTAAATTTTATTGCCGAAATCGCTTTTTCTCGCCGAGATAAGCACGTTTTCTGAAATGCCGCTCTCCCGTCACTCTGGTTAAAGTGTTATGAAAAAAAAGGCTGTTGGGGGCTAGGGAGTATCGAGTTGATCATTATACATGAAGAAATAACCAATTTCATCGTTTGGTTTATGTTTTACACGCGTTTTAAATTTTATTGCCGAAATCGCTTTTTCTCGCCGAGATAAGCACGTTTTCTGAAATGCCGCTCTCCCGTCACTCTGGTTAAAGTGTTATGAAAAAAAAGGCTGTTGGGGGCTAGGGAGTATCGAGTTGATCATTATACATGAAGAAATAACCAATTTCATCGTTTGGTTTATGTTTTACACGCGTTTTAAATTTTATTGCCGAAATCGCTTTTTCTCGCCGAGATAAGCACGTTTTCTGAAATGCCGCTCTCCCGTCACTCTGGTTAAAGTGTTATGAAAAAAAAGGCTGTTGGGGGCTAGGGAGTATCGAGTTGATCATTATACATGAAGAAATAACCAATTTCATCGTTTGGTTTATGTTTTACACGCGTTTTAAATTTTATTGCCGAAATCGCTTTTTCTCGCCGAGATAAGCACGTTTTCTGAAATGCCGCTCTCCCGTCACTCTGGTTAAAGTGTTATGAAAAAAAAGGCTGTTGGGGGCTAGGGAGTATCGAGTTGATCATTAGACATGAAGAAATAACCAATTTCATCGTTTGGTTTATGTTTTACACGCGTTTTAAATTTTATTGCCGAAATCGCTTTTTCTCGCCGAGATAAGCACGTTTTCTGAAATGCCGCTCTCCCGTCACTCTGGTTAAAGTGTTATGAAAAAAAAGGCTGTTGGGGGCTAGGGAGTATCGAGTTGATCATTATACATGAAGAAATAACCAATTTCATCGTTTGGTTTATGTTTTACACGCGTTTTAAATTTTATTGCCGAAATCGCTTTTTCTCGCCGAGATAAGCACGTTTTCTGAAATGCCGCTCTCCCGTCACTCTGGTTAAAGTGTTATGAAAAAAAAGGCTGTTGGGGGCTAGGGAGTATCGAGTTGATCATTATACATGAAGAAATAACCAATTTCATCGTTTGGTTTATGTTTTACACGCGTTTTAAATTTTATTGCCGAAATCGCTTTTTCTCGCCGAGATAAGCACGTTTTCTGAAATGCCGCTCTCCCGTCACTCTGGTTAAAGTGTTATGAAAAAAAAGGCTGTTGGGGGCTAGGGAGTATCGAGTTGATCATTATACATGAAGAAATAACCAATTTCATCGTTTGGTTTATGTTTTACACGCGTTTTAAATTTTATTGCCGAAATCGCTTTTTCTCGCCGAGATAAGCACGTTTTCTGAAATGCCGCTCTCCCGTCACTCTGGTTAAAGTGTTATGAAAAAAAAGGCTGTTGGGGGCTAGGGAGTATCGAGTTGATCATTATACATGAAGAAATAACCAATTTCATCGTTTGGTTTATGTTTTACACGCGTTTTAAATTTTATTGCCGAAATCGCTTTTTCTCGCCGAGATAAGCACGTTTTCTGAAATGCCGCTCTCCCGTCACTCTGGTTAAAGTGTTATGAAAAAAAAGGCTGTTGGGGGCTAGGGAGTATCGAGTTGATCATTATACATGAAGAAATAACCAATTTCATCGTTTGGTTTATGTTTTACACGCGTTTTAAATTTTATTGCCGAAATCGCTTTTTCTCGCCGAGATAAGCACGTTTTCTGAAATGCCGCTCTCCCGTCACTCTGGTTAAAGTGTTATGAAAAAAAAGGCTGTTGGGGGCTAGGGAGTATCGAGTTGATCATTATACATGAAGAAATAACCAATTTCATCGTTTGGTTTATGTTTTACACGCGTTTTAAATTTTATTGCCGAAATCGCTTTTTCTCGCCGAGATAAGCACGTTTTCTGAAATGCCGCTCTCCCGTCACTCTGGTTAAAGTGTTATGAAAAAAAAGGCTGTTGGGGGCTAGGGAGTATCGAGTTGATCATTATACATGAAGAAATAACCAATTTCATCGTTTGGTTTATGTTTTACACGCGTTTTAAATTTTATTGCCGAAATCGCTTTTTCTCGCCGAGATAAGCACGTTTTCTGAAATGCCGCTCTCCCGTCACTCTGGTTAAAGTGTTATGAAAAAAAAGGCTGTTGGGGGCTAGGGAGTATCGAGTTGATCATTATACATGAAGAAATAACCAATTTCATCGTTTGGTTTATGTTTTACACGCGTTTTAAATTTTATTGCCGAAATCGCTTTTTCTCGCCGAGATAAGCACGTTTTCTGAAATGCCGCTCTCCCGTCACTCTGGTTAAAGTGTTATGAAAAAAAAGGCTGTTGGGGGCTAGGGAGTATCGAGTTGATCATTATACATGAAGAAATAACCAATTTCATCGTTTGGTTTATGTTTTACACGCGTTTTAAATTTTATTGCCGAAATCGCTTTTTCTCGCCGAGATAAGCACGTTTTCTGAAATGCCGCTCTCCCGTCACTCTGGTTAAAGTGTTATGAAAAAAAAGGCTGTTGGGGGCTAGGGAGTATCGAGTTGATCATTATACATGAAGAAATAACCAATTTCATCGTTTGGTTTATGTTTTACACGCGTTTTAAATTTTATTGCCGAAATCGCTTTTTCTCGCCGAGATAAGCACGTTTTCTGAAATGCCGCTCTCCCGTCACTCTGGTTAAAGTGTTATGAAAAAAAAGGCTGTTGGGGGCTAGGGAGTATCGAGTTGATCATTATACATGAAGAAATAACCAATTTCATCGTTTGGTTTATGTTTTACACGCGTTTTAAATTTTATTGCCGAAATCGCTTTTTCTCGCCGAGATAAGCACGTTTTCTGAAATGCCGCTCTCCCGTCACTCTGGTTAAAGTGTTATGAAAAAAAAGGCTGTTGGGGGCTAGGGAGTATCGAGTTGATCATTATACATGAAGAAATAACCAATTTCATCGTTTGGTTTATGTTTTACACGCGTTTTAAATTTTATTGCCGAAATCGCTTTTTCTCGCCGAGATAAGCACGTTTTCTGAAATGCCGCTCTCCCGTCACTCTGGTTAAAGTGTTATGAAAAAAAAGGCTGTTGGGGGCTAGGGAGTATCGAGTTGATCATTATACATGAAGAAATAACCAATTTCATCGTTTGGTTTATGTTTTACACGCGTTTTAAATTTTATTGCCGAAATCGCTTTTTCTCGCCGAGATAAGCACGTTTTCTGAAATGCCGCTCTCCCGTCACTCTGGTTAAAGTGTTATGAAAAAAAAGGCTGTTGGGGGCTAGGGAGTATCGAGTTGATCATTATACATGAAGAAATAACCAATTTCATCGTTTGGTTTATGTTTTACACGCGTTTTAAATTTTATTGCCGAAATCGCTTTTTCTCGCCGAGATAAGCACGTTTTCTGAAATGCCGCTCTCCCGTCACTCTGGTTAAAGTGTTATGAAAAAAAAGGCTGTTGGGGGCTAGGGAGTATCGAGTTGATCATTATACATGAAGAAATAACCAATTTCATCGTTTGGTTTATGTTTTACACGCGTTTTAAATTTTATTGCCGAAATCGCTTTTTCTCGCCGAGATAAGCACGTTTTCTGAAATGCCGCTCTCCCGTCACTCTGGTTAAAGTGTTATGAAAAAAAAGGCTGTTGGGGGCTAGGGAGTATCGAGTTGATCATTATACATGAAGAAATAACCAATTTCATCGTTTGGTTTATGTTTTACACGCGTTTTAAATTTTATTGCCGAAATCGCTTTTTCTCGCCGAGATAAGCACGTTTTCTGAAATGCCGCTCTCCCGTCACTCTGGTTAAAGTGTTATGAAAAAAAAGGCTGTTGGGGGCTAGGGAGTATCGAGTTGATCATTATACATGAAGAAATAACCAATTTCATCGTTTGGTTTATGTTTTACACGCGTTTTAAATTTTATTGCCGAAATCGCTTTTTCTCGCCGAGATAAGCACGTTTTCTGAAATGCCGCTCTCCCGTCACTCTGGTTAAAGTGTTATGAAAAAAAAGGCTGTTGGGGGCTAGGGAGTATCGAGTTGATCATTATACATGAAGAAATAACCAATTTCATCGTTTGGTTTATGTTTTACACGCGTTTTAAATTTTATTGCCGAAATCGCTTTTTCTCGCCGAGATAAGCACGTTTTCTGAAATGCCGCTCTCCCGTCACTCTGGTTAAAGTGTTATGAAAAAAAAGGCTGTTGGGGGCTAGGGAGTATCGAGTTGATCATTATACATGAAGAAATAACCAATTTCATCGTTTGGTTTATGTTTTACACGCGTTTTAAATTTTATTGCCGAAATCGCTTTTTCTCGCCGAGATAAGCACGTTTTCTGAAATGCCGCTCTCCCGTCACTCTGGTTAAAGTGTTATGAAAAAAAAGGCTGTTGGGGGCTAGGGAGTATCGAGTTGATCATTATACATGAAGAAATAACCAATTTCATCGTTTGGTTTATGTTTTACACGCGTTTTAAATTTTATTGCCGAAATCGCTTTTTCTCGCCGAGATAAGCACGTTTTCTGAAATGCCGCTCTCCCGTCACTCTGGTTAAAGTGTTATGAAAAAAAAGGCTGTTGGGGGCTAGGGAGTATCGAGTTGATCATTATACATGAAGAAATAACCAATTTCATCGTTTGGTTTATGTTTTACACGCGTTTTAAATTTTATTGCCGAAATCGCTTTTTCTCGCCGAGATAAGCACGTTGTTTTCTGAAATGCCGCTCTCCCGTCACTCTGGTTAAAGTGTTATGAAAAAAAAGGCTGTTGGGGGCTAGGGAGTATCGAGTTGATCATTATACATGAAGAAATAACCAATTTCATCGTTTGGTTTATGTTTTACACGCGTTTTAAATTTTATTGCCGAAATCGCTTTTTCTCGCCGAGATAAGCACGTTTTCTGAAATGCCGCTCTCCCGTCACTCTGGTTAAAGTGTTATGAAAAAAAAGGCTGTTGGGGGCTAGGGAGTATCGAGTTGATCATTATACATGAAGAAATAACCAATTTCATCGTTTGGTTTATGTTTTACACGCGTTTTAAATTTTATTGCCGAAATCGCTTTTTCTCGCCGAGATAAGCACGTTTTCTGAAATGCCGCTCTCCCGTCACTCTGGTTAAAGTGTTATGAAAAAAAAGGCTGTTGGGGGCTAGGGAGTATCGAGTTGATCATTATACATGAAGAAATAACCAATTTCATCGTTTGGTTTATGTTTTACAAGCGTTTTAAATTTTATTGCCGTAATCGCTTTTTCTCGCCGAGATAAGCACGTTTTCTGAAATGCCGCTCTCCCGTCACTCTGGTTAAAGTGTTATGAAAAAAAAGGCTGTTGGGGGCTAGGGAGTATCGAGTTGATCATTATACATGAAGAAATAACCAATTTCATCGTTTGGTTTATGTTTTACACGATGCTGAGCTCCAGCTGGAAGTGTAAAAAGAACCGGGCTGGTTAAAAAAAGAACCGGGCGACCCGGTAAAATTGCTTAGCCGGGGCTCTGGAAGCCTAACACGGCGTGATCTTGTCCAAAAAGCCGCTGCTGAGCTCCAGCTGGAAGTGTAAAAAGAACCGGGCTGGTTAAAAAAAAGAACCGGGCGGGCCGGTAAAATTGCTTAGCCGGGGCTCTGGAAGCCTAACACGGCGTGATCTTGTCCAAAAAGCCGCTCGTGAGCTCCAGCTGGAAGTGTAAAAAGAACCGGGCTGGTTCAAAAAAAGAACCGGGCGGCCCGGTAAAATTGCTTAGCCGGGGCTCTGGAAGCCTAACCCGGCGTGATACTGTGCAAAAAGCCGCTGCTGAGCTCCAGCTGGAAGTGTAAAAAAAACCGGGCTGGTTAAAAAAAAGAACCGGGCGACCCTGTAAAATTGCTTAGCCGGGGCTCTGGAAGCCTAACACGGCGTGATCTTGTCCAAAAACCCGCTGCTGAGCTCCAGCTGGAAGTGTAAAAAGAACCGGGCTGGTTAAAAAAAAGAACCGGGCGGGCCGGTAAAATTGCTTAGCCGGGGCTCTGGAAGCCTAACACGGCGTGATCTTGTCCAAAAAGCCGCTCGTGAGCTCCAGCTGGAAGTGTAAAAAGAACCGGGCTGGTTCAAAAAAAGAACCGGGCGGCCCGGTAGAATTGCTTAGCCGAGGTCCTGGAAGCCTAACCCGGCGTGATCTTGCGCAAAAAGCCGCTGCTGAGCTCCAGCTGGAAGTGTAAAAAGAACCAGGCTGGTTCAAAAAAAGAACCGGGCGGCCCGGTAAAATTGCTTAGCCGGGGTCCTGGAAGCCTAACGCGGCGTGATCTTGCCCGAAAGTCGGCCTCTATACTTCCATATTAGGTACCAGGCGCTCAGAGCCAACTTGGCAAAAAATTTCTAAGTGCCCACGGCTCTGCGGGGATTGTGCGTCCGACCCGCGCCGGTTCTCCAGCCGGCCTAAAATAACCCAAAACCAGCCTCTCCCCCTGGAGCTCACAGCCAAAGGCGAAACTTTTCTAAGTGCCTACGGCTCTGCGGGCTTTTGAGTCCGCCCCGCGCCGGTTCGTCGGTCGGCCTCAAAAAGCGAAAAATCAGCCTCTCTCCCTGGAGCTCGACTCGAGTTGATCATTATACATGAAGAAATAACCAATTTCATCGTTTGGTTTATGTTTTACACGCGTTTTAAATTTTATTGCCGAAATCGCTTTTTCTCGCCGAGATAAGCACGTTTTCTGAAATGCCGCTCTCCCGTCACTCTGGTTAAAGTGTTATGAAAAAAAAGGCTGTTGGGGCTAGGGAGTATCGAGTTGATCATTATACATGAAGAAATAACCAATTTCATCGTTTGGTTTATGTTTTACACGCGTTTTAAATTTTATTGCCGAAATCGCTTTTTCTCGCCGAGATAAGCACGTTTTCTGAAATGCCGCTCTCCCGTCACTCTGGTTAAAGTGTTATGAAAAAAAAGGCTGTTGGGGGCTAGGGAGTATCGAGTTGATCATTATACATGAAGAAATAACCAATTTCATCGTTTGGTTTATGTTTTACACGCGTTTTAAATTTTATTGCCGAAATCGCTTTTTCTCGCCGAGATAAGCACGTTTTCTGAAATGCCGCTCTCCCGTCACTCTGGTTAAAGTGTTATGAAAAAAAAGGCTGTTGGGGGCTAGGGAGTATCGAGTTGATCATTATACATGAAGAAATAACCAATTTCATCGTTTGGTTTATGTTTTACACGCGTTTTAAATTTTATTGCCGAAATCGCTTTTTCTCGCCGAGATAAGCACGTTTTCTGAAATGCCGCTCTCCCGTCACTCTGGTTAAAGTGTTATGAAAAAAAAGGCTGTTGGGGGCTAGGGAGTATCGAGTTGATCATTATACATGAAGAAATAACCAATTTCATCGTTTGGTTTATGTTTTACACGCGTTTTAAATTTTATTGCCGAAATCGCTTTTTCTCGCCGAGATAAGCACGTTTTCTGAAATGCCGCTCTCCCGTCACTCTGGTTAAAGTGTTATGAAAAAAAAGGCTGTTGGGGGCTAGGGAGTATCGAGTTGATCATTATACATGAAGAAATAACCAATTTCATCGTTTGGTTTATGTTTTACACGCGTTTTAAATTTTATTGCCGAAATCGCTTTTTCTCGCCGAGATAAGCACGTTTTCTGAAATGCCGCTCTCCCGTCACTCTGGTTAAAGTGTTATGAAAAAAAAGGCTGTTGGGGGCTAGGGAGTATCGAGTTGATCATTATACATGAAGAAATAACCAATTTCATCGTTTGGTTTATGTTTTACACGCGTTTTAAATTTTATTGCCGAAATCGCTTTTTCTCGCCGAGATAAGCACGTTTTCTGAAATGCCGCTCTCCCGTCACTCTGGTTAAAGTGTTATGAAAAAAAAGGCTGTTGGGGGCTAGGGAGTATCGAGTTGATCATTATACATGAAGAAATAACCAATTTCATCGTTTGGTTTATGTTTTACACGCGTTTTAAATTGTATTGCCGAAATCGCTTTTTCTCGCCGAGATAAGCACGTTTTCTGAAATGCCGCTCTCCCGTCACTCTGGTTAAAGTGTTATGAAAAAAAAGGCTGTTGGGGGCTAGGGAGTATCGAGTTGATCATTATACATGAAGAAATAACCAATTTCATCGTTTGGTTTATGTTTTACACGCGTTTTAAATTTTATTGCCGAAATCGCTTTTTCTCGCCGAGATAAGCACGTTTTCTGAAATGCCGCTCTCCCGTCACTCTGGTTAAAGTGTTATGAAAAAAAAGGCTGTTGGGGGCTAGGGAGTATCGAGTTGATCATTATACATGAAGAAATAACCAATTTCATCGTTTGGTTTATGTTTTACACGCGTTTTAAATTTTATTGCCGAAATCGCTTTTTCTCGCCGAGATAAGCACGTTTTCTGAAATGCCGCTCTCCCGTCACTCTGGTTAAAGTGTTATGAAAAAAAAGGCTGTTGGGGGCTAGGGAGTATCGAGTTGATCATTATACATGAAGAAATAACCAATTTCATCGTTTGGTTTATGTTTTACACGTGTTTTAAATTTTATTGCCGAAATCGCTTTTTCTCGCCGAGATAAGCACGTTTTCTGAAATGCCGCTCTCCCGTCACTCTGGTTAAAGTGTTATGAAAAAAAAGGCTGTTGGGGGCTAGGGAGTATCGAGTTGATCATTATACATGAAGAAATAACCAATTTCATCGTTTGGTTTATGTTTTACACGCGTTTTAAATTTTATTGCCGAAATCGCTTTTTCTCGCCGAGATAAGCACGTTTTCTGAAATGCCGCTCTCCCGTCACTCTGGTTAAAGTGTTATGAAAAAAAAGGCTGTTGGGGGCTAGGGAGTATCGAGTTGATCATTATACATGAAGAAATAACCAATTTCATCGTTTGGTTTATGTTTTACACGCATTTTAAATTTTATTGCCGAAATCGCTTTTTCTCGCCGAGATAAGCACGTTTTCTGAAATGCCGCTCTCCCGTCACTCTGGTTAAAGTGTTATGAAAAAAAAGGCTGTTGGGGGCTAGGGAGTATCGAGTTGATCATTATACATGAAGAAATAACCAATTTCATCGTTTGGTTTATGTTTTACACGCGTTTTAAATTTTATTGCCGAAATCGCTTTTTCTCGCCGAGATAAGCACGTTTTCTGAAATGCCGCTCTCCCGTCACTCTGGTTAAAGTGTTATGAAAAAAAAGGCTGTTGGGGGCTAGGGAGTATCGAGTTGATCATTATACATGAAGAAATAACCAATTTCATCGTTTGGTTTATGTTTTACACGCGTTTTAAATTTTATTGCCGAAATCGCTTTTTCTCGCCGAGATAAGCACGTTTTCTGAAATGCCGCTCTCCCGTCACCCTGGTTAAAGTGTTATGAAAAAAAAGGCTGTTGGGGGCTAGGGAGTATCGAGTTCATCATTATACATGAAGAAATAACCAATTTCATCGTTTGGTTTATGTTTTACACGCGTTTTAAATTTTATTGCCGAAATCGCTTTTTCTCGCCGAGATAAGCACGTTTTCTGAAATGCCGCTCTCCCGTCACCCTGGTTAAAGTGTTATGAAAAAAAAGGCTGTTGGGGGCTAGGGAGTATCGAGTTGATCATTATACATGAAGAAATAACCAATTTCATCGTTTGGTTTATGTTTTACACGCGTTTTAAATTTTATTGCCGAAATCGCTTTTTCTCGCCGAGATAAGCACGTTTTCTGAAATGCCGCTCTCCCGTCACTCTGGTTAAAGTGTTATGAAAAAAAAGGCTGTTGGGGGCTAGGGAGTATCGAGTTGATCATTATACATGAAGAAATAACCAATTTCATCGTTTGGTTTATGTTTTACACGCGTTTTAAATTTTATTGCCGAAATCGCTTTTTCTCGCCGAGATAAGCACGTTTTCTGAAATGCCGCTCTCCCGTCACTCTGGTTAAAGTGTTATGAAAAAAAAGGCTGTTGGGGGCTAGGGAGTATCGAGTTGATCATTATACATGAAGAAATAACCAATTTCATCGTTTGGTTTATGTTTTACACGCGTTTTAAATTTTATTGCCGAAATCGCTTTTTCTCGCCGAGATAAGCACGTTTTCTGAAATGCCGCTCTCCCGTCACTCTGGTTAAAGTGTTATGAAAAAAAAGGCTGTTGGGGGCTAGGGAGTATCGAGTTGATCATTATACATGAAGAAATAACCAATTTCATCGTTTGGTTTATGTTTTACACGCGTTTTAAATTTTATTGCCGAAATCGCTTTTTCTCGCCGAGATAAGCACGTTTTCTGAAATGCCGCTCTCCCGTCACTCTGGTTAAAGTGTTATGAAAAAAAAGGCTGTTGGGGGCTAGGGAGTATCGAGTTGATCATTATACATGAAGAAATAACCAATTTCATCGTTTGGTTTATGTTTTACACGCGTTTTAAATTTTATTGCCGAAATCGCTTTTTCTCGCCGAGATAAGCACGTTTTCTGAAATGCCGCTCTCCCGTCACTCTGGTTAAAGTGTTATGAAAAAAAAGGCTGTTGGGGGCTAGGGAGTATCGAGTTGATCATTATACATGAAGAAATAACCAATTTCATCGTTTGGTTTATGTTTTACACGCATTTTAAATTTTATTGCCGAAATCGCTTTTTCTCGCCGAGATAAGCACGTTTTCTGAAATGCCGCTCTCCCGTCACTCTGGTTAAAGTGTTATGAAAAAAAAGGCTGTTGGGGGCTAGGGAGTATCGAGTTGATCATTATACATGAAGAAATAACCAATTTCATCGTTTGGTTTATGTTTTACACGCGTTTTAAATTTTATTGCCGAAATCGCTTTTTCTCGCCGAGATAAGCACGTTTTCTGAAATGCCGCTCTCCCGTCACTCTGGTTAAAGTGTTATGAAAAAAAAGGCTGTTGGGGGCTAGGGAGTATCGAGTTGATCATTATACATGAAGAAATAACCAATTTCATCGTTTGGTTTATGTTTTACACGATGCTGAGCTCCAGCTGGAAGTGTAAAAAGAACCGGGCTGGTTAAAAAAAGAACCGGGCGACCCGGTAAAATTGCTTAGCCGGGGCTCTGGAAGCCTAACACGGCGTGATCTTGTCCAAAAAGCCGCTGCTGAGCTCCAGCTGGAAGTGTAAAAAGAACCGGGCTGGTTAAAAAAAAGAACCGGGCGGGCCGGTAAAATTGCTTAGCCGGGGCTCTGGAAGCCTAACACGGCGTGATCTTGTCCAAATAGCCGCTCGTGAGCTCCAGCTGGAAGTGTAAAAAGAACCGGGCTGGTTCAAAAAAAGAACCGGGCGGCCCGGTAAAATTGCTTAGCCGGGGCTCTGGAAGCCTAACCCGGCGTGATACTGTGCAAAAAGCCGCTGCTGAGCTCCAGCTGGAAGTGTAAAAAAAACCGGGCTGGTTAAAAAAAAGAACCGGGCGACCCTTTAAAATTGCTTAGCCGGGGCTCTGGAAGCCTAACACGGCGTGATCTTGTCCAAAAACCCGCTGCTGAGCTCCAGCTGGAAGTGTAAAAAGAACCGGGCTGGTTAAAAAAAAGAACCGGGCGGGCCGGTAAAATTGCTTAGCCGGGGCTCTGGAAGCCTAACACGGCGTGATCTTGTCCAAAAAGCCGCTCGTGAGCTCCAGCTGGAAGTGTAAAAAGAACCGGGCTGGTTCAAAAAAAGAACCGGGCGGCCCGGTAGAATTGCTTAGCCGAGGTACTGGAAGCCTAACCCGGCGTGATCTTGCGCAAAAAGCCGCTGCTGAGCTCCAGCTGGAAGTGTAAAAAGAACCAGGCTGGTTCAAAAAAAGAACCGGGCGGCCCGGTAAAATTGCTTAGCCGGGGTCCTGGAAGCCTAACGCGGCGTGATCTTGCCCGAAAGTCGGCCTCTATACTTCCATATTAGGTACCAGGCGCTCAGAGCCAACTTGGCAAAAATTTTCTAAGTGCCCACGGCTCTGCGGGGATTGTGCGTCCGACCCGCGCCGGTTCTCCAGCCGGCCTAAAATAACGCAAAACCAGCCTCTCCCCCTGGAGCTCGCAGCCAAAGGCGAAACTTTTCTAAGTGCCTACGGCTCTGCGGGCTTTTGAGTCCGCCCCGCGCCGGTTCGTCGGTCGGCCTCAAAAAGCGAAAAATCAGCCTCTCTCCCTGGAGCTCGACTCGAGTTGATCATTATACATGAAGAAATAACCAATTTCATCGTTTGGTTTATGTTTTACACGCGTTTTAAATTTTATTGCCGAAATCGCTTTTTCTCGCCGAGATAAGCACGTTTTCTGAAATGCCGCTCTCCCGTCACTCTGGTTAAAGTGTTATGAAAAAAAAGGCTGTTGGGGCTAGGGAGTATCGAGTTGATCATTATACATGAAGAAATAACCAATTTCATCGTTTGGTTTATGTTTTACACGCGTTTTAAATTTTATTGCCGAAATCGCTTTTTCTCGCCGAGATAAGCACGTTTTCTGAAATGCCGCTCTCCCGTCACTCTGGTTAAAGTGTTATGAAAAAAAAGGCTGTTGGGGGCTAGGGAGTATCGAGTTGATCATTATACATGAAGAAATAACCAATTTCATCGTTTGGTTTATGTTTTACACGCGTTTTAAATTTTATTGCCGAAATCGCTTTTTCTCGCCGAGATAAGCACGTTTTCTGAAATGCCGCTCTCCCGTCACTCTGGTTAAAGTGTTATGAAAAAAAAGGCTGTTGGGGGCTAGGGAGTATTGAGTTGATCATTATACATGAAGAAATAACCAATTTCATCGTTTGGTTTATGTTTTACACGCGTTTTAAATTTTATTGCCGAAATCGCTTTTTCTCGCCGAGATAAGCACGTTTTCTGAAATGCCGCTCTCCCGTCACTCTGGTTAAAGTGTTATGAAAAAAAAGGCTGTTGGGGGCTAGGGAGTATCGAGTTGATCATTATACATGAAGAAATAACCAATTTCATCGTTTGGTTTATGTTTTACACGCGTTTTAAATTTTATTGCCGAAATCGCTTTTTCTCGCCGAGATAAGCACGTTTTCTGAAATGCCGCTCTCCCGTCACTCTGGTTAAAGTGTTATGAAAAAAAAGGCTGTTGGGGGCTAGGGAGTATCGAGTTGATCATTATACATGAAGAAATAACCAATTTCATCGTTTGGTTTATGTTTTACACGCGTTTTAAATTTTATTGCCGAAATCGCTTTTTCTCGCCGAGATAAGCACGTTTTCTGAAATGCCGCTCTCCCGTCACTCTGGTTAAAGTGTTATGAAAAAAAAGGCTGTTGGGGGCTAGGGAGTATCGAGTTGATCATTATACATGAAGAAATAACCAATTTCATCGTTTGGTTTATGTTTTACACGCGTTTTAAATTTTATTGCCGAAATCGCTTTTTCTCGCCGAGATAAGCACGTTTTCTGAAATGCCGCTCTCCCGTCACTCTGGTTAAAGTGTTATGAAAAAAAAGGCTGTTGGGGGCTAGGGAGTATCGAGTTGATCATTATACATGAAGAAATAACCAATTTCATCGTTTGGTTTATGTTTTACACGCGTTTTAAATTTTATTGCCGAAATCGCTTTTTCTCGCCGAGATAAGCACGTTTTCTGAAATGCCGCTCTCCCGTCACTCTGGTTAAAGTGTTATGAAAAAAAAGGCTGTTGGGGGCTAGGGAGTATCGAGTTGATCATTATACATGAAGAAATAACCAATTTCATCGTTTGGTTTATGTTTTACACGCGTTTTAAATTTTATTGCCGAAATCGCTTTTTCTCGCCGAGATAAGCACGTTTTCTGAAATGCCGCTCTCCCGTCACTCTGGTTAAAGTGTTATGAAAAAAAAGGCTGTTGGGGGCTAGGGAGTATCGAGTTGATCATTATACATGAAGAAATAACCAATTTCATCGTTTGGTTTATGTTTTACACGCGTTTTAAATTTTATTGCCGAAATCGCTTTTTCTCGCCGAGATAAGCACGTTTTCTGAAATGCCGCTCTCCCGTCACTCTGGTTAAAGTGTTATGAAAAAAAAGGCTGTTGGGGGCTAGGGAGTATCGAGTTGATCATTATACATGAAGAAATAACCAATTTCATCGTTTGGTTTATGTTTTACACGCGTTTTAAATTTTATTGCCGAAATCGCTTTTTCTCGCCGAGATAAGCACGTTTTCTGAAATGCCGCTCTCCCGTCACTCTGGTTAAAGTGTTATGAAAAAAAAGGCTGTTGGGGGCTAGGGAGTATCGAGTTGATCATTATACATGAAGAAATAACCAATTTCATCGTTTGGTTTATGTTTTACACGCGTTTTAAATTTTATTGCCGAAATCGCTTTTTCTCGCCGAGATAAGCACGTTTTCTGAAATGCCGCTCTCCCGTCACTCTGGTTAAAGTGTTATGAAAAAAAAGGCTGTTGGGGGCTAGGGAGTATCGAGTTGATCATTATACATGAAGAAATAACCAATTTCATCGTTTGGTTTATGTTTTACACGCGTTTTAAATTTTATTGCCGAAATCGCTTTTTCTCGCCGAGATAAGCACGTTTTCTGAAATGCCGCTCTCCCGTCACTCTGGTTAAAGTGTTATGAAAAAAAAGGCTGTTGGGGGCTAGGGAGTATCGAGTTGATCATTATACATGAAGAAATAACCAATTTCATCGTTTGGTTTATGTTTTACACGCGTTTTAAATTTTATTGCCGAAATCGCTTTTTCTCGCCGAGATAAGCACGTTTTCTGAAATGCCGCTCTCCCGTCACTCTGGTTAAAGTGTTATGAAAAAAAAGGCTGTTGGGGGCTAGGGAGTATCGAGTTGATCATTATACATGAAGAAATAACCAATTTCATCGTTTGGTTTATGTTTTACACGCGTTTTAAATTTTATTGCCGAAATCGCTTTTTCTCGCCGAGATAAGCACGTTTTCTGAAATGCCGCTCTCCCGTCACTCTGGTTAAAGTGTTATGAAAAAAAAGGCTGTTGGGGGCTAGGGAGTATCGAGTTGATCATTATACATGAAGAAATAACCAATTTCATCGTTTGGTTTATGTTTTACACGCGTTTTAAATTTTATTGCCGAAATCGCTTTTTCTCGCCGAGATAAGCACGTTTTCTGAAATGCCGCTCTCCCGTCACTCTGGTTAAAGTGTTATGAAAAAAAAGGCTGTTGGGGGCTAGGGAGTATCGAGTTGATCATTATACATGAAGAAATAACCAATTTCATCGTTTGGTTTATGTTTTACACGTGTTTTAAATTTTATTGCCGAAATCGCTTTTTCTCGCCGAGATAAGCACGTTTTCTGAAATGCCGCTCTCCCGTCACTCTGGTTAAAGTGTTATGAAAAAAAAGGCTGTTGGGGGCTAGGGAGTATCGAGTTGATCATTATACATGAAGAAATAACCAATTTCATCGTTTGGTTTATGTTTTACACGCGTTTTAAATTTTATTGCCGAAATCGCTTTTTCTCGCCGAGATAAGCACGTTTTCTGAAATGCCGCTCTCCCGTCACTCTGGTTAAAGTGTTATGAAAAAAAAGGCTGTTGGGGGCTAGGGAGTATCGAGTTGATCATTATACATGAAGAAATAACCAATTTCATCGTTTGGTTTATGTTTTACACGCATTTTAAATTTTATTGCCGAAATCGCTTTTTCTCGCCGAGATAAGCACGTTTTCTGAAATGCCGCTCTCCCGTCACTCTGGTTAAAGTGTTATGAAAAAAAAGGCTGTTGGGGGCTAGGGAGTATCGAGTTGATCATTATACATGAAGAAATAACCAATTTCATCGTTTGGTTTATGTTTTACACGCGTTTTAAATTTTATTGCCGAAATCGCTTTTTCTCGCCGAGATAAGCACGTTTTCTGAAATGCCGCTCTCCCGTCACTCTGGTTAAAGTGTTATGAAAAAAAAGGCTGTTGGGGGCTAGGGAGTATCGAGTTGATCATTATACATGAAGAAATAACCAATTTCATCGTTTGGTTTATGTTTTACACGCGTTTTAAATTTTATTGCCGAAATCGCTTTTTCTCGCCGAGATAAGCACGTTTTCTGAAATGCCGCTCTCCCGTCACCCTGGTTAAAGTGTTATGAAAAAAAAGGCTGTTGGGGGCTAGGGAGTATCGAGTTCATCATTATACATGAAGAAATAACCAATTTCATCGTTTGGTTTATGTTTTACACGCGTTTTAAATTTTATTGCCGAAATCGCTTTTTCTCGCCGAGATAAGCACGTTTTCTGAAATGCCGCTCTCCCGTCACCCTGGTTAAAGTGTTATGAAAAAAAAGGCTGTTGGGGGCTAGGGAGTATCGAGTTGATCATTATACATGAAGAAATAACCAATTTCATCGTTTGGTTTATGTTTTACACGCGTTTTAAATTTTATTGCCGAAATCGCTTTTTCTCGCCGAGATAAGCACGTTTTCTGAAATGCCGCTCTCCCGTCACTCTGGTTAAAGTGTTATGAAAAAAAAGGCTGTTGGGGGCTAGGGAGTATCGAGTTGATCATTATACATGAAGAAATAACCAATTTCATCGTTTGGTTTATGTTTTACACGCGTTTTAAATTTTATTGCCGAAATCGCTTTTTCTCGCCGAGATAAGCACGTTTTCTGAAATGCCGCTCTCCCGTCACTCTGGTTAAAGTGTTATGAAAAAAAAGGCTGTTGGGGGCTAGGGAGTATCGAGTTGATCATTATACATGAAGAAATAACCAATTTCATCGTTTGGTTTATGTTTTACACGCGTTTTAAATTTTATTGCCGAAATCGCTTTTTCTCGCCGAGATAAGCACGTTTTCTGAAATGCCGCTCTCCCGTCACTCTGGTTAAAGTGTTATGAAAAAAAAGGCTGTTGGGGGCTAGGGAGTATCGAGTTGATCATTATACATGAAGAAATAACCAATTTCATCGTTTGGTTTATGTTTTACACGCGTTTTAAATTTTATTGCCGAAATCGCTTTTTCTCGCCGAGATAAGCACGTTTTCTGAAATGCCGCTCTCCCGTCACTCTGGTTAAAGTGTTATGAAAAAAAAGGCTGTTGGGGGCTAGGGAGTATCGAGTTGATCATTATACATGAAGAAATAACCAATTTCATCGTTTGGTTTATGTTTTACACGCGTTTTAAATTTTATTGCCGAAATCGCTTTTTCTCGCCGAGATAAGCACGTTTTCTGAAATGCCGCTCTCCCGTCACTCTGGTTAAAGTGTTATGAAAAAAAAGGCTGTTGGGGGCTAGGGAGTATCGAGTTGATCATTATACATGAAGAAATAACCAATTTCATCGTTTGGTTTATGTTTTACACGCATTTTAAATTTTATTGCCGAAATCGCTTTTTCTCGCCGAGATAAGCACGTTTTCTGAAATGCCGCTCTCCCGTCACTCTGGTTAAAGTGTTATGAAAAAAAAGGCTGTTGGGGGCTAGGGAGTATCGAGTTGATCATTATACATGAAGAAATAACCAATTTCATCGTTTGGTTTATGTTTTACACGCGTTTTAAATTTTATTGCCGAAATCGCTTTTTCTCGCCGAGATAAGCACGTTTTCTGAAATGCCGCTCTCCCGTCACTCTGGTTAAAGTGTTATGAAAAAAAAGGCTGTTGGGGGCTAGGGAGTATCGAGTTGATCATTATACATGAAGAAATAACCAATTTCATCGTTTGGTTTATGTTTTACACGATGCTGAGCTCCAGCTGGAAGTGTAAAAAGAACCGGGCTGGTTAAAAAAAGAACCGGGCGACCCGGTAAAATTGCTTAGCCGGGGCTCTGGAAGCCTAACACGGCGTGATCTTGTCCAAAAAGCCGCTGCTGAGCTCCAGCTGGAAGTGTAAAAAGAACCGGGCTGGTTAAAAAAAAGAACCGGGCGGGCCGGTAAAATTGCTTAGCCGGGGCTCTGGAAGCCTAACACGGCGTGATCTTGTCCAAATAGCCGCTCGTGAGCTCCAGCTGGAAGTGTAAAAAGAACCGGGCTGGTTCAAAAAAAGAACCGGGCGGCCCGGTAAAATTGCTTAGCCGGGGCTCTGGAAGCCTAACCCGGCGTGATACTGTGCAAAAAGCCGCTGCTGAGCTCCAGCTGGAAGTGTAAAAAAAACCGGGCTGGTTAAAAAAAAGAACCGGGCGACCCTTTAAAATTGCTTAGCCGGGGCTCTGGAAGCCTAACACGGCGTGATCTTGTCCAAAAACCCGCTGCTGAGCTCCAGCTGGAAGTGTAAAAAGAACCGGGCTGGTTAAAAAAAAGAACCGGGCGGGCCGGTAAAATTGCTTAGCCGGGGCTCTGGAAGCCTAACACGGCGTGATCTTGTCCAAAAAGCCGCTCGTGAGCTCCAGCTGGAAGTGTAAAAAGAACCGGGCTGGTTCAAAAAAAGAACCGGGCGGCCCGGTAGAATTGCTTAGCCGAGGTACTGGAAGCCTAACCCGGCGTGATCTTGCGCAAAAAGCCGCTGCTGAGCTCCAGCTGGAAGTGTAAAAAGAACCAGGCTGGTTCAAAAAAAGAACCGGGCGGCCCGGTAAAATTGCTTAGCCGGGGTCCTGGAAGCCTAACGCGGCGTGATCTTGCCCGAAAGTCGGCCTCTATACTTCCATATTAGGTACCAGGCGCTCAGAGCCAACTTGGCAAAAATTTTCTAAGTGCCCACGGCTCTGCGGGGATTGTGCGTCCGACCCGCGCCGGTTCTCCAGCCGGCCTAAAATAACGCAAAACCAGCCTCTCCCCCTGGAGCTCGCAGCCAAAGGCGAAACTTTTCTAAGTGCCTACGGCTCTGCGGGCTTTTGAGTCCGCCCCGCGCCGGTTCGTCGGTCGGCCTCAAAAAGCGAAAAATCAGCCTCTCTCCCTGGAGCTCGACTCGAGTTGATCATTATACATGAAGAAATAACCAATTTCATCGTTTGGTTTATGTTTTACACGCGTTTTAAATTTTATTGCCGAAATCGCTTTTTCTCGCCGAGATAAGCACGTTTTCTGAAATGCCGCTCTCCCGTCACTCTGGTTAAAGTGTTATGAAAAAAAAGGCTGTTGGGGCTAGGGAGTATCGAGTTGATCATTATACATGAAGAAATAACCAATTTCATCGTTTGGTTTATGTTTTACACGCGTTTTAAATTTTATTGCCGAAATCGCTTTTTCTCGCCGAGATAAGCACGTTTTCTGAAATGCCGCTCTCCCGTCACTCTGGTTAAAGTGTTATGAAAAAAAAGGCTGTTGGGGGCTAGGGAGTATCGAGTTGATCATTATACATGAAGAAATAACCAATTTCATCGTTTGGTTTATGTTTTACACGCGTTTTAAATTTTATTGCCGAAATCGCTTTTTCTCGCCGAGATAAGCACGTTTTCTGAAATGCCGCTCTCCCGTCACTCTGGTTAAAGTGTTATGAAAAAAAAGGCTGTTGGGGGCTAGGGAGTATTGAGTTGATCATTATACATGAAGAAATAACCAATTTCATCGTTTGGTTTATGTTTTACACGCGTTTTAAATTTTATTGCCGAAATCGCTTTTTCTCGCCGAGATAAGCACGTTTTCTGAAATGCCGCTCTCCCGTCACTCTGGTTAAAGTGTTATGAAAAAAAAGGCTGTTGGGGGCTAGGGAGTATCGAGTTGATCATTATACATGAAGAAATAACCAATTTCATCGTTTGGTTTATGTTTTACACGCGTTTTAAATTTTATTGCCGAAATCGCTTTTTCTCGCCGAGATAAGCACGTTTTCTGAAATGCCGCTCTCCCGTCACTCTGGTTAAAGTGTTATGAAAAAAAAGGCTGTTGGGGGCTAGGGAGTATCGAGTTGATCATTATACATGAAGAAATAACCAATTTCATCGTTTGGTTTATGTTTTACACGCGTTTTAAATTTTATTGCCGAAATCGCTTTTTCTCGCCGAGATAAGCACGTTTTCTGAAATGCCGCTCTCCCGTCACTCTGGTTAAAGTGTTATGAAAAAAAAGGCTGTTGGGGGCTAGGGAGTATCGAGTTGATCATTATACATGAAGAAATAACCAATTTCATCGTTTGGTTTATGTTTTACACGCGTTTTAAATTTTATTGCCGAAATCGCTTTTTCTCGCCGAGATAAGCACGTTTTCTGAAATGCCGCTCTCCCGTCACTCTGGTTAAAGTGTTATGAAAAAAAAGGCTGTTGGGGGCTAGGGAGTATCGAGTTGATCATTATACATGAAGAAATAACCAATTTCATCGTTTGGTTTATGTTTTACACGCGTTTTAAATTTTATTGCCGAAATCGCTTTTTCTCGCCGAGATAAGCACGTTTTCTGAAATGCCGCTCTCCCGTCACTCTGGTTAAAGTGTTATGAAAAAAAAGGCTGTTGGGGGCTAGGGAGTATCGAGTTGATCATTATACATGAAGAAATAACCAATTTCATCGTTTGGTTTATGTTTTACACGCGTTTTAAATTTTATTGCCGAAATCGCTTTTTCTCGCCGAGATAAGCACGTTTTCTGAAATGCCGCTCTCCCGTCACTCTGGTTAAAGTGTTATGAAAAAAAAGGCTGTTGGGGGCTAGGGAGTATCGAGTTGATCATTATACATGAAGAAATAACCAATTTCATCGTTTGGTTTATGTTTTACACGCGTTTTAAATTTTATTGCCGAAATCGCTTTTTCTCGCCGAGATAAGCACGTTTTCTGAAATGCCGCTCTCCCGTCACTCTGGTTAAAGTGTTATGAAAAAAAAGGCTGTTGGGGGCTAGGGAGTATCGAGTTGATCATTATACATGAAGAAATAACCAATTTCATCGTTTGGTTTATGTTTTACACGCGTTTTAAATTTTATTGCCGAAATCGCTTTTTCTCGCCGAGATAAGCACGTTTTCTGAAATGCCGCTCTCCCGTCACTCTGGTTAAAGTGTTATGAAAAAAAAGGCTGTTGGGGGCTAGGGAGTATCGAGTTGATCATTATACATGAAGAAATAACCAATTTCATCGTTTGGTTTATGTTTTACACGCGTTTTAAATTTTATTGCCGAAATCGCTTTTTCTCGCCGAGATAAGCACGTTTTCTGAAATGCCGCTCTCCCGTCACTCTGGTTAAAGTGTTATGAAAAAAAAGGCTGTTGGGGGCTAGGGAGTATCGAGTTGATCATTATACATGAAGAAATAACCAATTTCATCGTTTGGTTTATGTTTTACACGCGTTTTAAATTTTATTGCCGAAATCGCTTTTTCTCGCCGAGATAAGCACGTTTTCTGAAATGCCGCTCTCCCGTCACTCTGGTTAAAGTGTTATGAAAAAAAAGGCTGTTGGGGGCTAGGGAGTATCGAGTTGATCATTATACATGAAGAAATAACCAATTTCATCGTTTGGTTTATGTTTTACACGCGTTTTAAATTTTATTGCCGAAATCGCTTTTTCTCGCCGAGATAAGCACGTTTTCTGAAATGCCGCTCTCCCGTCACTCTGGTTAAAGTGTTATGAAAAAAAAGGCTGTTGGGGGCTAGGGAGTATCGAGTTGATCATTATACATGAAGAAATAACCAATTTCATCGTTTGGTTTATGTTTTACACGATGCTGAGCTCCAGCTGGAAGTGTAAAAAGAACCGGGCTGGTTAAAAAAAGAACCGGGCGACCCGGTAAAATTGCTTAGCCGGGGCTCTGGAAGCCTAACACGGCGTGATCTTGTCCAAAAAGCCGCTGCTGAGCTCCAGCTGGAAGTGTAAAAAGAACCGGGCTGGTTAAAAAAAAGAACCGGGCGGGCCGGTAAAATTGCTTAGCCGGGGCTCTGGAAGCCTAACACGGCGTGATCTTGTCCAAATAGCCGCTCGTGAGCTCCAGCTGGAAGTGTAAAAAGAACCGGGCTGGTTCAAAAAAAGAACCGGGCGGCCCGGTAAAATTGCTTAGCCGGGGCTCTGGAAGCCTAACCCGGCGTGATACTGTGCAAAAAGCCGCTGCTGAGCTCCAGCTGGAAGTGTAAAAAAAACCGGGCTGGTTAAAAAAAAGAACCGGGCGACCCTGTAAAATTGCTTAGCCGGGGCTCTGGAAGCCTAACACGGCGTGATCTTGTCCAAAAACCCGCTGCTGAGCTCCAGCTGGAAGTGTAAAAAGAACCGGGCTGGTTAAAAAAAAGAACCGGGCGGGCCGGTAAAATTGCTTAGCCGGGGCTCTGGAAGCCTAACACGGCGTGATCCTGTCCAAAAAGCCGCTCGTGAGCTCCAGCTGGAAGTGTAAAAAGAACCGGGCTGGTTCAAAAAAAGAACCGGGCGGCCCGGTAGAATTGCTTAGCCGAGGTACTGGAAGCCTAACCCGGCGTGATCTTGCGCAAAAAGCCGCTGCTGAGCTCCAGCTGGAAGTGTAAAAAGAACCAGGCTGGTTCAAAAAAAGAACCGGGCGGCCCGGTAAAATTGCTTAGCCGGGGTCCTGGAAGCCTAACGCGGCGTGATCTTGCCCGAAAGTCGGCCTCTATACTTCCATATTAGGTACCAGGCGCTCAGAGCCAACTTGGCAAAAATTTTCTAAGTGCCCACGGCTCTGCGGGGATTGTGCGTCCGACCCGCGCCGGTTCTCCAGCCGGCCTAAAATAACGCAAAACCAGCCTCTCCCCCTGGAGCTCACAGCCAAAGGCGAAACTTTTCTAAGTGCCTACGGCTCTGCGGGCTTTTGAGTCCGCCCCGCGCCGGTTCGTCGGTCGGCCTCAAAAAGCGAAAAATCAGCCTCTCTCCCTGGAGCTCGACTCGAGTTGATCATTATACATGAAGAAATAACCAATTTCATCGTTTGGTTTATGTTTTACACGCGTTTTAAATTTTTATTGCCGAAATCGCTTTTTCTCGCCGAGATAAGCACGTTTTCTGAAATGCCGCTCTCCCGTCACTCTGGTTAAAGTGTTATGAAAAAAAAGGCTGTTGGGGCTAGGGAGTATCGAGTTGATCATTATACATGAAGAAATAACCAATTTCATCGTTTGGTTTATGTTTTACACGCGTTTTAAATTTTATTGCCGAAATCGCTTTTTCTCGCCGAGATAAGCACGTTTTCTGAAATGCCGCTCTCCCGTCACTCTGGTTAAAGTGTTATGAAAAAAAAGGCTGTTGGGGGCTAGGGAGTATCGAGTTGATCATTATACATGAAGAAATAACCAATTTCATCGTTTGGTTTATGTTTTACACGCGTTTTAAATTTTATTGCCGAAATCGCTTTTTCTCGCCGAGATAAGCACGTTTTCTGAAATGCCGCTCTCCCGTCACTCTGGTTAAAGTGTTATGAAAAAAAAGGCTGTTGGGGGCTAGGGAGTATCGAGTTGATCATTATACATGAAGAAATAACCAATTTCATCGTTTGGTTTATGTTTTACACGCGTTTTAAATTTTATTGCCGAAATCGCTTTTTCTCGCCGAGATAAGCACGTTTTCTGAAATGCCGCTCTCCCGTCACTCTGGTTAAAGTGTTATGAAAAAAAAGGCTGTTGGGGGCTAGGGAGTATCGAGTTGATCATTATACATGAAGAAATAACCAATTTCATCGTTTGGTTTATGTTTTACACGCGTTTTAAATTTTATTGCCGAAATCGCTTTTTCTCGCCGAGATAAGCACGTTTTCTGAAATGCCGCTCTCCCGTCACTCTGGTTAAAGTGTTATGAAAAAAAAGGCTGTTGGGGGCTAGGGAGTATCGAGTTGATCATTATACATGAAGAAATAACCAATTTCACCGTTTGGTTTATGTTTTACACGCGTTTTAAATTTTATTGCCGAAATCGCTTTTTCTCGCCGAGATAAGCACGTTTTCTGAAATGCCGCTCTCCCGTCACTCTGGTTAAAGTGTTATGAAAAAAAAGGCTGTTGGGGGCTAGGGAGTATCGAGTTGATCATTATACATGAAGAAATAACCAATTTCATCGTTTGGTTTATGTTTTACACGATGCTGGAAGTGTAAAAAGAACCGGGCTGGTTAAAAAAAGAACCGGGCGACCCGGTAAAATTGCTTAGCCGGGGCTCTGGAAGCCTACCACGGCGTGATCTTGTCCAAAAAGCCGCTGCTGAGCTCCAGCTGGAAGTGTAAAAAGAACCGGGCTGGTTAAAAAAAAGAACCGGGCGACCCGGTAAAATTGCTTAGCCGGGGCTCTGGAAGCCTAACACGGCGTGATCTTGTCCAAAAAGCCGCTGCTGAGCTCCAGCTGGAAGTGTAAAAAGAACCGGGCTGGTTAAAAAAAAGAACCGGGCGGCCCGGTAAAATTGCTTAGCCGGGGCTCTGGAAGCCTAACCCGGCGTGATACTGTGCAAAAAGCCGCTGCTGAGCTCCAGCTGGAAGTGTAAAAAAAACCGGGCTGGTTAAAAAAAAGAACCGGGCGACCCTGTAAAATTGCTTAGCCGGGGCTCTGGAAGCCTAACACGGCGTGATCTTGTCCAAAAACCCGCTGCTGAGCTCCAGCTGGAAGTGTAAAAAGAACCGGGCTGGTTAAAAAAAAGAACCGGGCGGGCCGGTAAAATTGCTTAGCCGGGGCTCTGGAAGCCTAACACGGCGTGATCTTGTCCAAAAAGCCGCTCGTGAGCTCCAGCTGGAAGTGTAAAAAGAACCGGGCTGGTTCAAAAAAAGAACCGGGCGGCCCGGTAGAATTGCTTAGCCGAGGTCCTGGAAGCCTAACCCGGCGTGATCTTGCGCAAAAAGCCGCTGCTAAGCTCCAGCTGGAAGTGTAAAAAGAACCGGGCTGGTTCAAAAAAAGAACCGGGCGGCCCGGTAAAATTGCTTAGCCGGGGTCCTGGAAGCCTAACGCGGCGTGATCTTGCCCGAAAGTCGGCCTCTATACTTCCATATTAGGTACCAGGCGCTCAGAGCCAACTTGGCAAAAATTTTCTAAGTGCCCACGGCTCTGCGGGGATTGTGCGTCCGACCCGCGCCGGTTCTCCAGCCGGCCTAAAATAACGCAAAACCAGCCTCTCCCCCTGGAGCTCACAGCCAAAGGCGAAACTTTTCTAAGTGCCTACGGCTCTGCGGGCTTTTGAGTCCGCCCCGCGCCGGTTCGTCGGTCGGCCTCAAAAAGCGAAAAATCAGCCTCTCTCCCTGGAGCTCGACTCGAGTTGATCATTATACATGAAGAAATAACCAATTTCATCGTTTGGTTTATGTTTTACACGCGTTTTAAATTTTATTGCCGAAATCGCTTTTTCTCGCCGAGATAAGCACGTTTTCTGAAATGCCGCTCTCCCGTCACTCTGGTTAAAGTGTTATGAAAAAAAGGCTGTTGGGGGCTAGGGAGTATCGAGGTGATCATTATACATGAAGAAATAACCAATTTCATCGTTTGGTTTATGTTTTACACGCGTTTTAAATTTTATTGCCGAAATCGCTTTTTCTCGCCGAGATAAGCACGTTTTCTGAAATGCCGCTCTCCCGTCACTCTGGTTAAAGTGTTATGAAAAAAAAGGCTGTTGGGGGCTAGGGAGTATCGAGTTGATCATTATACATGAAGAAATAACCAATTTCATCGTTTGGTTTATGTTTTACACGCGTTTTAAATTTTATTGCCGAAATCGCTTTTTCTCGCCGAGATAAGCACGTTTTCTGAAATGCCGCTCTCCCGTCACTCTGGTTAAAGTGTTATGAAAAAAAAGGCTGTTGGGGGCTAGGGAGTATCGAGTTGATCATTATACATGAAGAAATAACCAATTTCATCGTTTGGTTTATGTTTTACACGCGTTTTAAATTTTATTGCCGAAATCGCTTTTTCTCGCCGAGATAAGCACGTTTTCTGAAATGCCGCTCTCCCGTCACTCTGGTTAAAGTGTTATGAAAAAAAGGCTGTTGGGGGCTAGGGAGTATCGAGTTGATCATTATACATGAAGAAATAACCAATTTCATCGTTTGGTTTATGTTTTACACGCGTTTTAAATTTTATTGCCGAAATCGCTTTTTCTCGCCGAGATAAGCACGTTTTCTGAAATGCCGCTCTCCCGTCACTCTGGTTAAAGTGTTATGAAAAAAAAGGCTGTTGGGGGCTAGGGAGTATCGAGTTGATCATTATACATGAAGAAATAACCAATTTCATCGTTTGGTTTATGTTTTACACGCGTTTTAAATTTTATTGCCGAAATCGCTTTTTCTCGCCGAGATAAGCACGTTTTCTGAAATGCCGCTCTCCCGTCACTCTGGTTAAAGTGTTATGAAAAAAAAGGCTGTTGGGGGCTAGGGAGTATCGAGTTGATCATTATACATGAAGAAATAACCAATTTCATCGTTTGGTTTATGTTTTACACGCGTTTTAAATTTTATTGCCGAAATCGCTTTTTCTCGCCGAGATAAGCACGTTTTCTGAAATGCCGCTCTCCCGTCACTCTGGTTAAAGTGTTATGAAAAAAAAGGCTGTTGGGGGCTAGGGAGTATCGAGTTGATCATTATACATGAAGAAATAACCAATTTCATCGTTTGGTTTATGTTTTACACGCGTTTTAAATTTTATTGCCGAAATCGCTTTTTCTCGCCGAGATAAGCACGTTTTCTGAAATGCCGCTCTCCCGTCACTCTGGTTAAAGTGTTATGAAAAAAAAAAGGCTGTTGGGGGCTAGGGAGTATCGAGTTGATCATTATACATGAAGAAATAACCAATTTCATCGTTTGGTTTATGTTTTACACGCGTTTTAAATTTTATTGCCGAAATCGCTTTTTCTCGCCGAGATAAGCACGTTTTCTGAAATGCCGCTCTCCCGTCACTCTGGTTAAAGTGTTATGAAAAAAAAGGCTGTTGGGGGCTAGGGAGTATCGAGTTGATCATTATACATGAAGAAATAACCAATTTCATCGTTTGGTTTATGTTTTACACGCGTTTTAAATTTTATTGCCAAAATCGCTTTTTCTCGCCGAGATAAGCACGTTTTCTGAAATGCCGCTCTCCCGTCACTCTGGTTAAAGTGTTATGAAAAAAAAGGCTGTTGGGGACTAGGGAGTATCGAGTTGATCATTATACATGAAGAAATAACCAATTTCATCGTTTGGTTTATGTTTTACACGCGTTTTAAATTTTATTGCCGAAATCGCTTTTTCTCGCCGAGATAAGCACGTTTTCTGAAATGCCGCTCTCCCGTCACTCTGGTTAAAGTGTTATGAAAAAAAAGGCTGTTGGGGGCTAGGGAGTATCGAGTTGATCATTATACATGAAGAAATAACCAATTTCATCGTTTGGTTTATGTTTTACACGCGTTTTAAATTTTATTGCCGAAATCGCTTTTTCTCGCCGAGATAAGCACGTTTTCTGAAATGCCGCTCTCCCGTCACTCTGGTTAAAGTGTTATGAAAAAAAAGGCTGTTGGGGGCTAGGGAGTATCGAGTTGATCATTATACATGAAGAAATAACCAATTTCATCGTTTGGTTTATGTTTTACACGCGTTTTAAATTTTATTGCCGAAATCGCTTTTTCTCGCCGAGATAAGCACGTTTTCTGAAATGCCGCTCTCCCGTCACTCTGGTTAAAGTGTTATGAAAAAAAAGGCTGTTGGGGGCTACGGAGTATCGAGTTGATCATTATACATGAAGAAATAACCAATTTCATCGTTTGGTTTATGTTTTACACGCGTTTTAAATTTTATTGCCGAAATCGCTTTTTCTCGCCGAGATAAGCACGTTTTCTGAAATGCCGCTCTCCCGTCACTCTGGTTAAAGTGTTATGAAAAAAAAGGCTGTTCGGGGCTAGGGAGTATCGAGTTGATCATTATACATGAAGAAATAACCAATTTCATCGTTTGGTTTATGTTTTACACGCGTTTTAAATTTTATTGCCGAAATCGCTTTTTCTCGCCGAGATAAGCACGTTTTCTGAAATGCCGCTCTCCCGTCACTCTGGTTAAAGTGTTATGAAAAAAAAGGCTGTTGGGGGCTAGGGAGTATCGAGTTGATCATTATACATGAAGAAATAACCAATTTTATCGTTTGGTTTATGTTTTACACGCGTTTTAAATTTTATTGCCGAAATCGCTTTTTCTCGCTGAGATAAGCACGTTTTCTGAAATGCCGCTCTCCCGTCACTCTGGTTAAAGTGTTATGAAAAAAAAGGCTGTTGGGGGCTAGGGAGTATCGAGTTGATCATTATACATGAAGAAATAACCAATTTCATCGTTTGGTTTATGTTTTACACGCGTTTTAAATTTTATTGCCGAAATCGCTTTTTCTCGCCGAGATAAGCACGTTTTCTGAAATGCCGCTCTCCCGTCACTCTGGTTAAAGTGTTATGAAAAAAAAGGCTGTTGGGAGCTAGGGAGTATCGAGTTGATCATTATACATGAAGAAATAACCAATTTCATCGTTTGGTTTATGTTTTACACGCGTTTTAAATTTTATTGCCGAAATCGCTTTTTCTCGCCGAGATAAGCACGTTTTCTGAAATGCCGCTCTCCCGTCACTCTGGTTAAAGTGTTATGAAAAAAAAGGCTGTTGGGGGCTAGGGAGTATCGAGTTGATCATTATACATGAAGAAATAACCAATTTCATCGTTTGGTTTATGTTTTACACGCGTTTTAAATTTTATTGCCGAAATCGCTTTTTCTCGCCGAGATAAGCACGTTTTCTGAAATGCCGCTCTCCCGTCACTCTGGTTAAAGTGTTATGAAAAAAAAGGCTGTTGGGGGCTAGGGAGTATCGAGTTGATCATTATACATGAAGAAATAACCAATTTCATCGTTTGGTTTATGTTTTACACGCGTTTTAAATTTTATTGCCGAAATCGCTTTTTCTCGCCGAGATAAGCACGTTTTCTGAAATGCCGCTCTCCCGTCACTCTGGTTAAAGTGTTATGAAAAAAAAGGCTGTTGGGGGCTAGGGAGTATCGAGTTGATCATTATACATGAAGAAATAACCAATTTCATCGTTTGGTTTATGTTTTACACGCGTTTTAAATTTTATTGCCGAAATCGCTTTTTCTCGCCGAGATAAGCACGTTTTCTGAAATGCCGCTCTCCCGTCACTCTGGTTAAAGTGTTATGAAAAAAAAGGCTGTTGGGGGCTAGGGAGTATCGAGTTGATCATTATACATGAAGAAATAACCAATTTCATCGTTTGGTTTATGTTTTACACGCGTTTTAAATTTTATTGCCGAAATCGCTTTTTCTCGCCGAGATAAGCACGTTTTCTGAAATGCCGCTCTCCCGTCACTCTGGTTAAAGTGTTATGAAAAAAAAGGCTGTTGGGGGCTAGGGAGTATCGAGTTGATCATTATACATGAAGAAATAACCAATTTCATCGTTTGGTTTATGTTTTACACGCATTTTAAATTTTATTGCCGAAATCGCTTTTTCTCGCCGAGATAAGCACGTTTTCTGAAATGCCGCTCTCCCGTCACTCTGGTTAAAGTGTTATGAAAAAAAAGGCTGTTGGGGGCTAGGGAGTATCGAGTTGATCATTATACATGAAGAAATAACCAATTTCATCGTTTGGTTTATGTTTTACACGCGTTTTAAATTTTATTGCCGAAATCGCTTTTTCTCGCCGAGATAAGCACGTTTTCTGAAATGCCGCTCTCCCGTCACTCTGGTTAAAGTGTTATGAAAAAAAAGGCTGTTGGGGGCTAGGGAGTATCGAGTTGATCATTATACATGAAGAAATAACCAATTTCATCGTTTGGTTTATGTTTTACACGCGTTTTAAATTTTATTGCCGAAATCGCTTTTTCTCGCCGAGATAAGCACGTTTTCTGAAATGCCGCTCTCCCGTCACTCTGGTTAAAGTGTTATGAAAAAAAAGGCTGTTGGGGGCTAGGGAGTATCGAGTTGATCATTATACATGAAGAAATAACCAATTTCATCGTTTGGTTTATGTTTTACACGCGTTTTAAATTTTATTGCCGAAATCGCTTTTTCTCGCCGAGATAAGCACGTTTTCTGAAATGCCGCTCTCCCGTCACTCTGGTTAAAGTGTTATGAAAAAAAAGGCTGTTGGGGGCTAGGGAGTATCGAGTTGATCATTATACATGAAGAAATAACCAATTTCATCGTTTGGTTTATGTTTTACACGCGTTTTAAATTTCATTGCCGAAATCGCTTTTTCTCGCCGAGATAAGCACGTTTTCTGAAATGCCGCTCTCCCGTCACTCTGGTTAAAGTGTTATGAAAAAAAAGGCTGTTGGGGGCTAGGGAGTATCGAGTTGATCTTTATACATGAAGAAATAACCAATTTCATCGTTTGGTTTATGTTTTACACGCGTTTTAAATTTTATTGCCGAAATCGCTTTTTCTCGCCGAGATAAGCACGTTTTCTGAAATGCCGCTCTCCCGTCACTCTGGTTAAAGTGTTATGAAAAAAAAGGCTGTTGGGGGCTGGGGAGTATCGAGTTGATCATTATACATGAAGAAATAACCAATTTCATCGTTTGGTTTATGTTTTACACGCGTTTTAAATTTTATTGCCGAAATCGCTTTTTCTCGCCGAGATAAGCACGTTTTCTGAAATGCCGCTCTCCCGTCACTCTGGTTAAAGTGTTATGAAAAAAAAGGCTGTTGGGGGCTAGGGAGTATCGAGTTGATCATTATACATGAAGAAATAACCAATTTCATCGTTTGGTTTATGTTTTACACGCGTTTTAAATTTTATTGCCGAAATCGCTTTTTCTCGCCGAGATAAGCACGTTTTCTGAAATGCCGCTCTCCCGTCACTCTGGTTAAAGTGTTATGAAAAAAAAGGCTGTTGGGGGCTAGGGAGTATCGAGTTGATCATTATACATGAAGAAATAACCAATTTCATCGTTTGGTTTATGTTTTACACGCGTTTTAAATGTTATTGCCGAAATCGCTTTTTCTCGCCGAGATAAGCACGTTTTCTGAAATGCCGCTCTCCCGTCACTCTGGTTAAAGTGTTATGAAAAAAAAGGCTGTTGGGGGCTAGGGAGTATCGAGTTGATCATTATACATGAAGAAATAACCAATTTCATCGTTTGGTTTATGTTTTACACGCGTTTTAAATTTTATTGCCGAAATCGCTTTTTCTCGCCGAGATAAGCACGTTTTCTGAAATGCCGCTCTCCCGTCACTCTGGTTAAAGTGTTATGAAAAAAAAGGCTGTTGGGGGCTAGGGAGTATCGAGTTGATCATTATACATGAAGAAATAACCAATTTCATCGTTTGGTTTATGTTTTACACGCATTTTAAATTTTATTGCCGAAATCGCTTTTTCTCGCCGAGATAAACACGTTTTCTGAAATGCCGCTCTCCCGTCACTCTGGTTAAAGTGTTATGAAAAAAAAGGCTGTTGGGGGCTAGGGAGTATCGAGTTGATCATTATACATGAAGAAATAACCAATTTCATCGTTTGGTTTATGTTTTACACGCGTTTTAAATTTTATTGCCGAAATCGCTTTTTCTCGCCGAGATAAGCACGTTTTCTGAAATGCCGCTCTCCCGTCACTCTGGTTAAAGTGTTATGAAAAAAAAGGCTGTTGGGGGCTAGGGAGTATCGAGTTGATCATTATACATGAAGAAATAACCAATTTCATCGTTTGGTTTATGTTTTACACGATGCTGAGCTCCAGCTGGAAGTGTAAAAAGAACCGGGCTGGTTAAAAAAAGAACCGGGCGACCCGGTAAAATTGCTTAGCCGGGGCTCTGGAAGCCTAACACGGCGTGATCTTGTCCAAAAAGCCGCTGCTGAGCTCCAGCTGGAAGTGTAAAAAGAACCGGGCTGGTTAAAAAAAAGAACCGGGCGGGCCGGTAAAATTGCTTAGCCGGGGCTCTGGAAGCCTAACACGGCGTGATCTTGTCCAAAAAGCCGCTCGTGAGCTCCAGCTGGAAGTGTAAAAAGAACCGGGCTGGTTCAAAAAAAGAACCGGGCGGCCCGGTAAAATTGCTTAGCCGGGGCTCTGGAAGCCTAACCCGGCGTGATACTGTGCAAAAAGCCGCTGCTGAGCTCCAGCTGGAAGTGTAAAAAAAACCGGGCTGGTTAAAAAAAAAGAACCGGGCGACCCTGTAAAATTGCTTAGCCGGGGCTCTGGAAGCCTAACACGGCGTGATCTTGTCCAAAAACCCGCTGCTGAGCTCCAGCTGGAAGTGTAAAAAGAACCGGGCTGGTTAAAAAAAAGAACCGGGCGGGCCGGTAAAATTGCTTAGCCGGGGCTCTGGAAGCCTAACACGGCGTGATCTTGTCCAAAAAGCCGCTCGTGAGCTCCAGCTGGAATTGTAAAAAGAACCGGGCTGGTTCAAAAAAAGAACCGGGCGGCCCGGTAGAATTGCTTAGCCGAGGTCCTGGAAGCCTAACCCGGCGTGATCTTGCGCAAAAAGCCGCTGCTGAGCTCCAGCTGGAAGTGTAAAAAGAACCGGGCTGGTTCAAAAAAAGAACCGGGCGGCCCGGTAAAATTGCTTAGCCGGGGTCCTGGAAGCCTAACGCGGCGTGATCTTGCCCGAAAGTGGGCCTCTATACTTCCATATTAGGTACCAGGCGCTCACAGCCAACTTGGCAAAAATTTTCTAAGTGCCCACGGCTCTGCGGGGATTGTGCGTCCGACCCGCGCCGGTTCTCCAGCCGACCTAAAATAACGCAAAACCAGCCTCTCCCTCTGGAGCTCACAGCCAAAGGCGAAACTTTTCTAAGTGCCTACGGCTCTGCGGGCTTTTGAGTCCGCCCCGCGCCGGTTCGTCGGTCGGCCTCAAAAAGCGAAAAATCAGCCTCTCTCCCTGGAGCTCGACTCGAGTTGATCATTATACATGAAGAAATAACCAATTTCATCGTTTGGTTTATGTTTTACACGCGTTTTAAATTTTATTGCCGAAATCGCTTTTTCTCGCCGAGATAAGCACGTTTTCTGAAATGCCGCTCTCCCGTCACTCTGGTTAAAGTGTTATGAAAAAAAAGGCTGTTGGGGGCTAGGGAGTATCGAGTTGATCATTATACATGAAGAAATAACCAATTTCATCGTTTGGTTTATGTTTTACACGCGTTTTAAATTTTATTGCCGAAATCGCTTTTTCTCGCCGAGATAAGCACGTTTTCTGAAATGCCGCTCTCCCGTCACTCTGGTTAAAGTGTTATGAAAAAAAAGGCTGTTGGGGGCTAGGGAGTATCGAGTTGATCATTATACATGAAGAAATAACCAATTTCATCGTTTGGTTTATGTTTTACACGCGTTTTAAATTTTATTGCCGAAATCGCTTTTTCTCGCCGAGATAAGCACGTTTTCTGAAATGCCGCTCTCACGTCACTCTGGTTAAAGTGTTATGAAAAAAAAGGCTGTTGGGGGCTAGGGAGTATCGAGTTGATCATTATACATGAAGAAATAACCAATTTCATCGTTTGGTTTATGTTTTACACGCGTTTTAAATTTTATTGCCGAAATCGCTTTTTCTCGCCGAGATAAGCACGTTTTCTGAAATGCCGCTCTCCCGTCACTCTGGTTAAAGTGTTATGAAAAAAAAGGCTGTTGGGGGCTAGGGAGTATCGAGTTGATCATTATACATGAAGAAATAACCAATTTCATCGTTTGGTTTATGTTTTACACGCGTTTTAAATTTTATTGCCGAAATCGCTTTTTCTCGCCGAGATAAGCACGTTTTCTGAAATGCCGCTCTCCCGTCACTCTGGTTAAAGTGTTATGAAAAAAAAGGCTGTTGGGGGCTAGGGAGTATCGAGTTGATCATTATACATGAAGAAATAACCAATTTCATCGTTTGGTTTATGTTTTACACGCGTTTTAAATTTTATTGCCGAAATCGCTTTTTCTCGCCGAGATAAGCACGTTTTCTGAAATGCCGCTCTCCCGTCACTCTGGTTAAAGTGTTATGAAAAAAAAGGCTGTTGGGGGCTAGGGAGTATCGAGTTGATCATTATACATGAAGAAATAACCAATTTCATCGTTTGGTTTATGTTTTACACGCGTTTTAAATTTTATTGCCGAAATCGCTTTTTCTCGCCGAGATAAGCACGTTTTCTGAAATGCCGCTCTCCCGTCACTCTGGTTAAAGTGTTATGAAAAAAAAGGCTGTTGGGGGCTAGGGAGTATCGAGTTGATCATTATACATGAAGAAATAACCAATTTCATCGTTTGGTTTATGTTTTACACGCGTTTTAAATTTTATTGCCGAAATCGCTTTTTCTCGCCGAGATAAGCACGTTTTCTGAAATGCCGCTCTCCCGTCACTCTGGTTAAAGTGTTATGAAAAAAAGGCTGTTGGGGGCTAGGGAGTATCGAGTTGATCATTATACATGAAGAAATAACCAATTTCATCGTTTGGTTTATGTTTTACACGCATTTTAAATTTTATTGCCGAAATCGCTTTTTCTCGCCGAGATAAGCACGTTTTCTGAAATGCCGCTCTCCCGTCACTCTGGTTAAAGTGTTATGAAAAAAAAGGCTGTTGGGGGCTAGGGAGTATCGAGTTGATCATTATACATGAAGAAATAACCAATTTCATCGTTTGGTTTATGTTTTACACGCGTTTTAAATTTTATTGCCGAAATCGCTTTTTCTCGCCGAGATAAGCACGTTTTCTGAAATGCCGCTCTCCCGTCACTCTGGTTAAAGTGTTATGAAAAAAAAGGCTGTTGGGGGCTAGGGAGTATCGAGTTGATCATTATACATGAAGAAATAACCAATTTCATCGTTTGGTTTATGTTTTACACGCGTTTTAAATTTTATTGCCGAAATCGCTTTTTCTCGCCGAGATAAGCACGTTTTCTGAAATGCCGCTCTCCCGTCACTCTGGTTAAAGTGTTATGAAAAAAAAGGCTGTTGGGGGCTAGGGAGTATCGAGTTGATCATTATACATGAAGAAATAACCAATTTCATCGTTTGGTTTATGTTTTACACGCGTTTTAAATTTTATTGCCGAAATCGCTTTTTCTCGCCGAGATAAGCACGTTTTCTGAAATGCCGCTCTCCCGTCACTCTGGTTAAAGTGTTATGAAAAAAAAGGCTGTTGGGGGCTAGGGAGTATCGAGTTGATCATTATACATGAAGAAATAACCAATTTCATCGTTTGGTTTATGTTTTACACGCGTTTTAAATTTCATTGCCGAAATCGCTTTTTCTCGCCGAGATAAGCACGTTTTCTGAAATGCCGCTCTCCCGTCACTCTGGTTAAAGTGTTATGAAAAAAAAGGCTGTTGGGGGCTAGGGAGTATCGAGTTGATCATTATACATGAAGAAATAACCAATTTCATCGTTTGGTTTATGTTTTACACGCGTTTTAAATTTTATTGCCGAAATCGCTTTTTCTCGCCGAGATAAGCACGTTTTCTGAAATGCCGCTCTCCCGTCACTCTGGTTAAAGTGTTATGAAAAAAAAGGCTGTTGGGGGCTGGGGAGTATCGAGTTGATCATTATACATGAAGAAATAACCAATTTCATCGTTTGGTTTATGTTTTACACGCGTTTTAAATTTTATTGCCGAAATCGCTTTTTCTCGCCGAGATAAGCACGTTTTCTGAAATGCCGCTCTCCCGTCACTCTGGTTAAAGTGTTATGAAAAAAAAGGCTGTTGGGGGCTAGGGAGTATCGAGTTGATCATTATACATGAAGAAATAACCAATTTCATCGTTTGGTTTATGTTTTACACGCGTTTTAAATTTTATTGCCGAAATCGCTTTTTCTCGCCGAGATAAGCACGTTTTCTGAAATGCCGCTCTCCCGTCACTCTGGTTAAAGTGTTATGAAAAAAAAGGCTGTTGGGGGCTAGGGAGTATCGAGTTGATCATTATACATGAAGAAATAACCAATTTCATCGTTTGGTTTATGTTTTACACGCGTTTTAAATGTTATTGCCGAAATCGCTTTTTCTCGCCGAGATAAGCACGTTTTCTGAAATGCCGCTCTCCCGTCACTCTGGTTAAAGTGTTATGAAAAAAAAGGCTGTTGGGGGCTAGGGAGTATCGAGTTGATCATTATACATGAAGAAATAACCAATTTCATCGTTTGGTTTATGTTTTACACGCGTTTTAAATTTTATTGCCGAAATCGCTTTTTCTCGCCGAGATAAGCACGTTTTCTGAAATGCCGCTCTCCCGTCACTCTGGTTAAAGTGTTATGAAAAAAAAGGCTGTTGGGGGCTAGGGAGTATCGAGTTGATCATTATACATGAAGAAATAACCAATTTCATCGTTTGGTTTATGTTTTACACGCGTTTTAAATTTTATTGCCGAAATCGCTTTTTCTCGCCGAGATAAGCACGTTTTCTGAAATGCCGCTCTCCCGTCACTCTGGTTAAAGTGTTATGAAAAAAAAGGCTGTTGGGGGCTAGGGAGTATCGAGTTGATCATTATACATGAAGAAATAACCAATTTCATCGTTTGGTTTATGTTTTACACGCGTTTTAAATTTTATTGCCGAAATCGCTTTTTCTCGCCGAGATAAGCACGTTTTCTGAAATGCCGCTCTCCCGTCACTCTGGTTAAAGTGTTATGAAAAAAAAGGCTGTTGGGGGCTAGGGAGTATCGAGTTGATCATTATACATGAAGAAATAACCAATTTCATCGTTTGGTTTATGTTTTACACGCGTTTTAAATTTTATTGCCGAAATCGCTTTTTCTCGCCGAGATAAGCACGTTTTCTGAAATGCCGCTCTCCCGTCACTCTGGTTAAAGTGTTATGAAAAAAAAGGCTGTTGGGGGCTAGGGAGTATCGAGTTGATCATTATACATGAAGAAATAACCAATTTCATCGTTTGGTTTATGTTTTACACGCGTTTTAAATTTTATTGCCGAAATCGCTTTTTCTCGCCGAGATAAGCACGTTTTCTGAAATGCCGCTCTCCCGTCACTCTGGTTAAAGTGTTATGAAAAAAAAGGCTGTTGGGGGCTAGGGAGTATCGAGTTGATCATTATACATGAAGAAATAACCAATTTCATCGTTTGGTTTATGTTTTACACGCGTTTTAAATTTTATTGCCGAAATCGCTTTTTCTCGCCGAGATAAGCACGTTTTCTGAAATGCCGCTCTCCCGTCACTCTGGTTAAAGTGTTATGAAAAAAAAGGCTGTTGGGGGCTAGGGAGTATCGAGTTGATCATTATACATGAAGAAATAACCAATTTCATCGTTTGGTTTATGTTTTACACGCGTTTTAAATTTTATTGCCGAAATCGCTTTTTCTCGCCGAGATAAGCACGTTTTCTGAAATGCCGCTCTCCCGTCACTCTGGTTAAAGTGTTATGAAAAAAAAGGCTGTTGGGGGCTAGGGAGTATCGAGTTGATCATTATACATGAAGAAATAACCAATTTCATCGTTTGGTTTATGTTTTACACGCGTTTTAAATTTTATTGCCGAAATCGCTTTTTCTCGCCGAGATAAGCACGTTTTCTGAAATGCCGCTCTCCCGTCACTCTGGTTAAAGTGTTATGAAAAAAAAGGCTGTTGGGGGCTAGGGAGTATCGAGTTGATCATTATACATGAAGAAATAACCAATTTCATCGTTTGGTTTATGTTTTACACGCGTTTTAAATTTTATTGCCGAAATCGCTTTTTCTCGCCGAGATAAGCACGTTTTCTGAAATGCCGCTCTCCCGTCACTCTGGTTAAAGTGTTATGAAAAAAAAGGCTGTTGGGGGCTAGGGAGTATCGAGTTGATCATTATACATGAAGAAATAACCAATTTCATCGTTTGGTTTATGTTTTACACGCGTTTTAAATTTTATTGCCGAAATCGCTTTTTCTCGCCGAGATAAGCACGTTTTCTGAAATGCCGCTCTCCCGTCACTCTGGTTAAAGTGTTATGAAAAAAAGGCTGTTGGGGGCTACGGGAGTATCGAGTTGATCATTATACATGAAGAAATAACCAATTTCATCGTTTGGTTTATGTTTTACACGCGTTTTAAATTTTATTGCCGAAATCGCTTTTTCTCGCCGAGATAAGCACGTTTTCTGAAATGCCGCTCTCCCGTCACTCTGGTTAAAGTGTTATGAAAAAAAAGGCTGTTGGGGGCTAGGGAGTATCGAGTTGATCATTATACATGAAGAAATAACCAATTTCATCGTTTGGTTTATGTTTTACACGCGTTTTAAATTTTATTGCCGAAATCGCTTTTTCTCGCCGAGATAAGCACGTTTTCTGAAATGCCGCTCTCCCGTCACTCTGGTTAAAGTGTTATGAAAAAAAAAGGCTGTTGGGGGCTAGGGAGTATCGAGTTGATCATTATACATGAAGAAATAACCAATTTCATCGTTTGGTTTATGTTTTACACGCGTTTTAAATTTTATTGCCGAAATCGCTTTTTCTCGCCGAGATAAGCACGTTTTCTGAAATGCCGCTCTCCCGTCACTCTGGTTAAAGTGTTATGAAAAAAAAGGCTGTTGGGGGCTAGGGAGTATCGAGTTGATCATTATACATGAAGAAATAACCAATTTCATCGTTTGGTTTATGTTTTACACGCGTTTTAAATTTTATTGCCGAAATCGCTTTTTCTCGCCGAGATAAGCACGTTTTCTGAAATGCCGCTCTCCCGTCACTCTGGTTAAAGTGTTATGAAAAAAAAGGCTGTTGGGGGCTAGGGAGTATCGAGTTGATCATTATACATGAAGAAATAACCAATTTCATCGTTTGGTTTATGTTTTACACGCGTTTTAAATTTTATTGCCGAAATCGCTTTTTCTCGCCGAGATAAGCACGTTTTCTGAAATGCCGCTCTCCCGTCACTCTGGTTAAAGTGTTATGAAAAAAAAGGCTGTTGGGGGCTAGGGAGTATCGAGTTGATCATTATACATGAAGAAATAACCAATTTCATCGTTTGGTTTATGTTTTACACGCGTTTTAAATTTTATTGCCGAAATCGCTTTTTCTCGCCGAGATAAGCACGTTTTCTGAAATGCCGCTCTCCCGTCACTCTGGTTAAAGTGTTATGAAAAAAAAGGCTGTTGGGGGCTAGGGAGTATCGAGTTGATCATTATACATGAAGAAATAACCAATTTCATCGTTTGGTTTATGTTTTACACGCGTTTTAAATTTTATTGCCGAAATCGCTTTTTCTCGCCGAGATAAGCACGTTTTCTGAAATGCCGCTCTCCCGTCACTCTGGTTAAAGTGTTATGAAAAAAAAGGCTGTTGGGGGCTAGGGAGTATCGAGTTGATCATTATACATGAAGAAATAACCAATTTCATCGTTTGGTTTATGTTTTACACGCGTTTTAAATTTTATTGCCGAAATCGCTTTTTCTTGCCGAGATAAGCACGTTTTCTGAAATGCCGCTCTCCCGTCACTCTGGTTAAAGTGTTATGAAAAAAAAGGCTGTTGGGGGCTAGGGAGTATCGAGTTGATCATTATACATGAAGAAATAACCAATTTCATCGTTTGGTTTATGTTTTACACGCGTTTTAAATTTTATTGCCGAAATCGCTTTTATCTCGCCGAGATAAGCACGTTTTCTGAAATGCCGCTCTCCCGTCACTCTGGTTAAAGTGTTATGAAAAAAAAGGCTGTTGGGGGCTAGGGAGTATCGAGTTGATCATTATACATGAAGAAATAACCAATTTCATCGTTTGGTTTATGTTTTACACGCGTTTTAAATTTTATTGCCGAAATCGCTTTTTCTCGCCGAGATAAGCACGTTTTCTGAAATGCCGCTCTCCCGTCACTCTGGTTAAAGTGTTATGAAAAAAAAGGCTGTTGGGGGCTAGGGAGTATCGAGTTGATCATTATACATGAAGAAATAACCAATTTCATCGTTTGGTTTATGTTTTACACGCGTTTTAAATTTTATTGCCGAAATCGCTTTTTCTCGCCGAGATAAGCACGTTTTCTGAAATGCCGCTCTCCCGTCACTCTGGTTAAAGTGTTATGAAAAAAAAGGCTGTTGGGGGCTAGGGAGTATCGAGTTGATCATTATACATGAAGAAATAACCAATTTCATCGTTTGGTTTATGTTTTACACGCGTTTTAAATTTTATTGCCGAAATCGCTTTTTCTCGCCGAGATAAGCACGTTTTCTGAAATGCCGCTCTCCCGTCACTCTGGTTAAAGTGTTATGAAAAAAAAGGCTGTTGGGGGCTAGGGAGTATCGAGTTGATCATTATACATGAAGAAATAACCAATTTCATCGTTTGGTTTATGTTTTACACGCGTTTTAAATTTTATTGCCGAAATCGCTTTTTCTCGCCGAGATAAGCACGTTTTCTGAAATGCCGCTCTCCCGTCACTCTGGTTAAAGTGTTATGAAAAAAAAGGCTGTTGGGGGCTAGGGAGTATCGAGTTGATCATTATACATGAAGAAATAACCAATTTCATCGTTTGGTTTATGTTTTACACGCGTTTTAAATTTTATTGCCGAAATCGCTTTTTCTCGCCGAGATAAGCACGTTTTCTGAAATGCCGCTCTCCCGTCACTCTGGTTAAAGTGTTATGAAAAAAAAGGCTGTTGGGGGCTAGGGAGTATCGAGTTGATCATTATACATGAAGAAATAACCAATTTCATCGTTTGGTTTATGTTTTACACGCGTTTTAAATTTTATTGCCGAAATCGCTTTTTCTCGCCGAGATAAGCACGTTTTCTGAAATGCCGCTCTCCCGTCACTCTGGTTAAAGTGTTATGAAAAAAAAGGCTGTTGGGGGCTAGGGAGTATCGAGTTGATCATTATACATGAAGAAATAACCAATTTCATCGTTTGGTTTATGTTTTACACGCGTTTTAAATTTTATTGCCGAAATCGCTTTTTCTCGCCGAGATAAGCACGTTTTCTGAAATGCCGCTCTCCCGTCACTCTGGTTAAAGTGTTATGAAAAAAAAGGCTGTTGGGGGCTAGGGAGTATCGAGTTGATCATTATACATGAAGAAATAACCAATTTCATCGTTTGGTTTATGTTTTACACGCATTTTAAATTTTATTGCCGAAATCGCTTTTTCTCGCCGAGATAAGCACGTTTTCTGAAATGCCGCTCTCCCGTCACTCTGGTTAAAGTGTTATGAAAAAAAAGGCTGTTGGGGGCTAGGGAGTATCGAGTTGATCATTATACATGAAGAAATAACCAATTTCATCGTTTGGTTTATGTTTTACACGCGTTTTAAATTTTATTGCCGAAATCGCTTTTTCTCGCCGAGATAAGCACGTTTTCTGAAATGCCGCTCTCCCGTCACTCTGGTTAAAGTGTTATGAAAAAAAAGGCTGTTGGGGGCTAGGGAGTATCGAGTTGATCATTATACATGAAGAAATAACCAATTTCATCGTTTGGTTTATGTTTTACACGATGCTGAGCTCCAGCTGGAAGTGTAAAAAGAACCGGGCTGGTTAAAAAAAGAACCGGGCGACCCGGTAAAATTGCTTAGCCGGGGCTCTGGAAGCCTAACACGGCGTGATCTTGTCCAAAAAGCCGCTGCTGAGCTCCAGCTGGAAGTGTAAAAAGAACCAGGCTGGTTAAAAAAAAGAACCGGGCGGGCCGGTAAAATTGCTTAGCCGGGGCTCTGGAAGCCTAACACGGCGTGATCTTGTCCAAAAAGCCGCTCGTGAGCTCCAGCTGGAAGTGTAAAAAGAACCGGGCTGGTTCAAAAAAAGAACCGGGCGGCCCGGTAAAATTGCTTAGCCGGGGCTCTGGAAGCCTAACCCGGCGTGATACTGTGCAAAAAGCCGCTGCTGAGCTCCAGCTGGAAGTGTAAAAAAAACCGGGCTGGTTAAAAAAAAGAACCGGGCGACCCTGTAAAATTGCTTAGCCGGGGCTCTGGAAGCCTAACACGGCGTGATCTTGTCCAAAAACCCGCTGCTGAGCTCCAGCTGGAAGTGTAAAAAGAACCGGGCTGGTTAAAAAAAAGAACCGGGCGGGCCGGTAAAATTGCTTAGCCGGGGCTCTGGAAGCCTAACACGGCGTGATCTTGTCCAAAAAGCCGCTCGTGAGCTCCAGCTGGAAGTGTAAAAAGAACCGGGCTGGTTCAAAAAAAGAACCGGGCGGCCCGGTAGAATTGCTTAGCCGAGGTCCTGGAAGCCTAACCCGGCGTGATCTTGCGCAAAAAGCCGCTGCTGAGCTCCAGCTGGAAGTGTAAAAAGAACCAGGCTGGTTCAAAAAAAGAACCGGGCGGCCCGGTAAAATTGCTTAGCCGGGGTCCTGGAAGCCTAACGCGGCGTGATCTTGCCCGAAAGTCGGCCTCTATACTTCCATATTAGGTACCAGGCGCTCAGAGCCAACTTGGCAAAAATTTTCTAAGTGCCCACGGCTCTGCGGGGATTGTGCGTCCGACCCGCGCCGGTTCTCCAGCCGGCCTAAAATAACGCAAAACCAGCCTCTCCCCCTGGAGCTCACAGCCAAAGGCGAAACTTTTCTAAGTGCCTACGGCTCTGCGGGCTTTTGAGTCCGCCCCGCGCCGGTTCGTCGGTCGGCCTCAAAAAGCGAAAAATCAGCCTCTCTCCCTGGAGCTCGACTCGAGTTGATCATTATACATGAAGAAATAACCAATTTCATCGTTTGGTTTATGTTTTACACGCGTTTTAAATTTTATTGCCGAAATCGCTTTTTCTCGCCGAGATAAGCACGTTTTCTGAAATGCCGCTCTCCCGTCACTCTGGTTAAAGTGTTATGAAAAAAAAGGCTGTTGGGGCTAGGGAGTATCGAGTTGATCATTATACATGAAGAAATAACCAATTTCATCGTTTGGTTTATGTTTTACACGCGTTTTAAATTTTATTGCCGAAATCGCTTTTTCTCGCCGAGATAAGCACGTTTTCTGAAATGCCGCTCTCCCGTCACTCTGGTTAAAGTGTTATGAAAAAAAAGGCTGTTGGGGGCTAGGGAGTATGGAGTTGATCATTATACATGAAGAAATAACCAATTTCATCGTTTGGTTTATGTTTTACACGCGTTTTAAATTTTATTGCCGAAATCGCTTTTTCTCGCCGAGATAAGCACGTTTTCTGAAATGCCGCTCTCCCGTCACTCTGGTTAAAGTGTTATGAAAAAAAAGGCTGTTGGGGGCTAGGGAGTATCGAGTTGATCATTATACATGAAGAAATAACCAATTTCATCGTTTGGTTTATGTTTTACACGCGTTTTAAATTTTATTGCCGAAATCGCTTTTTCTCGCCGAGATAAGCACGTTTTCTGAAATGCCGCTCTCCCGTCACTCTGGTTAAAGTGTTATGAAAAAAAAGGCTGTTGGGGGCTAGGGAGTATCAAGTTGATCATTATACATGAAGAAATAACCAATTTCATCGTTTGGTTTATGTTTTACACGCGTTTTAAATTTTATTGCCGAAATCGCTTTTTCTCGCCGAGATAAGCACGTTTTCTGAAATGCCGCTCTCCCGTCACTCTGGTTAAAGTGTTATGAAAAAAAAGGCTGTTGGGGGCTAGGGAGTATCGAGTTGATCATTATACATGAAGAAATAACCAATTTCATCGTTTGGTTTATGTTTTACACGCGTTTTAAATTTTATTGCCGAAATCGCTTTTTCTCGCCGAGATAAGCACGTTTTCTGAAATGCCGCTCTCCCGTCACTCTGGTTAAAGTGTTATGAAAAAAAAGGCTGTTGGGGGCTAGGGAGTATCGAGTTGATCATTATACATGAAGAAATAACCAATTTCATCGTTTGGTTTATGTTTTACACGCGTTTTAAATTTTATTGCCGAAATCGCTTTTTCTCGCCGAGATAAGCACGTTTTCTGAAATGCCGCTCTCCCGTCACTCTGGTTAAAGTGTTATGAAAAAAAAGGCTGTTGGGGGCTAGGGAGTATCGAGTTGATCATTATACATGAAGAAATAACCAATTTCATCGTTTGGTTTATGTTTTACACGCGTTTTAAATTTTATTGCCGAAATCGCTTTTTCTCGCCGAGATAAGCACGTTTTCTGAAATGCCGCTCTCCCGTCACTCTGGTTAAAGTGTTATGAAAAAAAAGGCTGTTGGGGGCTAGGGAGTATCGAGTTGATCATTATACATGAAGAAATAACCAATTTCATCGTTTGGTTTATGTTTTACACGCGTTTTAAATTTTATTGCCGAAATCGCTTTTTCTCGCCGAGATAAGCACGTTTTCTGAAATGCCGCTCTCCCGTCACTCTGGTTAAAGTGTTATGAAAAAAAAGGCTGTTGGGGGCTAGGGAGTATCGAGTTGATCATTATACATGAAGAAATAACCAATTTCATCGTTTGGTTTATGTTTTACACGCGTTTTAAATTTTATTGCCGAAATCGCTTTTTCTCGCCGAGATAAGCACGTTTTCTGAAATGCCGCTCTCCCGTCACTCTGGTTAAAGTGTTATGAAAAAAAAGGCTGTTGGGGGCTAGGGAGTATCGAGTTGATCATTATACATGAAGAAATAACCAATTTCATCGTTTGGTTTATGTTTTACACGCGTTTTAAATTTTATTCCCGAAATCGCTTTTTCTCGCCGAGATAAGCACGTTTTCTGAAATGCCGCTCTCCCGTCACTCTGGTTAAAGTGTTATGAAAAAAAAGGCTGTTGGGGGCTAGGGAGTATCGAGTTGATCATTATACATGAAGAAATAACCAATTTCATCGTTTGGTTTATGTTTTACACGCGTTTTAAATTTTATTGCCGAAATCGCTTTTTCTCGCCGAGATAAGCACGTTTTCTGAAATGCCGCTCTCCCGTCACTCTGGTTAAAGTGTTATGAAAAAAAAGGCTGTTGGGGGCTAGGGAGTATCGAGTTGATCATTATACATGAAGAAATAACCAATTTCATCGTTTGGTTTATGTTTTACACGCATTTTAAATTTTATTGCCGAAATCGCTTTTTCTCGCCGAGATAAGCACGTTTTCTGAAATGCCGCTCTCCCGTCACTCTGGTTAAAGTGTTATGAAAAAAAAGGCTGTTGGGGGCTAGGGAGTATCGAGTTGATCATTATACATGAAGAAATAACCAATTTCATCGTTTGGTTTATGTTTTACACGCGTTTTAAATTTTATTGCCGAAATCGCTTTTTCTCGCCGAGATAAGCACGTTTTCTGAAATGCCGCTCTCCCGTCACTCTGGTTAAAGTGTTATGAAAAAAAAGGCTGTTGGGGGCTAGGGAGTATCGAGTTGATCATTATACATGAAGAAATAACCAATTTCATCGTTTGGTTTATGTTTTACACGATGCTGAGCTCCAGCTGGAAGTGTAAAAAGAACCGGGCTGGTTAAAAAAAGAACCGGGCGACCCGGTAAAATTGCTTAGCCGGGGCTCTGGAAGCCTAACACGGCGTGATCTTGTCCAAAAAGCCGCTGCTGAGCTCCAGCTGGAAGTGTAAAAAGAACCGGGCTGGTTAAAAAAAAGAACCGGGCGGGCCGGTAAAATTGCTTAGCCGGGGCTCTGGAAGCCTAACACGGCGTGATCT